>NC_086000.1:33100886-33700886 GCF_030014385.1 Trichomycterus rosablanca | reverse complement strand
TACTGTTAAACCTGGGATAGAAAAGTACTGTGGCATTGGGTCTTACAGTCTTGGGGCTCAGAGTAGTGTCCTTGTAGAAGATTATAATGCAACACTGTACTAAGATCACTGTACTTTCTAAAAACAAAAAAACAACTGTTGGTTGATGATAAGGGTGTTTGAATGGGTGAGAGAGAACCTTGTTTTGTGGATAGAATGGTATTCAAATTTAAAGATAAGATGCAAAAGAAGGGTGGGGTGATTAACTTCTCTGTGTAGAAAAAAAGACTTATTCCATCAAAAGTGAGTAAAAGATGATTTAAAAAATAGTCTTTACCTTTTCAGTGAAGGTGTTGAACAAGTTTGTGGACTCTTGTTGACTCTCCAATATATCCCAAATGATTTGTTTGATTACTGGGGTGGCATGGTGGCTCGGTGGGTGCATGAAAGGTAAAATAACCTGCTGATATCTTGGAGTGACCATACGTACTCATTTTCCCATACATGTCCTCTTTTTTTGGACCTAAAAAATGCGTCCGGCCAGTATTTCTAAATCACCAAATATGCCCGGGATTCGGCTTTCCTGCTTTGTGTGCATCGTTCTTGTAATGAATTGGGCTAGATGGGACAAGAGTGGCGGACACGCAGAGATGTATAAACCAAAATGTTTAATAATAACAAAACAAGACAGAATACACAAAACAAGACAAATTAACACAAGACCTAAGCTAAGCTAAACGCTAATGCTAATTGCTAAACACATGACACATGAACCTAAACAGACCTAAACCTCATGCTAAGCTAACACAAAATATGAACAAGACTACTTATAAGAACAAGATTGCTAAACCTGGACATGACAAACCGGACAGGAGCTAGTAGGAACAAACAGGAGCAAAGTCTAAGTCAAACCAAATAGTCTCCAAATAGACTGGTCCCCAACTGCCTTCTTATATGCCCCTTAAATGAGGTGCAGCTGTGGGTAATTAGCCGCAGGGACCGATCATAATGAGGGGCGTTGGCTTCAGCAAGCACAAAGGCTTGATTCGTGACAATTCTTAGCGTGTTTTTGCACTGATTTCAGCTTTCTCTTCAGGCCCCGCCTTCTCACACTTCTCTTAAAAATGCCCAAGCGTATATAAAATTCACAGACAAATTACAGAAAAAAATCCATGTTTTTGTCTTGGTCGGGATCCTTGGAAAACAGAATGCATGACCTGCAAAGCTGAGTGTCAAATAAAGGTGCCAGTTCAGCAAAACACAAAACTGCAGCTAAAGGAGAGAGTTCATCAGGTGAAGATGCTGTTACTGCTGCAGAGGGAGTTTTTGCATTTCACACCACGAAGCATCACAAGAGCTACAGATCACTGAACTGCAGCACGTCTGCCTTGTTAAAAAGTTAAAGTTAAAAAGTGATTCTGAAACATTGTAAACGTATTCAAATGTGCGAACTATGATAGAGGTTATTGTAACACCATGACAGCACCACATTTTGTCAAAATAGCTGTACTGATGAACTATTTTATTTGTTGTTTTTATTGTTTAGGGCCAAATGCTGGATTGAAGGTAATACGATGGATTATCTGACCATAAATGCATTTGTTAGTTGTCTTGTTAAAATAGTAGCTGTTTGTTTATTAAAGTTCAATAACATAGCTGCATGGTTGTAGATGCATTTGTTTAATATTTACACCTCTACTTTGTACACATTGCCAGGGTGCCACCAATCACATGAACTTACTTTGCCAATCCAACACCCCCCAACACCCTTGCGAAGTGTCCGATTTTTTTAAAACCAAACTATGGTCACCCTATGATATATGCTATACGTTAGCCTTTTAGCCTTATAAATTAAAGATTGGTCAGATATAAGGGCATGTACATTGTGCTTTCATTTATGACATATTTACATTTAGAAATAAATTAACACAACTGTTTGTAAATGATTTATGGTAACATTCATTCTGATGTTTCTAATGTGTAATTTAGCTGTAAAATAGTGATGTGCTAGCTTTGTACTTCCAGAAGTTAGAGAAGAGAGTCGTGGGTTCACACAATACTCTCAATAAAACTCTCAATAAAAAGACGTTCTCGGTTCTGAGTGCAGGACTGATTGATGTGCCGGGCCGCCCTGTTGAGGGGTCGCTGCTTTGATCAGTGACTCCTTTTGTTTATGACACATCGATTTCCAGTGGTCGCTTCCTCCGCTGCTGAGGGCACGAGGTGAGATGTGAAATGGAGCTCAGGGCAAGAGCAGCGCAGGTTAATGCGTGAGGACCAGAGGCGCAGTGCAGTTTAGATTTTCCTGTTCACGTGTCGGGTTTTGCCGTCAGGCTTTTGTTTGCACCTTCTGACTCTTTGTGGTCCTTCAGGATTTAACCTGGATGACTTTTGGCTGCTGACTTGAGGTAAGCAGACAGTATGGATTAAAATAAAACAAAGGATCTTCAGATTTCTGATTGTCTCTTTTGTGTGGCGTGTCAGAGTGGTGTTATCAGAGTGTCGTGGTACTTGAGTCTAAATAGGATGGAGGCACTTTGATTTGCTGCTGTTTGCTTAACGCTCTCTCTTCTCTGCTGATAGCAAATGTCTTGGGACTTTGGCAGAAGGAACGATCAGGCCCTTGGTTTTGCAGTAGTTTTTTTGTCTTCTATACATCTAACATCTGACGGCCCATCAATACTATACACAGTATAAGTAGCATTTGTGTGGCCTGCATATTATTGTTTGCTATCAATAAAGCCCAGTTTAAGCACCAGTCTTCGATAGTAACGTAACATTAGAGATGCACAGGACACCAGTACTTTAAAACTGTAACAGAAAATGCTGCTGATGTACACCATATTGCCAAAAGTACACTATTTGGCACTATATGTTGATACCCTTTACATTACTGCTCTGTTTTTTAATTTTCTTTGATATTAATAAAGTATCTATCTCTATCTATCTAGCTACCCGGCAAATTTTTGAGCTTAGGTGTTTTTGCCACCTTTTAAGTGGTGTATAAAAAGTATTAAGAGAAAATGGGCAGCAGTTAAGGTACTGAACTAGTTATTAGAAGTTTGCCAGTTCAAGCCCCACCACTGCCAAGTTGCTGCATAATTCTTCACACTACATGATTGTTCGCTCGGGGATCAAAACTTGGCTCTCAATCGCTGTGTGTGAACTGTTCAACAACTCGATTCGAGCAGCTCGCTGAACACTTGGTGACTCGAGATAAATATCTAGCATATTAAATATCTGGACCAGTCGCAGACTCAAAATCATGTAGTGTGAAAGGTGCAGCTACAGGGAATGACAACGCAAGATACGGAGTGATGGGAAACCCAGGGAGGAGTGTAAAAACGTGGGACGGGTTTCTATCAGAATACATCTTTACAGAAAGTATTTTGTGATCTTATCGCCAAACCATGATACCAACGCTGCATTGTAAAAAAATATTTATTTCTGTCCAACTTACTACAGAACAGACAATCCCTGCTGGTCGCGTAGCCCAGTTCACTCATTCATTTATTTTTTCCTACTTGCTTTTACGCTGCACATCAGCACACAAACAACTCTGATCATTCGCTTCTTGTTGACGTGCTTGACTGTGACCCTGTGGACAAAGCAAGGTTAATAAAGACCTGGTTTAATGAGATTGGTGTGAAGAAACTGATGGTTTACATAAAGCCCTGACGTCAATGCTACTGAGCACTCTTGGACAGAATCAGAACATCAACTGTGGGCCAAACCTTTTTCGTCGAGCATTAGAGCCCGACTGCGTTGGGTGCAGTCAAAACTAGTCCTGTTTATATGGAGATATAAAGCACCAATCATTAATTATGATCACTAATCAGGGATTAGCAGGCTGTGTCACAAACGTAAATGACACAATATACACTGATCAGTCATAACATTAAGACCACCTTCCTAATTATTGTGTTGGTCCGCCTTTTGCTGCCAAAACAGCTCTGACCCGTCGAGGCATGGAGTCTGACACCTTTCTGTCAGAACCAGCATTAACTTCTTCAGCAATTTCAGCTACAGTAGCTCATCTGTTGGATCGGACCACATGGACCAGCCTTCGCTCCCCATGTGCATCAATGAGCCTTGGCCGCCCATGACCATGTCGCCGGTTTACCACTGTTCCTTTATTGGACCATTTTTGATAGATACTGACCACTGCAGACCGGGAACACCCCACAAGAGGTGCAGTTTTGGAGATGCTCTGACCCAGTCGTCTTGCCATCACAATTTGGTCCTTGTCAAACTTACTCAAATCCTTACACTTGTCCATTTTTCCTGATTCTAACATCAACTTTGTTCACTTGCTGCCTAATATATCCCACCCACTAACAGGTGCCGTGATGAAGAGATAATCAGTGTTATTCACTTCACCTGTCAGTGCTCTTAATGTTATGCCTGGTCGGTGTAAGTTCCATCATTGTTATATTAATAATCTGAGTAGCTGTAAGTGTATTTTTCACCCAGGTTAAAAGAAATTAATGAATAATAGGAAACAATCAATTGGTACAAGTTTTTTTTTTAACAGTGAAGTGTGTTCCAATCATCTAGTCACTAAAAAGAACAGTAGAAGAAATCGAGCATAAAACCGGCTTGACATTCATGTCTTTTGCAAGTGTATGCAAACCTTTAACTTTCTCCATGCTTCCTGTTTTGCAATTAAAATGCTGGGTGGGTGTGTGTTCTGATTCTTTTGTTTATTCTGTGGAACATTTGCCATCACATTAGATGGAACCAATGCTTCCGAATCACAGTGATGCTTTAGAATAAAATAATTGCAGTGCAGGAGGAGGAGGGAAAAAACACCACATTTTATTATATAACAGTGTAATTTCAGTAATGTCAGGTACAGTTATGCTCTGTAGCTGAAAATGAGCTTCATTGTCACTTCATGCTGCACATCTCGCACTGTTTGTCTTTTCTGGATGTTGAAAAGATCAGTGGGATTGTGGGAAATCGAAATAATAATAATTTTTAGCCACAATAATAATGATAATAATTGTGGTGTTTTATGTTTTAACAGCATTCAAATAAAAACTGTAGGTGAATCTTATCATAAATCCAGTATGCAGACCAAGCAGGGTGCATGAAAATCTTCATACTGGTTTCAAAATGTTTATGAAGATCAAGTTTAGCATTTAATTCTTGGTGTTTCAGAAAACATCTGAAGTGCCTGCTGGCAACACAGCCAGTTGAGTAGATGATCCAGGATGCAGTGTGGACAGCCAAAAGCTCTTCCTCCTGTTTTCTGTGTTTATTTGGCAAGCAAACGTTAACAGTTTCGTCAACCACAACTCGCCCCAGGCAAAAACGCTTAAGTATATCTTTTGCAATTTAAGTGACCTGCTTTCTGGCTCTGGCTTTTCCCATTACTGAGAGTGACATTTCATTTAGGCTCCATCATTCATCTTCTTCCCGTCTGGGCTCTAGCCACGCTCGCCTCCCGCAGCATAGTGCACGCCAACGCCTCTCGTACACTCGTAGGAAGAGTCTTTCTGGTTTTGGTTATTTTTGTGTAGGATTTTTTTTCTTTTTCTTTTAATCTATTACCACTGCTTAATACTTTCCCAGAATCACCTGATGCAGTGCAGTAACAATCCTGTTTAATCCTTCCCCAAAATACCCCAGATACAGCCAGTCATGTCTGTATGTTGACGCCCAACTGGCTGACAGCACCTCTGGGGTTTCAAACCCTGGATCCCAGCTCTAGTGGGCTAGCTCCCAGCTTTTAGTGGGCTAGCTCCTGTCCAGGTTGTATTTGCTATAATTTCTACCACAGATATGAGGAGTCATTACACTTTTTGGCACAAGGTCCTGGATCTCTTTAGATGTACGCATTGCTGAAAATTGGTGAATATTGGGGACTTTCATCACAAGCTGTATTTTTAGCTGTGAATATTTATCAGCACTACCAAACCAGCCACGCTCACCTCCCGCAGCGTAGTGCACGCCAACGCCTCTCGTACACTCGTAGGAAGAGTCTTTCTGGTCTTGGTTATTTTTGTGTATGATTTTTTTTCTTTTTCTTTTTATCTATTACCACTGCTTTATACTTTCCCAGAATCACCTGATGCAGTGCAGTAACAAACGTCGGACATGATGCCAATCCTTTTCAATCCTTCCCACAAATACCCCAGATACAGCCAATCATGTCTGTATGTTGATGCCCAAACCTTTGCAGTTTTAAACCCTGGATCCCAGCACTAGTGGGCTAGCTCCCAGCTTTCATGGGCTAGCTTGTGTGCAGGTTGTATTTGCTGTAATTTCCACCACAGATATGAGGAGTCATTACACTTTTTGGCACAGGGTCCTGGATCTGAAAATTGGTGAATATTGGGGACTTTTATCACAAGCTGTGAATATTTATCAGCACTACCAAACCATTTTTTCACTATATTATACATGCTTGAATTGAATTTACATGCTAATGAAGTATTTTCTGTAATGAATAATTAAACCAGACTGTGTATCACTCTAATTCACATGGACTACATCTAATTCCATATTACTAGACTGTATTGAATAGCTTTAAAGCAAAAACATGTTGATGTGGTGATCATACAGTTGATGTAGTATAATGTAGTAATCTACATCTATCGTTTATGCTAAAGATTAGTCCAGCATGTTAATTATGCATACAGTAGGAGAGGGGAAGCATGCATGTCCAAGTCATTCTGCTTGATATTTTGACTGAAAATGCACAGCACTTACTTTATTATTGAAAGTAAGTCTATGCAGGAATTGACATGGAAATGATGTCTCTCTTTAATGGATATGGAGCGGCACGGTGGCTTTGTGGGTAGCACTGTTGCCTCACAGACAGAAGGTCCTGGGTTTGATTCCCCTGGTGAAGCATTCCAGGTCTTTTCTCTGTTGACTTTGCTCATCACTTGGGCTTTCTAAGTGATGAAGTGTAATCTATTAGGCGCCTATTATACATATAGCAATTATACGTCTGTGGTGTGATGTCTGTTATATAATTCCCATTTGTGATGACCTCATTTTATCAACAGTTTCCATAATAGAGCAGTGAGACACTTTTAGCATCTATAGGAGAGTCAGGTCAAGTCAAATGTATTTATATAGTGCTTTTTACAATAGACATTGTCTCAAAGCAACTTTACAGAATCCAGGACCAACAGACCAAAAACCCTTATTGAGCAAACCGAGAGCAACAGTGGCAAGGAAAAACTCCCTTAAAATTACAGGAAGAAACCTTAAAGGAACCAGACTCAGCAGGGACCTCCATCCTCTTTGGGTGGCCTGGAGGATATTTTAAATAAATAGGATTTACACAAATCATACAAACACAAAAATAAATTGAACTGAAAGTTATAACTAGCAAAAAATAATTGAAGTTCTTCATTGTTCAGTCCAGTCTATGATAAAGTCCATTGTAAGTTCTGGACATTTTTGGTGCAAACACGCCAGGTACCCATCCCATCTAGTAGGAGCAGCATTGTTGGCACTGCAGTCTCGACTTGCAGTCTTTAACCTCGAGAGGGTAAACAGGTTTCCGTCAGAACCACCTCGGTGTAAAACAACATAAGATGTAGTTACAATGAGAGCTATGCTGGGATACGCGGAAAAAATAATTTAATTGTATTTCATTGTAAATGCACAGCACTTACTTTATTATTGAAAGTAAGTCTATGCAGGAATTGACATGGAAATGATGTCTGTCTCTTAATGGACATGGAGCGGCACAGTGGCTTTGTGGGTAGCACTGTTGCCTCACGGACAGAAGGTCCTGGGTTTGATTCCCTGGTGAAGCATTCCAGGTCCTTTCTGTGTTGACTTTGCTCATCACTTGGGCTTTCTAAGTGATGAAGTGTAATCTATTAAACGTCTGTTATACATGTAGCAATTATACGTCTGTGTACAGTCTCTGTACGTGGAAAAAGAATTGTATGTATTTCATTGTACTGTATACATACGTATACATGACAAATAAAGGCATTTTATTCTATTCCAATAAAAAAATTTTGGCTGTCACGATGAACAATTTGAATAGTTCCAGTGGTAAAACACTGGTGCAGTTTATGTACAACTTTTGGAGGACAGACAATGCATCTGATTTTAGAGGATATAAAAAGAAAAGCTTCATACCTTAATCAGCATCATTAAATCCTGAAAGCAGCTTTATTATGATTAGCATTGTAACATCACTATGGAAGTGCTGTACTCTTTGCTCTTTCTTCATTTATAGATTCGAATGCCACAGAGCTTTAAACTACTTGAGATTTATTAGCACAGATAAAGCAGAGGTGGGTGGGGGGTGTAGTGATCCGGCCTGCTTTTCTTTCTCTGGGTCAGGAGGGATACACCTTCCAAGAGCGCTACAGTGTGTGTGGGTGTGGGTGCTGCTTATCTTTGACCTCTCTCAGATTGTGTGTCCTTGTTCTCTTAACAACGAGTCTGATTGTGTCTGGTGCATTATGGGAAGGAGGCCACCACTTCAGAGGGCTGGCACCAGTCAATAACTGTTTGATGCTTAATAGATTCCCGAAGATGTTGATGGTTGTCTGTTCTGTCTGTGACAATAGACATGCTGGGGGGATTCGGCTGACTAACACCAAATACCAGCCATACGTGGTAGAAATACATTTAATTTCATTTACATAAAAAAAAATCCTCTTGCTCTAGTTAAAAAATGTGAAAACATATTGTCAAAACATTTTATCCTCTACTGTGTATCTTAATAATCTACAACCTAATACTCATTTAATTAAATTCCATTTTTGTATATTGTGGTGACAATAGGTTATAATAGGCAGGGGGGTGTTTCCCCTGGGCGTCATCAGCACGGCATCCCAGAATGACGTGCGGCCACGGCCGAAGCATTTTTAGAGGATTAAACATGGATTTTGTGGTTAAGATAGTGTTTACTAACAAGCACATAGTTATTTTATTATGTGACCGCAGATGTATTTGGTGTTCATGTTTATGTAAGTCTGAAAAATTATCATGCATGTTAATTGTGGTACATTTAGTGACCCTACTGTCTTATTGACTTGTTAAAGCATAGTAGGAGTGGTTTGTGTATTGCAGATTCAGCTTCTTCTTTTTCAGTTCAAGGAGCAGAAATGTTTCCTTCATTCTTGCTTATACCACACTAGGGCGGCACGGTGGCTAAGTGGGTAGCACTGTCGCCTCAAAGCAAGAAGGTCCTAGTTTGATCCCCAGGTGGGGCGGTCCGGGTCCTTTCTGTGTGGAGTTTGCATGTTCTCCCCGTGTCCGTGTGGGTTTCCTACGGGTGCTCCGGTTTCCTCACACAGTCCAAAGACGTGTAAGTGAGGTGAATTGGAGACACTAAATTGTCCATGACTGTGTTTCATATAAACTTGTGTATTAATGAAGCTTGTGTAACGAGTAACTACCGTTCCTGTCATGAATGTAACCAAAGTGTAAAACAAGATGTTAAAATCCTAATAAAACAAAACACAAGAGAAACATTTTTAACTGTGCATTTACAAATTCATCTACTTTCTACTAAACGTTTTGCTGAAATTGTTCATCTGTACCAAGCCAAAGTGAATACAATGCATTTTATAAATAAATATTGGGGTATAGATGTACATTTTACTCTTATTTTAAAAGTTTTTGTATAGAAATAACTTTTACAAGCTTAAGTATGCCGGTCAGATGTACAAATGCCCAAAATCAGGGGTTCTCAATATAGAAGCTAGAACCTAGAGCGTAGGGGGGAGTGAGGGGTCTCATTGCACTTAATTAAATAGAGTAAAAAGAATTGCACAGGATGGGACGGGGAAATCCACAGGTTATTAGCATATTTTGTTGTCATATAAATCTATTTTTTGTTTATTATCTGTAGCTAAGACCCCACCTAATTCACAGCCGTGAAAATAGTGTCAAAATTTAAGGATTGTGTTTGGTGATTTAACATTTTTTATTCACAGTGTTCAAGTGTTTCACATTTACTGGTTAATTTGCACTATGAGTCGTCCTAGCAATCCTACAGCAATTCAGTTAACAATCGGTTAGTCAAAGATGTCAATTTAGCGTTAAAGTTGGCTTTACAGTGTATTGTAGCTTTCATTTATTCTGTCCTTTAATTTTTATGTGTAATTTAGGCCCTATCTATAGTCTATGTTGGGTCTTTGAGAAGGGTCACATTTGATTTGCCTACAACAAAAGTGCAAAGGTCAATGAAGAGGGACTATGAAGGATTCTGATGCAGAACCAGTTAAAGTAGTAAAGTAGACCCAGGTGAGGAAGCGCTCATCACCGGTTTACATGAAGTAACCCACTACATCACAATACCTTTTGCCAATCTGGCTAAAAATATAAGAATACTATCATAAATACCCTCTGCCAAGGGGTATCTTTTTTTTTTTTTAACACGGGGGTCTAAGAGAAACAAACATTAAGAACTGCTGCTCTGAAATATCAGCCTGTACTGCCTCTTTTGAGATGAAGCTGATGTTTTTTATCCAAAGTTAACACAAGGAAAAATATTGTGTAAAGAAAAATATATATTAATATTATAACTATTTCTTTTAGGAGGTCTGTGCTCATCTCAACTCAGCCTCGGGCTTTCAATCAGGTTTGCCAAGCAAATGGCTCATCAAAAGCCCTGTCCATTACCACAAAGTGACTTCAGGGACTACTCTGTTCTACCCATCTCCATATTCGCCAGGTCTCTGTTCCCCCTTCGGCAGACATTATACCATTAATATAACAGTTCTGAAATAACATGATGGATCTTGAGCACTGTTATGCTTCTTGTCTGAGAGATTTATTTATCCCAGAGTTGGTGGTGTTTATCTGTGGATTTTTAAATACATCTAATATATCTGAAGTGAGATTACACGTGCTGTAAACATACATCACACAGACATTCGGATGCGTCTGCAGACGGCAGCAAATTGAAAATGGAACGTGTCACGTTTTGAGCAGTTCAGCCGGAGATAATGAAGTAAATCTAGTGTAATGGATGTCAGTGTGTGTGCTGCAAAATGAACGACTGGGTAATCTCAGTCAACGTCGCTAAAATGGCTGCATACATACTGAACAATAGGATGAATATTGTGTGAATTTTATGAGAATAAGTGTACATTTAGTGCACATTCATAAACGTGTAGTTGACGTGAACGATCTCAGCAGTTTATGATCTCAGCTCGGACTGTGTAGGACAGATGGATGGACTGGATTTTTGGCATCACGGAGAGGAGTTGAAGTTACACAAAGCGACCTGGATGCCAGAAACACTTCCACTTTCATTAAAGACCTGAATGCACTTGAGGATAGACTTACGGACGCTCTGCTGTAGGTTGAAGAGGTAGATTAACACAGCCCGAGTGCCTCCTCTGTTTTAAAAATGAGACCAGATTTAGTTCTGATTAAACATAGTCATGAAACAACTGAAGATGATCTGGATATAGAGAAATAAGGAGGCCGTGTCACAAAGTTAAATTGCATTAAATGTACATTTTCCTCTTATTTTTAAAAGATTTTGCACAGAAATTACTTTTACAAGCTCAAGTATGCAGGCCTGATGTAAAAAAGCTAAAAATCAGGGGTTCTCAATGTTAAAGGCTAGAACCTAAAGCCTGTAGGATCTTAAATTTGATCTTGAAGATGTGTGTGTGTGTTCCAGTTATTCTGTAGTTCTATACTGTAGTTGAAGGTTGGTCTGTCTGGACCTACAGCAGTTCTTCTTTGAGTTTCTCACTGGAAGCGTCCTTTCTTAAATAGACATGAGGTGGCTCATTGGTTTGGTGGGTAACACTATCACCTCACAGCATTTACATTTTTGGCATTTAGCAGACACCAAAAGCGACTTACAGTACTGTAACAGTAGGTTTAAGGGCCTTGCTCAAGGGCCCAACAGTGGCATCCTGGCAGTAGTGAGGCTTGAATCAGCGACCTTTCGATTACTAATCCGGTACCTTAACTGCTAGGCTACAACTGCCCCTAGCAAGAACGACATGGGTTCGATTCCCAGATAATGCGGTCCAGGTCCTTTCTGTAAGGAGTTTGCATATTCTCCACGTGTCTGTATGGGTTTCCTCCAGGAGCTCCGGTTTCCTCCCACAGTGCTAAGATGTGTAAGTGAGGTAAATTATAGATACAAAATTGTCCATGACTGTGTTTGACATTAAACCTGAACTGATGAATCCTGTGTAACCAGTAACTACCATTTCTGTCATGAATGGAACCAAAGTATAAAACATGATGTTTAAGTCCTAATCAATAATCGTAGATGTGAATAGGCTGGATGTTGTTTTGGCATGCTAGTAAACTAGTGAGTCAAGTTTTTTGGCACCATCTTTGTATTATTATAATATTTTAATAGCACGCAAACATCTGATTTTTGTTTCCTTAGTCACATGGTGTCACCAGCAAATATATATTTTACCATGGTAGGTAACATAAGAGTTGTAGCCTAGTGGTTGGAACTTTGGGCTATCAATTGGAAGATTGTGGGTTTGAATCTCGACTCTGCCATCAAGCCACTGGTGGGCCCTTAAGCAAGGCCCTTAACTCTGTTCCAGGGGCGCCGTACAATGAATGACCCTGCGTTCTGACCCCAGCTTCCAAACAAGCTGGGATATGTGGAAGAAAAGAACATCACTGTACTGTACGGGTGTATATTTTTTATATGACTAATATAAGCTATTCTGTTCTATTCTGTTCTATAAGCATTTAGAAGACACTTGTATGACCAAAAAACAATGCTAGTGGTGTTGGTGGAGGTTGAATCAGTGACCTCCCAGTCAATAGTCCAGTATCTTATCCGCAATGTCCTAGGATTTGTAAAGACACACTCATAAGTTTTCAATGTGTAGCGCATGCTGTTAAAGTGCACCCATGAGCAAATCTTATTTAAAGGAATAGAACCAGGCGGAGTTAGGCTGAAGGTAAGAGGAGCTTTCCATGGTTCTGTTCTGAGCCCCACTGAATCGTATTCAGCTCTGCTGTTCGTTTAACGTCATCCCTCAGGACACGTTTACTACCTCAATTCTTCTTCATTGACTTCTTATTAATAGGAGATGATCAACTTCCTCCAGCTATGCTGCCTCAACCACTTTATTCTAATATACCAAGAGGATTGTGATGGGCTTGATGAATTGTTCTGGGTTAATCCTCTTTTGTCTGACCGTCCCCCTCCCCCAAATTCACCACATCCATCTGTTTCGTTTCACTGCTCTCACCGACCCTCTGGCTTCATTCTGTATTACACATAATGCTGAATGATGGACGGTCTCAGGACCGAACGATTTCTGCAATTATTAAAAATCATGTTCTTCATTTTCACTTCAGCTTTTTGTGTTTTGTTTCGAATTTGGTTCATCCCAATGTCCAAAACTCTTATGATCTTGTTTGAAATGACTTTATATACATTTACAATTTTTGGCATTTATATCCAAAGCGACTGTGACAGTATTCTATCTAAGCAATTGAGGGTTACGTGCCTTGCTCAAGGGCCCAAAAGTGACAACCTGCCAGTGGTGGGCCTTGAACCAGCACTTTGGAGTGAAACTGAAGTCAAAATGCCTCTGTCTGGTGTTATTGGTTTTATTCTCACTTCTCTCCTGTTTAAGGTTGATTCAGACCATCTACAAATCATTTGTGATTTTGTTATTCATGGTTCTAGACTCCACCACAACTGAAGATGAATTGGTTTCTGTGTGAACATGCTCAGTAATCACACTCATTCAGGCCTGTATGCCTAATGCACATCTGCCCAGTGACTTTGCATGATATCCAGTAAACAAATAAGGTTTACATCAGTTTTCGCTAACTAAGCTAACACATTTAGCCTCTTGCCATTCAAACCAATGGGATGGGGTGGCACAATGCGCTAGCATGTCAACTAACATCTCCCTCCATGTACCGAAAACGGTTAAATTCTCTGACAAGCCCGAACTTGCAAATAAATACACTTGTGCACCTTTATACAAATTAAATATCAATAATAATGTATTTACATTTGAAAATTACTCTGTTCTTTTCTCCACACCATCCACTATGTTTTTATTTTTTTGTGAGAAAAGTTGTGTCGCACTGAATGCTGGGATTGCCTTCACCGCTAAGGCAGCATCAGATGATTACTCATTCTTTAGTCAAAATAGTGTAGAAATTTTAAGATACCTTACTAGTGAGGATATTAAGGCATCTAGGATTTCGAACAGTCTTCTTCTCGGGAGAGCATGTAGGATGACATAAAATGCGTCTAAGTAGGGAGCGCACTAGGTTTTCGAACACACCCACTTTGACCATAGTCCAAAGACGTGCAGTCAGGTTAATTGGAGATACAAAATTGTCCATGACTGTTTTTGACATTAAAAAACTTGAACTGATTTTTCCTGTGTAACCTGTAACTGTCATCTGTCCTGTCCTAAGTGTTAACAAAATGTGTAAAACATGGCATTAAAATCCTAATAAATAATAAAAATCATGTACATTCATGCTATCTAGGGTCTACACGTTATCTGCTTTTAAAATGAGTGTATACAAGATTTATATGTTTACACACTATATGTATACACTATGGCCAGTGATAGCTAAGTGGTTAAGGTATTGGATTAGTAAACAGAAGGTTGCCGGTTCAAGCCCCGCCACCACCAAGTTGCCACTGTTGGGTCCCTGAGCAAGGCCCTTAACCCTCAATTGCTCATCGTGTTCGGCTCATTGTGTAAGTCGCCTTGGATAAAAGCGTCTGCTAAATGCTGAAAATATAAAATGTAAATGTAAAATTTATATATTGGTAAACCCTGTTGTGGTTTGAATGTGGTGTGTGATGTTGGCTGTTTCTGTTTGGCCGTGCACTTGTCATTTTACCTTACCTTCCTCTTTTGTGCTGGCTGCATGCTCAGGCAGCCCAGGGCTGTTTTTTTTTTTTTATACTGCAACTCAATTCAAGCGTACAGACTAAAAGGAAATTAACCCAATTATGGCTGTAATCAGTAGCCTGCACCTGTCCAGAAGAGTGTAATTGTAGGCCATCTTTGATGCTTTCAAAAGCAGGGGTGGTAGTATACTCTTCCTCCCCCTTCCTCCTGTCATTTTTAGAACCGCCATGTCACAGAAACGTTCAGACAATTACTGTAATCAGCGGCAAGACATTGTGTGTTCTGCTCATGGAGGAGATAAAGGGGGCGGGGAAGGTTTGTAAAGATTGCCTCTAAATATACATGCAATTTATTTTCCTGTTTTATGAAAATTACATTTTGTTTAGTCCTGGTGAACTTTTGATTGTAGCGAAGTGTTTTTTTTAAAATGTGTTTTACGTGTGAACGTTTCATCTGTCTTGATCATCAGGGCTTTACATCAGTGGTGGATTATATACCACAGTACAGTTCTAACTGTATGGTACATTGTAATTACATTTAAATACATTAAAATGTGATTTTTTTTTTTTTAACGTAGGTCCAGGGGCGCTCAGGTAGTGCCATGTTAAAATGTGCTCATGAGTTTGAATCTCTTAAAAAAGTAGGTCCAGGGGCGCTCGGGTAGTGCCATGTTAAAATGTGCTCATGAGTTTGAATCTCTTTTAAACATAGGTCCAGGGGCGCTCGGGTAGTGCCATGTTAAAATGTTCTCATGAGTTTAAATCTCAGCTCTACGTAATGGCCTGCCAAGTGCTTACAATGATCAGCTTGTCCGAGGTAGATAGGGTCGTAGGGATTCCTCTTAACTGCTGCAGTTATGACCTCTGCTGGCCGATCGGTGGCGCCTGCACAATGAGACGGGAAATAATAGAGATCGTGACTCTCTGTGCACAGTACAGCTCTCTATATGAACCTGCCTCGTGCAAGTGAAAAGAAGCAGTAATACAAATCTGGTAATTGGACATGACTTGACTGGGAGGAGGATTTGAGGAAAATTGATAAAAAAATAATAGTAATTTGATTTAAAAATCATGAGTCTTGTATCAGGTTTGTATCCTGTTAAGATTTGTAGCACTTGTATCGTTAGCCTCATTTTAATCCACATGCTGTAAGTTGTGTTAGATGCAGCTTAGCACAACACAAGACCACCAACTTTCCTAGTTAAATCCTATTTTCAGTTATTTTAACACTAAGTTGTTTGAAAATACCACATAATTTCCAGTGCTTAGGGTAGCAGTTTTATTCCTTGAGAAGAAATGGATGTAAGGATGCAAGGAGGGAGGAATGGTTTATAACGATTTATAATAATTGGTTTTGATTAATGCAGTAGGTCAGGAAACACAGCAAACAGGTCTGTCTGAAAACTGAGTGAGCTGCCCTGCTGCCCACTACCTACCTGGGCAGCTGCCTAAGTAGATAGGATTTAAACTGACATCAAACTTTAGAGGGCGGATTAGTGAGAAGCTGTAGTTAGACAGCGATTTCACCATTGGCTGTCCTAGCCTACTTACTAAGCTAACAGAGTTAGCCTCAGACCATTTAAACCTCTGGGCTGAGGTGACACAACCTGCAAGCATGCCGAGTACCAAAAACTGTTACATTGTCACACACAATTGCAAATAAATGACAGCTGTACACATTTATAAATGTTAAACATTAATGAGAATAACTTGCATTTAAAAATAACTCTGCTTCATTTCTGTCCACCATATTAGTAATTGTTGTGAAAAAAGTTGTGCTGCATAGAATACTGGGATTACCTTTGCAGGTAAGGAAGCACAAAGAGCTTCTTCATTATCAGATTATTGGTCAGAATAAGGCACCTCAGTAGGCAGCATTTTGAGGCATCTAGGAATTTGGACAGCCTTCTTCCCTGGAGTGTATAGAATGACGTAAAATGCATCTTTGTAGAAAGCGCACTATAGGTTTTTAGACAGACCACATGTCTTTATAGCCTCTATTGTTTTGTGCCCGGCCATTCTGTTCATGCTGGAACAGGAAACGGCCTTCCCTAAAACAGTTGCCTTAAAGTTGGAAGCACTTGCTTTATATTGTTGCCAATGTGTATATCTGAAACAGCTGAACTCAATTATTAGGCGAGGTTAGTACATACTTTTGACCATACAATGTACCATATTGTTTAACATACTGTATGTTTGGTGTCGTCCCTCTCAGACAGGAAGCTTCTGTGTTTAAGAAGTGTTGGTCACAGTGTGAGGTTGCCACATCCTCTCAGTACTCGCAGCTCTAAACTCCCACAGCTGAAGTGTTTTAAATACAGACTCGCAAATCTATCAAAAATATCAGTCCTACAGATGCAGTCTAAAATACAATAAACTTCAGTAAAATAAACTGTGTATGAGCGTGTGTGTGGTTACAATAGTGAAGAAACCTAACAGGGAGAAAGTCCGAATTCAGTAAATAGAATTTAGGCTTGAACCTGGAATCCTGGAACAGGGCAGCATCCAAACGCCGTGTCAACATGCCCGTCTGAACTTTCACTCATGCAAAGTGTTTGCTTCTTTGCAAACTACAGGGACACTTATTTAAATACCTGAAAAAGTCAACAAAGACGTATTTGCATATTTAAACAGCCATGCACATCTCTGGTGCAGTGGACTGGGAAACGTGTCCAAGTGTCAAACATTAACAATCCCTCTCAAAAATATTAACTACTGACATACAGTGGTACTCTCTAACTTGATGTCCTTTAAACCAGTGGTCCCCAACCACCGGGCCGTGGACCGGTACCGATCTGTGGGCTATTTATTACCGGGCCGCACAGAAAGAATGAATAATTAGAGATTGCTAGAAAAGCAGTTTTCACTGCTTCTATTTCGGGTGTTATTGTCTTATTGTCACCACTATGTGGGAGCAGCGTCTCGTTGCTGTGAAAAAAGCTAATTTTACATTGTTTGTGAGCAATATTATTTAACCCTAATTTCACTGGTCTGTGAAATTATATCTTATATGAAACCGGTCCGTGGTGCAAAAAAGTTTGGGAAACGCTGCTCTAAACTCAAAATCTTTGAAACTTGACGCCCTTCGTCAAGAAATTTGTACCCCTAAACTTGCTGTGTGTGCGACCATTGCTTTGTTCAGCACTCTGCTTGAGCAAAATTGCAAAACGTCAAAGTGCGAATTTGAGACAAATCTGCATTTGTGTGGAATAATCGTCAAATCCAGTCTGAAAGCTCCACATGTATCTGTGTTTATCTGAATTTTTCTCCTGTTTCACTTTTAAAGTTATGTAATAGCTTGAGGTTCTGAGAAATTATGGGAATCAGCTTTTTCTGAGAAAGTCTACAATGATTATCATTAAAAAACACGTGGTTTAATGTACTAAAAGAACGACACAGGAACACTAAACTTCTCTTAATTATTACTGCTCATAAGTTCTCTCCACTAATGAGATTCCTTGCTTGTTGTTTTAGTACAATAAGTTATGTTAGGCTTTGTGCACCGCCACACTCCATAGGAAATAACGGCAAAGGCAGCACAAAAGCCATTTTACCACTTTTCATGTGAACTCACTAAGGAATACGCTATTCCAAGATCAAGCATCTCCATGATTAAGAAGCATAAGGAAACAATAAAGAAGTAAAGCTAAAGTGCAGGACCATGGAACGATTAACAGGTTTTCCAAACATCCTTATGGGAAAAAAATACCTATACTCAACACATTTTAAACTCGACGCCACTCCCAGAACCGACTGACATCGAGTTTCAAGGTACCGCTGTGTTTATAAGACTGATTTTACAATAATGACAGAACAGACAGGTTACATTACATGAATCATACAACAGCACAAGCAGACCCGGCTTTGTGAGCCAGGTTTTGTGTCTGGACCGAACGTGATGACCTGAAACGTTTCTTGGCGCATCTTTGTAAGCTAAAGGTCAGAGTGAATTCTGGGAGATTAGCATGCAGATGTTTGCAGCAGATAAGTTGTGGTTAATCCTCAGTGCCTGCTACAGCTTAGTCCTTCTGTCAGAGACACAGTCACACAGCAAACATGGCGACCGTACTCGCCTCATCTCTCTTCTCAGCGTTCGCCTCATCGCTCGCCTCTTCTTTTGTCTCTCCCGGCTCTGAAGTGGCTTTTATGTAAATCGCGATTGACGTGCAATAAAGTCGTTGACCAAAACCTGCAGGATCTGGTTTAGTCTGGTTCCAGCTGTGAGTTTGATTTCACTGGCTGGTACTGTTATAAACGTTTGATTTACTGTGATGCATTACTTAAGGTAGAGCTAAAACTAAAAGAAACAACAATTGTAAATAATAATAATTATTTAAAAATTGTACAAAATAATTTAAATGACAAGCACCTCACTAACAATCATGATGGTAATATTTAGAATAAATATATTATAAAAATATAACAATAATAATAATAATATTAATAATAATTCATATATATATATATACTGGTGCTGGTCATAAAATTAGAATATCATGAAAAAGTTGATTTATTTCAGTAATTCCATTCAAAAAGTGAAACTTGTATATTATATTCATTCATTACACACAGACTGATATATTTCAAATGTTTATTTCTTTTAATGTTGATGATTATAACTGACAACTAATGAAAACCCCAAATTCAGTATCTCAGAAAATTAGAATATTGTGACAAGGTACAATATTGAAGACACCTGGTGCCACACTCTAATCAGCTAATTAACTCAAAACACCTGCAAAGGCCTTTAAATGGTCTCTCAGTCTAGTTCTGTAGGCTACACAATCATGGGGAAGACTGCTGACTTGACAGTTGTCCAAAAGACGACCATTGACACCTTGCACAAATGGGGGCAAGACACAAAAGGTCATTGCTAAAGAGGCTGGCTGTTCACAGAGCTCTGTGTCCAAGCACATTAATAGAGAGGCGAAGGGAAGGAAAAGATGTGGTAGAAAAAAGTGTACAAGCAATAGGGATAACCGCACCCTGGAGAGGAGTGTGAAACAAAACCCATTCAAAAATGTGGGGGAGATTCACAAAGAGTGGACTGCAGCTGGAGTCAGTGCTTCAAGAACCACCACACACAGACGTATGCAAGACATGGGTTTCAGCTGTCGCATTCCTTGTGTCAAGCCACTCTTGAACAAGAGACAGCGTCAGAAGCATCTCGCCTGGGCTAAAGACAAAAAGGACTGCTGAGTGGTCCAAAGTTATGTTCTCTGATTAATGTAAATTTTGCATTACCTTTGGAAATCAAGGTCCCAGAGTCTGGAGGAAGAGAGGAGAGGCACAGAATCCACATTGCTTAAGGTCCAGTGTAAAGTTTCCACAGTCAGTGATGGTTTGGAGTTCCATGTCATCTGCTGGTGTTGGTCCACTGTGTTTTCTGAGGTCCAAGGTCAACGCAGCCGTCTACCAGGAAGTTAAGAAAATCTATGGGGTATTGTGAAGAGGAAGATGCGATACGCCAGACCCAACCATTCAGAAGAGCTGAAGGCCACTATCAGAGCAACCTGGGCTCTCATAACACCTGAGCAGTGCCACAGACTGATGGACTCCATGCCACACCGCATTGCTGCAGTAATCCAGGCAAAAGGAGCCCCAACTAAGTATTGAGTGCTGTACATGCTCATACTTTTCATGTTCATGCTTTTCAGTTGGCCAACATTTCTAAAAATCCTTTTTTTGTATTGGTCTTAAGTAATATTCTAATTTTCTGAGATACTGAATTTGGGGTTTTCATTAGTTGTCAGTTATAATCATCAACATTAAAAGAAATAAACATTTGAAATATATCAGTCTGTGTAATGAATGAATATAATATACAAGTTTCACTTTTTGAATGGAATTACTGAAATAAATGAAACTTTTTCATGATATTCAAATTTTATGACCAGCACCAGTATATATATATATATACATATATATGTATACCTGTATATATATATAAAATCATAAAAATAATAATAACAATAATAATAATAATGCTAACAATTCTTATTGATATAATTATTCAATAATAATAATAATATAATTTTATAGCAACAATTATTAAATATTAAATTAAATTTAAAAAAATATATATTATTATTGCTATTATTATTATTATTATTGAATAACACTGTTTATTACTACTACTAATAATAATATAATTTTATTGTTATTGAATAACTGTTTAAGAATTATTATTGTTATTATTATTGGTATTACTATTGAATAACTATATATAGAAATTGTTATAATTAACTATATATATATACAGTGTATCACAAAAGTGAGTACACCCCTCACATTTCTGCAGATATTTAAGTATATCTTTTCATGGGACAACACTGACAAAATGACACTTTGACACAATGAAAAGTAGTCTGTGTGCAGCTTATATAACAGTGTAAATTTATTCTTCCCTCAAAATAACTCAATATACAGCCATTAATGTCTAAACCACCGGCAACAAAAGTGAGTACACCCCTTAGTGAAAGTTCCTGAAGTGTCAATATTTTGTGTGGCCACCATTATTTCCCAGAACTGCCTTAACTCTCCTGGGCATGGAGTTTACCAGAGCTTCACAGGTTGCCACTGGAATGCTTTTCCACTCCTCCATGACGACATCACGGAGCTGGCGGATATTCGAGACTTTGCGCTCCTCCACCTTCCGCTTGAGGATGCCCCAAAGATGTTCTATTGGGTTTAGGTCTGGAGACATGCTTGGCCAGTCCATCACCTTTACCCTCAGCCTCTTCAATAAAGCAGTGGTCGTCTTAGAGGTGTGTTTGGGGTCATTATCATGCTGGAACACTGCCCTGCGACCCAGTTTCCGGAGGGAGGGGATCATGCTCTGCTTCAGTATTTCACAGTACATATTGGAGTTCATGTGTCCCTCAATGAAATGTAACTCCCCAACACCTGCTGCACTCATGCAGCCCCAGACCATGGCATTCCCACCACCATGCTTGACTGTAGGCATGACACTTATCTTTGTACTCCTCACCTGATTGCCGCCACACATGCTTGAGACCATCTGAACCAAACAAATTAATCTTGGTCTCATCAGACCATAGGACATGGTTCCAGTAATCCATGTCCTTTGTTGACATGTCTTCAGCAAACTGTTTGCGGGCTTTCTTGTGTAGAGACTTCAGAAGAGGCTTCCTTCTGGGGTGACAGCCATGCAGACCAATTTAATGTAGTGTGCGGCGTATGGTCTGAGCACTGACAGGCTGACCCCCCACCTTTTCAATCTCTGCAGCAATGCTGACAGCACTCCTGCGCCTATCTTTCAAAGACAGCAGTTGGATGTAACACTGAGCACATGCACTCAGCTTCTTTGGACGACCAACGCGAGGTCTGTTCTGAGTGGACCCTGCTCTTTTAAAACGCTGGATGATCTTGGCCACTGTGCTGCAGCTCAGTTTCAGGGTGTTGGCAATCTTCTTGTAGCCTTGGCCATCTTCATGTAGCGCAACAATTCGTCTTTTAAGATCCTCAGAGAGTTCTTTGCCATGAGGTGCCATGTTGGAACTTTCAGTGACCAGTATGAGAGAGTGTGAGAGCTGTACTACTAAATTGAACACACCTGCTCCCTATGCACACCTGAGACCTAGTAACACTAACAAATCACATGACATTTTGGAGGGAAAATGACAAGCAGTGCTCAATTTGGACATTTAGGGGTGTAGTCTCTTAGGGGTGTACTCACTTTTGTTGCCGGTGGTTTAGACATTAATGGCTGTATATTATGTTATTTTGAGGGAAGAATAAATTTACACTGTTATATAAGCTGCACACAGACTACTTTTCATTGTGTCAAAGTGTCATTTTGCCAGTGTTGTCCCATGAAAAGATATACTTAAATATCTGCAGAAATGTGAGGGGTGTACTCACTTTTGTGATACACTGTATATATATATATATATATACAGTGTATCACAAAAGTGAGTACACCCCTCACATTTCTGCAAATATTTCATTATATCTTTTCATGGGACAACACTATTATAGACATGAAACTTGGATATAACTTAGAGTAGTCAGTGTACAGCTTGTATAGCAGTGTAGATTTACTGTCTTCTGAAAATAACTCAACACACAGCCATTAATGTCTAAATAGCTGCAACATAAGTGAGTACACCCTACAGTGAACATGTCCAAATTGTGCCCAAATGTGTCGTTGTCCCTCCCTGGTGTCATGTGTCAAGGTCCCAGGTGTAAATGGGGAGCAGGGCTGTTAAATTTGGTGTTTTGGGTACAATTCTTTCATACTGGCCACTGGCTATTCAACATGGCACCTCATGGCAAAGAACTCTCTGAGGATGTGAGAAATAGAATTGTTGCTCTCCACAAAGATGGCCTGGGCTATAAGAAGATTGCTAACACCCTGAAACTGAGCTACAGCATGGTGGCCAAGGTCATACAGCGGTTTTCCAGGACAGGTTCCACTCGGAACAGGCTTCGCCAGGGTCGACCAAAGAAGTTGAGTCCACGTGTTCGTCGTCATATCCAGAGGTTGGCTTTAAAAAATAGACACATGAGTGCTGCCAGCATTGCTGCAGAGGTTGAAGACGTGGGAGGTCAGCCTGTCAGTGCTCAGACCATACGCCGCACACTGCATCAACTCGGTCTGCATGGTCGTCATCCCAGAAGGAAGCTGACGCACAAGAAAGCCCTCAAACAGTTTGCTGAAGACAAGCAGTCCAAGAACATGGATTACTGGAATGCCCTGTGGTCTGACGAGACCAAGATAAACTTGTTTGGCTCAGATGGTGTCCAGCATGTGTGGCGGCGCCCTGGTGAGAAGTACCAAGACAACTGTATCTTGCCTACAGTCAAGCATGGTGGTGGTAGCATCATGGTCTTGGGCTGCATGAGTGTTGCTGGCACTGGGGAGCTGCAGTTCATTGAGGGAAACATGTATTCCAACATGTACTGTGACATTCTGAAACAGAGCATGATCCCCTCCCTTCGAAAACTGGGCCTCATGGCAGTTTTCCAACAGGATAACGACCCCAAACACAACCTCCAAGATGACAACTGCCTTGCTGAGGAAGCTGAAGGTAAAGGTGATGGACTAAACCCAATTGAGCACCTGTGGCGCATCCTCAAGTGGAAGGTGGAGGAGTTCAAGGTGTCTAACATCCACCAGCTCCGTGATGTCATCATGGAGGAGTGGAAGAGGATTCCAGTAGCAACCTGTGCAGCTCTGGTGAATTCCATGCCCAGGAGGGTTAAGGCAGTGCTGGATAATAATGGTGGTCACACAAAATATTGACACTTTGGGCACAATTTGGACATGTTCACTGTGGGGTGTACTCACTTATGTTGCCAGCTATTTAGACATTAATGGCTGTGTGTTGAGTTATTTTCAGAAGACAGTAAATCTACACTGCTATACAAGTTGTACACTGACTACTCTAAGTTATATCCAAGTTTTATTTCTATAGTGTTGTCCCATGAAAAGATATAATAAAATATTTGCAGAAATGTGAGGGGTGTACTCACTTTTGTGATACACTGTATATATATATATATATATAACTATATATATAAGTGGTTTATTATCATTGTTTTTATTAATGAATAACTATATTCAAGAATGGTTATTATTAATATTATTTATAATAATTATAATATATCATAATTGCTTATAATAATTATTCTTTTGATTCTTCTTTTCCTTCCTCTTATTATTGCATCATGAAGCATATAATTAAAAAAAGCAAAAACATTAAGTCCATACAGAATTGTTAAACAACACCAATATTACTATTGATACCTTTTAAAATAATCAACAATTATGAATATATTACAGCAGAAACAAAAACAAAACAGTGGTGTTATTTATACACTCTGTTTAGGTCCCCTTACATCCATGATCAACACGCCAGTGTATGAGAATTGAATTTCTAATATTTTAACAAAATCGAAGCAAACGTAAATCAATGCTAATATTTATTCAATTTATTCACCATTTACTGGCTACTTGCATACTCAAGAATCTGCTTTATGCCTCTTCACTACAGACCCTGAGCATGCCATCACTCGCTGTATGTTCTTTATTATAATCTCTCCAGATATAGACAGATTTACTATCTTGCTTTTACACGTCAACCTTTTACCGGCCTTTTTTAAAACATCTATCTTTACAGTCCTTTGTGCTGCTTTATACTTAAAGCTGGTCATGAATAAAGCCATAAACAAGCTCTTCTGTCCAGGCTGAATGTAAAGGTGCATTGACTGAAGGAAGCGGTGAGCGGGCAAAAACAGCCACATCAGTCTCGCCTGTGAAAAGCCACAAGCAAAAAACAGGCAATCAAGGCCGTCTGTGGTGTGTCACACACCAGTGAGTTCCACTTACGCCAGGCTGCCCATCACCAGATGGAGGAGAGCCAGTGCTGGCAAATACTGCTCTTTACTCGTAACACGTCCAGGGACTCTGGGTGAATGTATATAGGGTGGACGGGTGTTGAGGTCATTTTTGGCGTGATGACTGTGGTGGTGATGTTAATAGTGAGGTCCAGGCTGGATTTGTTTGGTGGTAGGTGAAGTTGGATGAAAGTGGTGCTCGGACTGAGGTCATGAGTGAATATTGCTCTACTTCTGCCATGACCCCCCCCCCCCCCCCCCCAGCAAAAAACAAACATGGAAATATAAAATACAGTTTTACAATACAGATTTTTTTCTTCTCAGTGTCTTATTAAATATATCTGATGTAATGTGATGATCTATTTGTACCATGACCGGAGAGAATTTTGGTTTCTTATTGGTTGCCAGGTGTGTATTGATTTCTTATTAAATAGAGGACAGCTAAGCATGAATAACAGATAATAATAATAATAATAATAATAATAATAATAATAATAATAATATTAAAAATAAAAATACTACTGCTACTATTACTACCACTACAACTAATAATTATATTATTATTATTATTATTATTATTATTATTATTATTATTATTGACACTAATACGACTACTGCTAATAATAATAATAATAATTATTATTATTATTATTATTATTTAAAACATAAAAATACTACTACTACTACTAATATAAATAATAATAATATAAAAGAAATAAAAATACTACTACTACTAACACTACTACTACTACTAATGATAATAATAATAATAATAATAACACTAATACTACTAATAATAGTAATACTACTACTACTGCTAATAATAATGATAATAATAATAATAATAATAATAATAATAAATGCCATCAAATTCAGTTATTGTGTGTTTGGAGACAGACATTTTAAAGTTTTGGGACTTAAGTGAATCACAGTGATAACCTTTATATCCAGAAGAGATCCAGAATTTGTAAACAGAAAATTTATGTTATTAAGTTCAGATCTCACTTACCTACCGTGAGAGCCAGCATTTATCATTCCATCATATCTATTATATCTGTGTGTTCTTTTGTATATTCTGTTTTCTCTCTTGCCAACAAAGCAAACTATGCAAATTTCCTATTGTATGATAATAAAAGGCTGTTTTATCTTAAATTGTATAATTGCATAAAGGTAATGTGTTTGTATAGTGCAAATCAGCATTAGTACACTTACATAAAAGTAATATTTTCATATTTTTCCTAGTTGTGTTCTGGTATGATTTTATTGGACTGAAGATTTACCAACAGTAATGAATGTAAAATAAAAACGTGTCCCTGTTTGCCTTCTTTTCTCGTCCATCCCTCTTGGGTGTGGACGGATGCGGCTGGGAGAATCGAGGCCATATTTTAGAGAATCTTGTCTGGGGGCTGTCAGGACCGAAAGGGTTATGTAGTGTGAATGGACCTGATTATGGGCTGCCTGGGGACTCCTTTAGTCTCGGCCCCATGAGACAAAGGGTTAAGAACACTTAGCCCGGGGGAGACGTGGGGGTGGAATGGACGGGCAGTGGGATTGTAGAGAGGAGGGAGAGAGGATGTTTGCATGACTCGGGTGCGCTGTTTTCTTTTTTGAAGAATATCTGGCTAATATGTAGTGAAAAGTGTTTTTGAGGTCACGATGTTTGCTATAGGCTGTCTGAGCTGATTGCCATCTGCTGGTTAATGTTTGAACTGCAGCTTTAAAAGCTTTTACTGATGCTCTGGTTTAAGTAATACAAACCAAATCCTTACTTAATCTGTTCGAGAATTAGGGGTCAATTATAGTAAAACAAATATGTGAAATATTATGTTAGCAAAAACGTGTACTAATCTTAATAAAACCACAAAGCTAATAGAATAATTGATTTAAATCATATAAACACTGATGTTGATGCATTTGTCTATACTATAGTATGCACTGTGGTAGCCATTTGTCAACAATGTTCTGAAATGCTGTTGATGTTTTTGGGCTTGACAAAACGTTCATCTGTGGGAGTTGTACATAGCTTACAGATGTGGTAAACAAAGATCATGTTAAAAGTGCTGAAGTTTTTCTTTAAAAATAATAATAATAATAATCATAATAATAATCACCATATTTTTAAATCTTATTTTTCTTAGCAGTATTATAGTGTAGTGTAATAGTGTTGTTGTAATATCATTATATAACTGCTTTTATTATTATTTTATTATTATTATTATTATTATTGTATATATAATAATAATTATTATTATCATAATTATTATTGATGAATTATTGTATATAATAATTATTATTATTATTATCATCATTATTATTATTGAATTATTGTATAAATAATAATAATAATTATTATTATTAGTAGTATCATTATTATTATTATTATTATTATTAGTAGTAGTAGTATCATTATTATTATTATTATTATTAGTAGTAGTAATAGTAGTAGTATCATCATTGTTATTATTATTATTAGTATCATTATTATTATTATTGTTATTATTATTAGTATCATTATTATTATTATTGTTAGTAGTAGTAGTATAAGTATCATCATTATTATTAGTAGTAGTATTATTATTATTGAATTATTGTATATATAAGAATTATTATTATTATTATTATCATTATTTTAAATTATTTATGTATTTTCACCATTTATAAAGCACATTTCATACAACATTTAAAGTGATTTAAAGGACAAAAAATGGCACAGATACAGCAATTCAAATAATAAATACATTTAAAATCAAATAAAGAGATATGCTTGATTAAAATTCAATAAATGAATGAATAAAAAAATAAATGAATGAATAAACTAATGAGAATACACTATAAATCTTATATAGAAGAATATACTATAAATCTTTAAGCCACTTTAACATGTTCTTTTTTTCTGTATTTGTGTGGCATTTTACCTCATACACAGACATACCTTAGTGAGACCCCGTAGTCTAACAGATGACCTGTATTTGATATGATGGGGGATTTACCCTCATCCCCAAAATTCCTTTGTGAGACCCTTTATACCCACATGTAATCTGAATTTGAGTTGTGATGGGTTCTGAGTTGTCTCTGATGAGGTGTTTTTTTAGGTATCTGCATAATAAAGTTCTTCACTAATAAAATACAGCGACACGAGCGTTAGCTTTTGTTTTTCCATTTACAAAATGAAAATGTATTTCCCTAACATGAACTCAAAAAATTCAGGTCACAAATTTCAGACTCCATTGTAGCAAATCTATCAGTGTCATTATAATTTATGTGGTGCAGTTGATGCCTAACGGCCCCTGGCACTGCAGTGGGAGCTGTGGACCTCTCTGAATTGAAGGGGGTCCATTTCTTTCATACAGGCCTGGGGGCAAGACTGGCATTTCTCTTTGCCACAATTGCTGGCCTTTCAATACTGAGTACTGCCACTCGTTCACTCTGTGAGTGAGTGAGTGAGTGGGTGGGTGGTTTGCTGTGCTTGTCAGTGTTTAGGCATAAATAATAAAGGCATCAGCGTCAGAGTAATATGTTTACACACGTCTGTTTCTTCCTACATTAGATAAAAATGTATAGAAATAATTATTTATTATTTATATCCTGTTATTCTCCTATGTGTCTATATAAGGAAATAATGCAGTGCATAAAATATAATGTAATATAATAAAATATGTTATATAATATTAAAACACAGTACATGTTAATGAAAAAAGACATCAGGAGGTGTTTAATATTCTGATTTATTGTTTAGCAAAACATCTACACAACACCGGCTTGTTACTGGCTCATACTGGGCAAACAAACCAGATGACTGGGCAGCACCAACAGATAATGGTCCCTATTTGGTGGTCAGTGGTAGCGTAATGAGTAGGGTATCTCCAAACACGCTGGAATACACGAAGAAAGAATTTCACTGTACTGTACACCTGTATATGTACAGTGTATCACAAAAGTGAGTACACCCCTCACATTTCTGCAGATATTTAAGTATATCTTTTCATGGGACAACACTGACAAAATGACACTTTGACACAATGAAAAGTAGTCTGTGTGCAGCTTATATAACAGTGTAAATTTATTCTTCCCTCAAAATAACTCAATATACAGCCATTAATGTCTAAACCACCGGCAACAAAAGTGAGTACACCCCTTAGTGAAAGTTCCTGAAGTGTCAATATTTTGTGTGGCCACCATTATTTCCCAGAACTGCCTTAACTTTCCTGGGCATGGAGTTTACCAGAGCTTCACAGGTTGCCACTGGAATGCTTTTCCACTCCTCCATGACGACATCACGGAGCTGGAGGATATTCGAGACTTTGCGCTCCTCCACCTTCCGCTTGAGGATGCCCCAGAGATGTTCTATTGGGTTTAGGTCTGGAGACATGCTTGGCCAGTCCATCACCTTTACCCTCAGCCTCTTCAATAAAGCAGTGGTCGTCTTAGAGGTGTGTTTGTGGTCATTATCATGCTGGAACACTGCCCTGCGACCCAGTTTCTGGAGGGAGGGGATCATGCTCTGCTTCAGTATTTCACAGTACATATTGGAGTTCATGTGTCCCTCAATGAAATGTAACTCCCCAACACCTGCTGCACTCATGCAGCCCCAGACCATGGCATTCCCACCACCATGCTTGACTGTAGGCATGACACACTTATCTTTGTACTCCTCACCTGATTGCCGCCACACATGCTTGAGACCATCTGAACCAAACAAATTAATCTTGGTCTCATCAGACCATAGGACATGGTTCCAGTAATCCATGTCCTTTGTTGACATGTCTTCAGCAAACTGTTTGCGGGCTTTCTTGTGTAGAGACTTCAGAAGAGGCTTCCTTCTGGGGTGACAGCCATGCAGACCAATTTGATGTAGTGTGCGGCGTATGGTCTGAGCACTGACAGGCTGACCCCCCACCTTTTCAATCTCTGCAGCAATGCTGACAGCACTCCTGCGCCTATCTTTCAAAGACAGCAGTTGGATGTGACGCTGAGCACGTGCATTTAGCTTCTTTGGACGACCAACGCGAGGTCTGTTCTGAGTGGACCCTGCTCTTTTAAAACGCTGGATGATCTTGGTCACTGTGCTGCAACTCAGTTTCAGGGTGTTGGCAATCTTCTTGTAGCCTTGGCCATCTTCATGTAGCGCAACAATTCATCTTTTAAGATCCTCAGAGAGTTCTTTGCCATGAGGTGCCATGTTGGAACTTTCAGTGACCAGTATGAGAGAGTGTGAGAGCTGTACTACTAAATTGAACACACCTGCTCCCTATGCACACCTGAGACCTAGTAACACTAACGAGTCACATGACATTTTGGAGGGAAAATGACAAGCAGTGCTCAATTTGGACATTTAGGGGTGTAGTCTCTTAGGGGTGTACTCACTTTTGTTGCCGGTGGTTTAGACATTAATGGCTGTATATTGAGTTATTTTGAGGGAAGAATAAATTTACACTGTTATATAAGCTGCACACAGACTACTTTTCATTGTGTCAAAGTGTCATTTTGTCAGTGTTGTCCCATGAAAAGATATACTTAAATATCTGCAGAAATGTGAGGGGTGTACTCACTTTTGTGATACACTGTATATATCACAAATAAAGGCGTTCTATCTCTATTCTATTTTTGACCAGTCTTGGCATTTCTGTGACCTTTGTTAATAATAGTAACTTGAGAGTCATTGTAGAAGTGATTGAGTAAGTGCATCATGACATGTAGTGGCTAAGCATAGTGTTAGGAACATAACTGCTAATGCCAAGTTCACACTACACGACTTTCCAGGTCGTCGGGTCGCTATACAGTTCACACTACACAACTGGATCTCTTGTAATCGGGAGTCTTTCAAGTCGGTGTGGCTTTCACACTACACGACTGATCAGCGATAGGGAGTTTCACACTACACCATCTATCACCAACTGGAATCACAGGCGAGCTTCTCTGGTCTCCCAAACTACGTTTTGTAACGAAAACAAACACGAGAAGTGACGAGGGGTTTAATGATACCACGTCCAAAAATGCACCTCAACAATAAGTGAGCGATCAAAGTTTGTGCACTGATGTGCAGCGTGAAAACAAGTAGGAAAAATACAAAGTGTGTATTATGTTTTGTAGAGAACGATAAGGTCAGAAATACTGTAAAACTTGTGTGTGTCGGTGTATTCTGATATAAACTATATTATGCCCCTGTCCCACATTTGTACAACTCCTTTCCTGCGTTTTCCCTCACGCCGTATCTCGTTGGCTGTTCGACACATCACTCATTGCCAGTCGGGCAACTCAGATCCAGATATTTGACATGCTAGATATCTCTCTTCAGTGAGTGCTCGGCAAGCCACTTGGATCGAGTTGTTGGGTAGTTCACACATAGCAATTAAGAACCGAGTTTCATCGCTGAGTGAATACCGAGTTGCTCAGGAGCTGGCAAATCTAGCGCTGACCAGTTGGCGAGCAAAAATCAGGGCAAAAATCGTGTAGTGTGAACTAGTCATAAGATTCATGTCCTTCATGAATTACATAAAATAAATGCATTTAAAAGTTTGGGGTACAATAGTCTGAACAAAACTGGCTCATGCACACTGAGGGTGTGTTACAAACCATTATACTCACCATGTACAGATTGTCAGCTGTTAGAAATGAATTTATGATTGCATTAATTGGAAGGTGCCATTTGTTGTATATGGATTAATTGGTTAATCATTGATGGGCTTATTTTTGCAAAATGGTTTTATACAATCCAATCTGTTGATTTAATAGCTTAAGTGTGAACATGCTTGTATGTGTGCAGGGTTGGAAGTGAAAGTGATGCAGTGAGGGTCAATAAATTTTAGAGTTCTGTATAAGTATCGTCATTATGCTAACAGAGGGTCTCACATGCTGTAATGCAGGGTTTTTCAAAGCCTGGGTCGCGATTCTTAGGTGGGTCGCAGAGAAAAATAATAATAATGAAATAAACTTGTACTCAAATGCCTCTTGTGGGTGCTTCATGTTACGTCCTGTAAACCACAGAGAGAGTAAGATGCATTGCTTGTTGCCTGGGTCGCATAAAAAATTATGGACAAAATGTGGGTCACTTGAAAATCCCTGCTGTAATGCAAGCTCAGTTTCTAAACTAAGTGAGTTGGAGAAAATCTCTGTGCTGACAGATTTTAATGATCACACCCGCTGTTGTGCAGTTAAAATTTAACATGCTTCATTTCTGGGCAGGAAAATATTAAGTAAGCAAAAAAATTAAAGATTAGCCATTAGTATTGCTTTGATTTTATAATATACCTGCATTTTTATTTCTGTGTCTGCACTAGTATAGTCGTCCATCTGCTGCACATTTACAGTTTTCATTTATTCAACATTCATCTTATTAGAGGGGGCAGCACGGTGGCTAAGTAGGTAGCACTGTCGACTAACAGCAAGAAGGTCCTGGGTCCGGGTCCTTTCCGTGTGGAGTTTGCATGTTCTCCCGGTGTCCGAGGGGGTTTCCTCCGGGTGCTCCGGTTTCCTCCCACAGGCCAAGTGAGGTTGAGTGGAGATACAAAATTGTCCATGACTGTGATTGATATAACCTTGTGAACTGATGAATTTTGTGTAATGAATAAATATCGTTTCTGTCATGAATGTAACCAAAGTGTAAAACATGACATTAAGATCTTAATAAACAAACAACATCTTATTACCTATAAATATAAATAATATACTAAATGGTAATGGTACAACAGTTTATATAGACCCTTTTTTGAGATTCGTCCAAAAACGTTCCGATTTAAGTTACTGGTATGTATAGCGACGTTTAATCTCCCACATAAATGTGTGAAATTTTATTGTGACAACACCTCCGATTAGGCAGATTTTTTATTTATTAATTTATTTATTAATTTAATACAGTGTGGGTGGATTGAGACACAGCCAGAGATTCCTGAATACTGGATTTAATAATTAGGGCAGTGGTAGCTCAGTGGTTAAGGACTGGATTAGTAATTTAAAGGTTGCTGGTTCAAGCCCCATCATCTCAAAATGCATTGTTGAGCCCCTGAGCACGGTTTTTAACCCTTAATTGCTCCAAGAGCATTTAGTCATATTTGTAAGTTGCTTTGGATAAAGGCATGTGTGTAATGCTGTAAATGTGAATGAAACCATATTGTTTTGGTCAATAAAACATCATTATACTCAAAAATACTCAACCTGTCAAATTCCTTTATTGTACGATTGATGTTATACAGAGGAATGGCAGTTTTAGTGCTGGATTGGGCGGCGGGTGGCTTTGATTTGTGCAGTACACACGCCCATAATGTTCTGCAGATCTTGTACATTAAATATGATGATTTATTGTCCTAATTTATTGGACTGGCATGCTCATGTTGGCATTTTCCCGGTATTTTTAAAGGGCTCAGCTTTGTTCACTTCATAGTACGACCATTCCACAATTTTTTAAGCAGGCGTTTCTCCTGAGGGCTTACTATCCTTAAGTTTTAAGATTGTCCTGATTTAAGCACCTCGTCCAGCTCAGAGAGGATTTGATAATTAGATCATAAGTTCAATCAGGTGTGGTGAGAATAGGAGGAAACCTAAACTTCTTCAGAGCAATAATACTCCAGGAATAAACTTAAGAGTCTCTGTTTGTTCGAATAACACTAATCTATCAAACTCTGATTGCTTTGTCATTTTCACTTGTTCTTTTTGAATCATGCAAGCAAATAACGTTTACTAAGATGACCTCTCTGCTTCACTGAACTTTCGCAAGTGTGTCTCCATATGCGACATAAAATAATTCTTTCTATTCCATATTTTGACATGTTTAATAACAGAGAAATTGGCTCTGACACAGAAATGCGATTATTTACACAGGGGTCGCCGTGACTTGTCAGATTCAGGTTTAATATAAAGTGACCTTTCTGCATAGCTGCTAATTGTTCTTGTGTGTGCCCCCCTTGTCTATTCGTATTGACTTAAGACCATCACTCTGGCTCTGATATCTCTAATTCATTACAAACAGTAAAAACCCTTCAGAAAATTAGTTTAACATTTTGATTAATCTTAACATGTGTTATCTCTCAGGTCTTAATGCAATTAGTTCATTTCTCAGGAGTCGCCAGACACACATTATGAGAAATTACAGCAATAACTGTCACATTGTGGATAAACTGCTGTCGTTCACATTCACAAATTACACACAGCAAGAGGTGCGAATGGTCACTGCATGCTCAGAGGTTTACAAACCCTTAAACATCACAAAAACACATAGACATTCATGTGGATTTGATTCTTTTTACTGCTATAATAGTTTCACTCTTCTTAGAGAGCTTTCCAATGGATTTTTAAACATGACTTTAGGGATTAGTCTTTAGGCACAAAAGTGAGGTGGGGCATTGTTAACATCCAAGATCTGTGCAGAACTGTCAAGCTTTTCCACTTTGGGGTGGCACGGTGGCTAAGTGGGTAGCACTGTTGCCTCACAGCAAGAAGGTCCTGGGTTCGAACCCCAGGTTGGGCGGTCCGGGTCCTTTCTGTGTGGAGTTTGCATGTTCTCCCCATGTCTGCAAGGATTTACTCCGGGAGCTCCGGTTTCCTCCCACAGTCCAAAGACGTGCAAGTGAGGTGAATTGGAGATACTAAATTGTCCATGACCGTTTTCGTTATTAAATTTGTGAACTGATGAATCTTGTGTAATGAGTAACTACCGTTTCTGTCATGAATGTAACCAAAGTGTAAAACATGACGTTAAAATCCTAATAAACAAACAAACATTTCTGTATGTACTGTTGAACAAATGAAAACTTGACTATGCATCTGAGTCCACTTCTGATGTGCTTTACATTTGCCATACGTAGCTGACACTTCTATCCAAAACTACTTAGATTATGACTTATTACAATTTAAGCAGTTGAGGGTTAAGGGTCTTGCTCAGGAGCCCAACAGTGGCAACATGGCAGCGGCCAGTCTTAAACCAGAAATCTTCTGATTACTAGACCAGTACCTTAACCACTGAGATAACACTGCCCCAATGTATATGAATCTGGGATGTATATGGATCTGTATATACTAATGTATAGAGATATTTACATTTATGGCATTAAGCAGACACTTGTATCCAAGCGACCTACAATTGTGACCAAATACAATTCAAGCAATTGAGTAGTAGGGGCCTTGCTTAAGGGCCCAGCAGTGGTGGGGCTTTCATGACACATTCATAATAGTTTAGTATATTCATATTACAAACTTTGGGAGCACTTTTGGAAATTTTGATTGTGAGACATTATAGACTATTTACAGACAATTACAATCCTTGTTACAACTAGAAACCTTTACCTGTGGGCTTTTAATTCTCCATATTGTCTCTCTAGACGGAAGGACACGTGGATGGACGGTTGCACGCTTGAATGGATGGTTGGATAGGGGGATTTCCAAATGACAGATGGGTCTCACTGTAATTGATCCCCCCTTGCCTTGGTATGGGTTATTTAGACATGCTGTTTTCAGGGGCATGGTTTAGTCTGGGGGGTGTACAGTTGGGTGTGGTGTACAGTGGGAGTGTATTAATGTGGATATAGAAAGTATACATCCCTGAAGAGACCACTCACCATACATGTCATCAGCCTTGTAGTCTTTCATGTACAGTATAGTTTAGGTGTCCGTGAGTCCATAAAGTTGTCCTAGTTGTCCTACGTCTTTCTGGACATCACTTTGTACAGAGGGGCAGAGTGTTACTGAAAACTCTGAAACAGGGTTTTAAAGGGTCTTCCTCAGCTGGTTGCCACCAAGATGGAAGCCAGTGTGTGCACATGTTCTCTGCTCTGGTGCTGCCCGTGAGTCCGAGGAGAGTTTCATTTACTTCCAACATAAGAGCGCGTTATTGGCCATTATCTCTGCTGTCAGACTCTGTTGATATTTAATAATAGGGCCTCTACGTCTGGATGCCATTTTTCAGCTGTGCAGCGTTGCCGTGGAGACGTACCGGGCGAAGGGCGGCGGGGCCCAGACCGTCATTTTCTACTCGAAGCAGATAAGACAGGTGTTTAGTGCCAGCGCCCACGTTCAATATTTATCCTGTAGCCCTTTCATTTGCACTTTGCATGTTTCAAATGTTACATCCTGTGAGAGGCTGGATAAAAAGCTACATTAAAAAAAAAGATAAACGTTTAAAGTGGGAATTAGAGACAAAATCCGCTTGATGAGGTCGGACATGAGGAGTTTATTATTACACTGACGCATAATACAAATCAGTCACACTTCACACGCTCTGATTTTTGCACCGATGGACGCAGCATTGAAACTAACTGGAATTAGAAAATATTTATTTCATTTTTATTTTTTATTCTGGCCAAGTAGGGTCGCTTTTACAGATGCTGGATTTCATCCATTACAATCGAACCTTGGGTCGTTTTCACTCTAGTGCAGTTCATTTAGCAGGGAAATCAGCAATCGCGCTGGTGTGGGGACCAACATGATCTATCCGAACTGTTTTTGAGTGATGAAAATACACTGACGAGGCATAACATTGTGACCACTGACAGGTGCAGTGAATAACACGGATTATCTCTGTTAGTGGATGGGATATGTTAGGCAGCAGGTGAACATTCTATCCTCACAGTTGATGTTAGAAGCAGGAAAAATGGACAAGTGTAAGGATTTGAGTGAGTTTGACAAGGACCAAATTGTAGATAGACGACTGGGTCAGAGCATCTCCAAAACTGCAGCTCCTGTGCGGTGTTTATGCTGTTAATGCTGGTTCTGATAGAAAGGTGTCAGAATACACAGTGCATCACAGTTTGTTGTGTATGGGGCAGCAAAAGGGGGACCAACACAATATTAGGTAGGTGGTCATAATGTTATGCCTTATCGGTGTATAATTATAATTGCTTTGAGAATAACCCATGTATATTTTTATATTATGATCAGGATTGTGTGTGGATGCATTCTAGGCTTGTGAGACGTTATGATAAAAGCCACGTTGCTGTAGTTTGGGCTGTTGTGGGTTTGAACCCCAGGCTGGGCTCACAAGTACAGAAGGCGCATGATGTTACATGGACTAAGCCATTAGAGTGATGCATATCAGTGTACGCTTAGTGACACTCCCAAGTCTGGATAAACGGATAAAGGAGGGTATCATGAGGGGTGCCGAATATGTGGATGAATGATCTGCTGTGGCGACTTCTAACAGGAGCTTCTGAAAGACATTCTGACTGGCACTTTAAAAAATGCTGCAGGATTTCTATAGAGGCTGACATGAACGTTTCCTGAAGCAACAAAAGTTTAATATTTGGGTGGCACAGTAGGATATGCACTTGCACACCAGTGCTGGGATTCTTAGCTCCCCGAGTTCAAATCTCCGCTCTGCTACTGGTCGGCTGGGCGCCCTCTAGCAGGCACAATTAGCAGTGCCTGCAGCAGACAAAATTGTCCAATAGTCTGCTGGGTGGGAAAAAAAAACGTACTAATAAGTGGGTGGGGTCTTCGACGCTGTGTAAGGACCCTCATTGGCCAATAGAGAGGCGCCTGTGCAGAATGCATAGATGAAAAAAAGGGTTCTGCTAAGGGCTGCGCATGGGTCGGGGAAGGCATGAGCAGCAATATATTAACCTCGACTGCAGGGATCAGGGATCCCCCAGCAGCGGAAGACAAACTGACTACGCTAAATTGGGAAGAAAATGGGAGACAAATGCATAAATAAAATAGGTTGCTGGGCGCCCTCTAGCGGGCACAATTGGCAGTGCCTGCAGCAGACAAAATTGTCCACTAGTCTGCTGGGTGGGGAGAAAATGAACTAATAAGTGGGTGGGGTCTTCGACGCTGTGTAAGGACCCTGGTTAGCAGCCCGAGGCGCCTGTACAGAAGTGGAGGAGATCGGTGCAGGGATCTCTGCATGGCAAATCCACCTAAATACGGGCGAATAAGGGGGTCAAGAAGCTGCATCGGAGGGCAAGCGAATATAGCCTCCTCGGACACCATCGGGATCCCCAGCAGCGGAAGACTAAGTGGCTACACTAAATAAAAGAGAAAAAAAATATATAAGAAGGATTTCTCTGCAGCATGTTTATTAGAGAAATGAAAATGGCTGTTGGTGGCGTTTCCACACCCAGTTCTAGCGAGCCGAGTCCTTTTTTCGTGTGCCGATGCTAAATTCCTGAACAAGCGGCTGCCGCATTGGTCACGGTGCTAACAAATGAGGAGTGGAGTGTGTGCAGAAATTGCTGATGGCTATCAGAGCACTGCTGCATGGAGAAATGCTTCTCTATTCCTCTCCGTCCCTTCCCCTTTCTTCCCCCTGTTCTCTTTCTCTCGCCATTTTCTGTAGCATGCCAACCATTACTGTAGAATGCTTTTCAGCTTCTTTTCTTTATGAGGACGTGAACCTCTTTGCTTTTTGATGCTTTACTCTCCTCCGCTCTTCTGTTTAAAAATGAGATCTTTTTACATTAAATCCTAAAACACCGTCGTGTTTTCCCCAGTAATAGGAATGTTAAGAAGAAGCAACACTGAAGATAATACTGCCATTTCTAAACAGATTTAAATTTTATAGAATAATTGATCAGTCCTGTCACAGTACGATCGTTTAATCGCTCTTATTTGAGCTGATTGTAATTAAGATGACTGTAATGAATGATCTGGTGCCGCGGTTCTTCATTTTCGTTTAATGGCAAACATGAGGTTTGTTATCAGCGACTTATGAATTTATATTTTATATTTTAAAATTAATTTACACCGCACACACTCGCAGATGTTTACAACACATTCGCTCCCACAAACAATTTCAACACTTGAAGTGATGAGCCTGTGACTTGACATTTCTTTTCCTTATTTTAAATAAACCTATCGGGCGGCACGGTGGCTAAATTCATAATTATTTATGAATTTACATAAATAATTGGGGCAGCACTGTCGCGTCACAGCAAGAAGGTCCTGGGATTGACACATGCAAACTCCACACAGAAAGGACCCAGACCGCCCCACCTGGGAATCGTACCCAGGACCTTCTTGCTGTGAGGCGACAGTGCTGCCCCAATTATTTATGTAAATTCATAAATTATACAGTATGTGTCAACAGTTGGGAAGGGGCATATTCCATACTCAGCAAAGTCAATAAAGACCTGGTTTGGTTTGGAGAAACTATACAGAGGAATTATACAGAGTCCTGACCTTGCTCTCACCGCTGTTGGAAACCACTGGAATGACTGTAAGGCCTTATTGTTTAACACGGGTGTCTGACCTCACAAGTGTTATTTGACTGAATAGGCAAAAGTTCCCACAGGCACAGAGTGAAAGCTGCCATTGCTTTAATAAATGTTGGCAGTGCCACCATATTAATGTTCATGGTCTTGTAAGGTAATTGATGCTTTTGGCTGTACAGTGTATATATTTTAATATTCTCTCATACAGTTACTGAACTGCTCCTCCTGCACGGCTGTGCATTAACACTTATGGAAGTTTCTCATCAGCTAAACTGTTTACTTTTGGATTTTGCATTGCTTAACAAAACTCTGCATGTAGCAATTTCAGCTCTTAAATGGATTTATGTTGCATGCGTTTGTTCATCCGATATTATTCCTTTAGATCGTGAGCACACAAACGTGCTCTCACACACTTTGAACCTCAATCCATTCGATACCTGCGTGTCTTAGCCGGACCGCCGCGACGAGGCAGTAATGGGTTTATTTTCTTTTTCGGATGGCCCTGCTGTCCCAGAGCTCCTCACTGCAGCCATACCTGTAATTGAAAATAGGAAAGAATTAATGAAATACAGCTAATGGTGCAGATCAAAACGAGACGGCAAATTTAAAGGAGCTGGCTATGAAATTGCTTCCTGCAGATTGTGAAAGTAAAGCTTAAATCCTGCAAAATAGAAACACAGTTTGTGGAGAAAGCAGAGCAGAGGCACATTTAACTGTTCTGTATGTTAATCTGTCTGAAGCTTTAGTTGTTTCTCAGATTAGCAAGCACATGATGTTCTGATCCCTACAGAGCATGCACTTTTACTGTGTTTATGTTTACCTGCTTCAGTTTTGCTCCCAAAGTTAAACTCTAAAGCTGGAGTCTAAAGCTTTAAAATGGTTTTTTTACACCTGATATTGTTTACTTAATATCAAATATAGAGCAATTTGGAATTAACCACAGTGATAATAAATAACATGATGTATCCTCATCAAAAACCTGCACAGTTAATAATTCATTTTCTTTTATAAACATAAATATGCACAATGTGCTCATTCAGTTGTCTATTTCTTTATTTATTTCTTTATTTTTTTTGAAGACGAGGAAAATATATTTTCATTTCATTTAACTTGGCTGCATTTTTGTATTCTGTTATTTTTTTTGAATGAATGAAACATTATTATTGTTCTTTTTTTATTATTGTTCTCTTTTCACTAAACAAAGAAACACTGGACTAACTGTACGAGGGTGACGAGGCAAAATGCAAACTGCACCTTTACGGCAACACTACACATCTGTTGTTGCTGGTCAGTACACTAAAGCTGTAGCTCATCACACAGATTGCAGTCTATCATGCTTTGCTTAGGGAACAGAGTTAAATCTGTTAAAGTGTCAAAATATCAACCACAGATCTGCAAAAAAGCTTTACAATGAATAAAGGACCCAAAAAGAGAAATTGGAGATCATCTTGCATGGGTGGCACAGAAGTAGATGCAGGGTTTGAATCCCCAGCGGTCTTAGTGGTAGAACATAAAAATGAAATGATATTGAAATGAGACTGCTTGTTTAATGGTTTAAAATATTTCATGTATGTAAAGTACCCAGACCATTATCTATGCACTTGAAAAACAACCCACACCCACTGCAGGGATTTATCAGCACCTGGCATCCAATCCAGTCAACATGTTATTTCTAACTGGTTTTGGAAGGTGGAAACATTTAAATACAAAACTGGCCATTACTGGTTGCCCCAACCTTAGTATCTTAAACAAAAATATTTCTTAAGGTGCATTTCTCTAGTCTTTTATGGTTTGTGAGATTCTCTCTCACATTGCACATTGTTTTTAGACTTGTGTATCAGTTTTACGCATGAAATGCTAGATCTGTTTGCAGAATATGGTTAAATTGTGCCTAAAACAGGTGCATAAGACTGTTTGTGTGTGTGTGTGTGTGTGTGTGTGTGTGTGTGTGTTATGTTTAGTGTAAAAGACCAGCAGATGGTCTGTGTCTTCTTTTACCTGGTCTAAGTCCAAACCCTCCTGCGGCTCACACACCCACTCTTGTACAAATCCAACATGTCTCTCTGTGACACACACACACACACACACACAAACTACAAAGCTTTGTATGCAGCTAATATTAACACACCATATTCTTTTACTGGAATGAATAAGTATACTGGGATTAAAAGGTGTTTTTAAGCTTAGCCGAGCTGGTACTTGGTTTGATTGGTAGGTTTAGTAAGTTTGTGTGTCTCAGTATTTGATATCGACGCCTGTGCCTTTGATTTAACCACGCTTCATGTATTGTAATAAAACAGAAGGACACTGGCACAGGGACAGATAAGGCAGGCTAATAGTAGCAACTGAGCACTGCAGAAGGGTGGAGCGAGCCAATGAAGCTGAACGGGGATTGCAGCAGGCAGCAGGCCTCTCCTCCAGAAAATGGCTTCTGCGACATACAAGTGTGTAGGTAGATAACACACTTATCACAGCAGTCAGATACACACACGCGCTAAATCTCTCATGTTCCTGCCTGCCAGTAGATGCTCATCAATGATTCAGGCTATAAATGGGCATCCTAATTTTTTTTTTTTTTTTTTTTTTTTTTTTTTTAATAATAAATTAAATAAATAAATAAATTGATGGCTCAGTGAACATTATATATTTAATCAATAGAGTTCCAGAGAAATTAAGCTGTTGTGATTAACATCATGACTGTGAGATGGTCAAAGCTTTCAAAGCTGTGCTGTTTTTCACAAAATCATGTGACCTTTTTATCCTATGTATGCAATATAAACATAAACACCTTGATCAAAGGTGATGTATTGATAGAAATGTACATAGAAAACATATATTGCTATTTAATAGACAGCAGTCTATTACAAGATAAGACTAAATAGGCGAACCATAATTGAGACAGGGCATCACGTTGGCTTGGTGGGTAGCACTGTTGCCTCACAGCAAGAAGGTCCTGGGTTCGATCCCCAGGTGGGACGGTCCGGAGCTTTCTGTATGGAGTTTGCATGTTCTTCCTGTGTCTGCATGGGTTTTCTCCAGGAACTCCGGTTTCCTCCCACAGTACAAAGACGTGCAGGTGAGGTGAATTGGAGACACTGAATTGTCCATGACTGTGTTTGATATAACCTTGTGAACTGATGAATCTTGTGAAATGAGTAACTACCGTTCCTGTCATGAATGTAACCAAAAGTGTAAAACATGATGCTAAAAAATCCTAATAAATAATAATAATAACAACATAATAGAGATGAAGCTGCTAGCTAAACACTTTTAATTCATATCACATAATTTAAAGAGTTCAGGACAATCCAACAAATCCACATTTGTAGAGTTTAATATCACTGCAACATGTAAACTTTTTAATGTCAGTGTGTCAGGGCCTGTGTGCGTTATACATATCAGTATATATATATATATATATATATATATATATATATATATATATATATATATATATATATATATATATATATACAGTGTATCACAAAAGTGAGTACACCCCTCACATTTCTGCAAATATTTTATTCTATCTTTTCATGGGACAACACTATACGTAGAAATAAAACTTGGATATAACTTAGAGTAGTCAGTGTACAACTTGTATAGCAGTGTAGATTTACTGTCTTCTGAAAATAACTCAACACACAGCCATTAATGTCTAAATGGCTGGCAACATAAGTGAGTACACCCCACAGTGAACATGTCCAAAGTGTCAATATTTTGTGTGACCACCATTATTATCCAGCACTGCCTTAACCCTCCTGGGCATGGAATTCACCAGAGCTGCACAGGTTGCTACTGGAATCCTCTTCCACTCCTCCATGATGACATCACGGAGCTGGTGGATGTTAGACACCTTGAACTCCTACACCTTCCACTTGAGGATGCGCCACAGGTGCTCAATTGGGTTTAGTCCATCACCTTTACCTTCAGCTTCCTCAGCAAGGCAGTTGTCATCTTGGAGGTTGTGTTTGGGGTCGTTATCCTGTTGGAAAAGTTTTCGAAGGGAGGGGATCATGCTCTGTTTCAGAATGCCACAGTACATGTTGGAATTCATGTTTCCCTCAATGAACTGCAGCTCCCCAGTGCCAGCAACACTCATGCAGCCCAAGACCATGATGCTACCACCACCATGCTTGACTGTAGGCAAGATACAGTTGTCTTGGTACTTCTCACCAGGGCGCCGCCACACATGCTGGACACCATCTGAGCCAAACAAGTTTATCTTGGTCTCGTCAGACCACAGGGCATTCCAGTAATCCATGTTCTTGGACTGCTTGTCTTCAGCAAACTGTTTGCGGGCTTTCTTGTGCGTCAGCTTCCTTCTGGGATGACGACCATGCAGACCGAGTTGATGCAGTGTGCGGCGTATGGTCTGAGCACTGACAGGCTGACCTCCCACGTCTTCAACCTCTGCAGCAATGCTGGCAGCACTCGTGTCTATTTTTTAAAGCCAACCTCTGGATATGACGCCGAACACGTGGACTCAACTTCTTTGGTCGACCCTGGCGAAGCCTGTTCCGAGTGGAACCTGTCCTGGAAAACTGCTGTATGACCTTGGCCACCATGCTGTAGCTCAGTTTCAGGGTGTTAGCAATCTTCTTATAGCCCAGGCCATCTTTGTGGAGAGCAACAATTCTATTTCTCACATCCTCAGAGAGTTCTTTGCCATGAGGTGCCATGTTGAATATCCAGTGGCCAGTATGAGAGAATTGTACCCAAAACACCAAATTTAACAGCCCTGCTCCCCATTTACACCTGGGACCTTGACACATGACACCAGGGAGGGACAACGACACATTTGGGCACAATTTGGACATGTTCACTGTGGGGTGTACTCACTTATGTTGCCAGCCATTTAGACATTAATGGCTGTGTGTTGAGTTATTTTCAGAAGACAGTAAATCTACACTGCTATACAAGCTGTACACTGACTACTCTAAGTTATATCCAAGTTTCATGTCTATAGTGTTGTCCCATGAAAAGATATAATGAAATATTTGCAGAAATGTGAGGGGTGTACTCACTTTTGTGATACACTGTATATATATACAGTATATATGTACGTATGTATATATATGTAAAATTCTTACTGATATAAGAGTGCCACTGTGTCTCAGTTTGGATGTTCTATCATGGACCACCTGTGCAACCTTCAGAATCAGTCAGGAATAAGAGAATAAGAGAGTAACTGTCTGTGGCCACCAGCTGCAAAACCATTGCCTTTTTGATGGTTGTCTTGCTGTTGCCTCTCCAGTGCACCCGTGTTTATTTTCATTTGCACTAAAGCAGGTGAAATTGATTCACAAATGCTGATGCTTCCTAACTGGACTGATTAATATCGATAACAGTCTAACATCGTCCCCTGGATCTGCAGCATTGGATTAGTCCAGAACCTCCTGCAGAGCGAGAGCGAGGATGTTCACTGATTAGCTCTGATTGCACTCTCAGGCTGGACTGGCTTCAGGACTCTCAGTCTTCAGCACTCTCACTGAGTGGATCTGAGTCTCAGACACATTCTGTCTTTCATTCAGAACAAAGTGCACAAAAAAGCACACTGACATCCTGTACCGTCGTAAATACTGGGGTGGGAGACATGACGGAATTAGAGAAGGGTTAAAATTATTTGTTTAACCATTAATTTATAGTATAAAAATATAATGTATATTCATGGTAGATAGATGTGGATACATTGGGTAAGAGGGTGGACTGTGGTTTGTTTGTTATAAGAACGTCGTAATGTTTGCTGTTATTAAGTAGCGTCATTCTGAAATGTTCATTCATCTAGAGCCCCCACCCCCATGGACCTTCCTTTTTCCCAGAGGCATAGTCATGCTGATAATATATTTATGCTGAAAATATATTTACTATAATTGATTGAGTAATACACCATAACATTATCAGTGGATCAGGATTCTCTCCTACAAGGGGTTTAAATTCTGCTTTACTGTGTTAAGTTCTATTTACTGTGATGGGATGTGATTAAATCAAACATATTTGATTCTTTAGGAAAATATTTACAGGTAAACAAATCATGTCTTAGTTAGTGGCCTACACCCTGGGACATTGGTAACTCAGTGGGTAGAGCTTTAGGTTATCAATCGAAAAGTTGTGGGTTTGAATCCTGGCTCTGCCATGCAACCACTTTTGGCCCTTGAGCAAGGACCCAAGCTCAAGGGGCACAGTACAATGGCTGACCATACGCTGTGACCCCAAGTTCCAAACAATATCTGGGATATGAGGAAAAAGAATTTCATTGTACTTTTCTCTACTTATGAATATATGACAAATAAAGGCATTCTATTCTATTTTATTTTATATATATATTTTTTTTATTCTGATTTAATCTATTTTATTCATTATGCAGTGACGGCTACAGATCTCCACACTGCCCAAAAACGGGCGTACCGAACACAGTGCAGTTGCCAGCCGGCACTTTTCACTGGGCAGTGGTGCCTCATGTTTTTTTTTTCTCTGCTAATATATCGCTAATTTATTATTTACCTTTTTTGTGCAAACACCTTTGATCAGCCAAAGAAGGTTACATTGCAGCAGCAATAACGAATCCTTTTGACCATTCCTCCCGACAGACACAACCAACCACCCTTGTCTGTGCTGGGCTGGACGGTCGATAGCATCACTTAGATTTGAACTCAGATCTCTGCAGTCGTGGCTTTATGCTTTTTAAAACTGTTTAAATATAACTAGCAACTGTTCGCCTAAATATGATATGCATAATTAAATATTACTTGATATCGTGTTTGTGCTTATTTGTAAAGGGAAGTCATGATGTGTTCCTTTAAACTGGTTGCTGGTTTAAGCCCCACATCTGCCAGCATGCTACTGTTGGGCCCTTGAGCAAGGCCCTTAACCTTCAGTTTCTTACAATATGTACTTACAGTTGTAAGTCGGGGCGGCACGGTGGCTCAGTGGGTAGAACTGTCGCCTCACAGCAAGAAGGTCCTGGGTCTGATCCCCAGGCGGGGCGGTCCGGGTCCCTTCTGTGCGGAGTTTGCATGTTCTCCCCGTGTCTGCGTGGGTTTCCTCCGGGAGCTCCGGTTTCTTCCCACAGTACAAAAACATGCAGTCAAGTTAATTGGAGACACTGAATTGCCCTATAGGTGAATGGGTGTGTATGTGTGTGTCTGCCCTGCGATGGACTGGTGCCCCATCCAGGGTGTTACTGCGTGCATTGCGCCCATTGAAAAGCTGGGATCGGCTCCAGCACCGATCCCCCCCCCCCCCATGACCCTCATTGAATAAGCGGTTAAGACAGTGAGTGAGTGAGAGTGAGTTGTAGGTCGCTTTGGATAAAGGCGTCTGCTAAATGCTGAAAATGTAAATGTACTCAGGAGAAACCTGGCAACCTCAAAATGTGGGTCATTTATCTCATTGCAAATAACGTTCCTTGCTTATCTACCAGCATCAATTTCATGTGTAAAATGCCAAATTAAATATAGAACTGTCATATATTTAATATTTTATTTATTTATTTTTCCCCATTAGAGTCTTCTTCAAAAAATAGGGATGTTGACGACTCTTCTCAGACGGACATTTTCCTTCGTTATCCTTGTCTGAGCTTGTAATTATTAATGAAATAATTCTTTGTCTTGTAAAGGTTCCTGTACAGACTGTATTAGCGCGGCTGTGGTTGTGTGCCCCGGTTGACATCACGCCTTTGATGCTGTCGTATTTGTGTCACATCCCATCAAAGATTCAAGTGGGAGTCATAAATCTGTAATAGAGGGCACTTTCTACCAACTGTCCATTTTGTTCTGCGAGGGCTCAAAGTGCAATTGATCAAAATGTTGCCGTGGCTCTGGCGCAGCTGAATGGCACGCTGAGGGCTCTCATAATGTAATGGCTTTCCTCCTAAAGCTGCCTGGATTTATGGAAGCCATAACCACTCCTGTACCTCGGCGCCCCTGGCACCTTCCACATGTCTCTTCACTGCCATCCATATTCATCTGTGCGGCTCGCGAATGCGCTGGAATACGACCGCCATTATGGTTTGATAACAATCTTCGTCTGCGGAGTCTATTAAGAATTTTAATGATGTTTTCATTAAGACTTCATAATTCACCACGCCGGCTAGCTGGCATGTGACCCAGGACGCCAGCCGCTCGTCTCTGTCCATTTTGTCATTATGAAGCAGATTAAAGCCTTTTGGCCCCCTGAAGGTTTTCATTAAAACACTGTAGATAAGGTTTGTTTTTAAAGAGGTGCCAGGCTAAAAGAAAGCCTGGGGGGAAACGACCACTGTGTTGGAAGTTCACTTCCCACAATGCCCTGTGTGAAAGCTGGATTTAGTATATTTTATCTCAAAAAACTTGCCAGTTGGGCCTGTGTGTGGTATCAGGATGTGGTCATTTTACCTGGCGTCTCGGGCAGCACGGTGGCTTGGTGGGTAGCACTGTCACCTCACAGCACAAAGATCCTGGGTTTGATTCCCAGGTGGTCCGGTGGTTCGGGTCCTTTCTGTGTGGAGTTTGCATGTTCTTCCAGTGTCTGTGTGGGTTTCTTTCCACAGTACATAGACAAGTAAGTTGTGGGAAGTAATACAAAATTGTCCATGACTGTGTTTGACATTAAACTTGTGCACTGATGAATCTTGTGTAACCAGTAACTATCGTTCCTGTCATGAATGTAACCAAAAGTGTGTAAAATATGATGTTAAAATCCTAATAAATAAGTAAATTGTTGTAGTCTCTATAGTACTTGTCTATGTTAAGCATGGATTACATAACATAGCTCTGACACATTTTTGCTCAACCCCCCACCCCCCCGCCCCACCCTTGTGATTGTAGATCGCTGCTATTTTTTTATTTATTTTGTTTTTTTGTGCCCATGTGATTAGAGATAGGTCGACTGAACAGTTGTCTCTCAGTCAGTAATATGTTTGCATATTACTCCATCTGGCCCCCAACAACAAACGTTTGGACACCCCTGGACTGAATAGTCACAAACTGCCAAGATAGATAGATAGATAGATAGATAGATAGATAGATAGATAGATAGATAGATAGATAGATAGATAGATAGATAGATAGATAGATAGATAGATAGATAGATAGATAGATAGATAGATAGATAGATAGATAGATAGATAGATGATAGATAGATAGACAGACAGACAGACAGACAGACAGACAGACAGACAGACAGATAGCTTTATTAATCCCATAGGGAAAGTCAGTTATTACAGCAGCTCAAGATACATTAAAGCAAAAAGTATTAAAGTACAAAAGTATTAAAGTAGAAAGTATTACAATACACAAGTAATGTTGCACAGACTTTGTAATTAAATAAATAGAATAAAAATGTAGTATGTAATATAAAAAATCCTGTAGTATCTGGACAGTAAATATTGTTGCCATGGTCAATTTATGGTCAATGTTAATACTCACAGTTCCAGCTGTTTTTTTAAACCTGCTTAATAGTGACTTATTTTAAAAAATGGTAACAGGCTTCAAATGGCCCATGGGCCATAGTTTGGACACCTGATAGTCTAAAGAGGGCTCTGTACCACGCAACCTTTGAGCCACTGGTCTTGCTAAAGTTGATCTTCCACCCTGAACTCGGGGAAGACGGGCTCTTCTAGGCTCTTCTAGGCTCTTCTAGGCTCTTTTCTGTACTGGCACCCAAGTGGTGGAACGAGCTTCCCCTGTCTGTTCGTACATCTGAGTCTCTTGCTGTCTTCAAAAGATGATAAAAGACCTTCATCACCTCTTTACTAAGCACTTAGGCTAATAACATGCACTTACAGTGGACCCTTGACTTACGAATTTAATTGGTTCTGAAGGGCTGTTCTTAAGTCAAAATGTTTGTTAGTTAAACCTATTTTTCCTATAAGAAATAATGTAAATAGAATTAATTTGTGCCAGACCTCCCAAACCACCCCCTTACATAACCTTTCTAATGTCTTACATGGTCTTTTTTGTTATAAATACAAGTATATTTATATATACAAGTATATAAATACAAGTAACTTCTGCAATTTCCCTCTGGGATCAATAAAGTATTCTGATTCTGATATTTTCCCTTAAATCTTAAATTATAGAATAGACATTCCTGTAATAAACAATAATAACAACAATACACAGTAGTACTGTACTGTACATAAAAAACATCACATTTCAGTACAGTACGTGTGCTGTACCATACACCATAATAAATTTCTTTCTATTTTTTAATAATAATAGATTTTTTTTATTTTCTCACCACTACGCTTTGTCTGCGCCTTCTTTGGGGCCATTTTGATATTGAATTTTACAAAATATAAAGAAAACACTGTCCGCTGTCTGAATGTTCGCTGTATATATACATAGAGAGAGAGAGATGGTCGGACTTAACTTGTTCGTGACGCCACGTGTTTCGTTCACGTGCGAATTTCGGTTCGTAATCTGAAATTTGTTTGCACGTTCAGTTAACAGAGTTTCAGCAGATTTGTATTCCTGGACTGTTGTCTACTTAAACTAGAGTATGAAAATGTTTACTGTGGAAGCACTTCTGTAAGTCACTCTGGAAAAAAGCATCTTCTTAATGCCAAAAATGTAAATGTTTATGAGGTCAGACACTAATTTAAGGCGAGTTGGGCCTGGCTTGCATTCTGCACTCCAATTTATCTGGCTCTTGGTCAGGTGTCTACAGTGTAACTAACTGTTTCCATGTCTAGTGTGGTTTGGATCCACTGATACTGATCTGAATAAAGCACTTCCAGAAAATAAATCAATAATATGATATTATGTGGTCTGTAATACCACATCGGGCCCTCCAGCGTGGGTAGGGACTGATTAAGTATTAAGCGGTATCGGATTAACAGCAGTGGTAGCAGCTGGTGGTAAAGCGTGCCGGTGTCTTCAGTAAAAACAACACTTACTTTAATTAATAATTGATCAGTGCTCCTTCCACGGAGACTTGCAGTGACATTGGATCTGAGGGAGGAGGTCAGTAAGTCTCTGTAGGAACCTCAATCTCTCAGAAACAACCTGCTCCACACTGATCTCTGGCTTATTGGCTTCGCTACGGCTTTGAAGGTTCAGAAATGAATACTCGGATCAATTTCAGCTTTACTTATTCATGAAGTACTACTGAAGCACGCACAAATTCTGCTCTGCTCAGGTCTGCTGGGATCAACATGGTCCTGAAAATGGTTAGAAATGTTGCTGTAAGTGACCCTGCTCACTGGATTTACCTGTGTAATTTAAGTGCTGTGTGTATGTGGCATTTAAAGCTATGTTAAATTAAAAAAATTAAATTTTTATACACACTTGGATAGTTGATCTTGTCATGTAACCTTCTGAAAATAATAAAGTAACATTAATGTATGTATTACTAGTGGTGGGCGGATCGATCCAAATATCGATATTATTGATACCAACGTTGGTATTGGTATCGGATCGATACTAGTGTGATGGGATCGATACTTTAGTTTACTTTTTCTCCGCTACATTCAGCACGTTTCTCCCATTTCGCCAGAAAGTAAAGATCATATCTGTACAGACTCGCTCCTGTCACATTTTACATGCTCACCTCGCTCCTCCCCTTCTGCTCTGCCTGTGGTACCGTCACGCTGTTACGTTGTTATAATCCTAACAGACGTCAGTACATTGGTAGGCATTGGAAGATTGTAAGTTTTTGAATACTTTGCTTTGTGGATACAGAAATTTGGGCAATTTTATAGAAATAATAGTGTAAACTATACATAGGTGAAGTACGGATGCACCTTACGCACTTTGCGCAGCCTACACACATGAATTGTTAGAGATGCAGTGATCTTTATGTTAATGCCCAATTTTGATCCAGTCAAATTGAATTTTAAAAAGCTGTTCTTTAATTGTCCAGATCAGCTTGTTAAATGAAGTGCTAAATGTAAAGAAGTAACTGACAATATACACTGTTTGCCCAAAAGTATGTGGACAACCCTCAAGTTCAAGTGTTTGTTATACCTATTGCTAATAGGTATATGACAAACACCTAATAGGTTAATAATAATTATAATAATAATAATAATACATTTTATAATCTTTAATTTTAATTTATATAATTTTTTATATATTTATTTACGGGGTTCTTCACACTTTTTTAAACTCTCACCTTCTGATTAATTTTTTTTCAGCATCAAACCAACTTTTTTCGGTTTTTGCATAGCCACAAATGCAGCGATGCTTTCACATCATCATCACATGAAAATCTTCTTCCCTTTAAAGCTTCTTTGAGTGTCCAAAAAGGTGGAAATCAGATGGTGCTAAATCCAGACTATAAGCGTCTCTCCCAGACTCTCAGACATGTGACTGTGTTTTGTGCACAAAGTGAGGTTCATAATGTTTGATATAAAGGGACTTTAGTAGCCTTTATGATCCCAATGAACACATTTGTAACGAGTGGTAACATTAACTGTGAGCCGGGCCTTCTCACCTAACATCAGTGTCTGACCTCACCTGACTGGATGGGCACAAATGACCTCAGACATTCAAATCCTGTGGAAATCCTTTATTAACCCCATTTTAATGGTCATGGCTTTGAATTGATTGTTCAACAACTAATGAAGTATACAGACAGTATGTAACTGGCCGATGACTTTGTAGAATGGTTATTTATACTGTAGTGTTAATATTGTTATTTTACTGGAACAAAGGGGCCCAGTGTTGTTCTGAGTTGCTTTTAAACATCCCTGCTTGATAATAGTAACATTTACAGTTGTAGAAACACTCAATGACTAACTGGCTTGAATTTTAAAGATGGCATCCAAGGACAGTGCTGCATTAAAGCTGCTGAGATCCAGTGGCGGCTGGTCGATACGGGGCGCAGGGGCGCCGCCCCCCTTAAAATTATTAAGATGTTAAAACAAGCTAATTATATACTGCAAAATAGTTATGAAATTAATTAGTCTGTTTATCTAATGGTCTAATTAACTCTTTGTCTAATGGTCATGATAGCATTTTTACAATAAATTAATATTTGTATGTAATTGTTTACATCGTGCACACGTCCCATGCGCAGGGCGCCGGTCTAATGAGTGTCTATGTGCGTGCATAAACTTTTGACAAGCACGTGGTCTGAGGCTGCTCTTTAATTGGTTGTTTAAAATTTTCCACAGGGGCGCAGCTCTCTGCGCCCCGTATCAACCCACTCTTATTAGAAGTGTGTCACTATTGGCTTATTTTTTTTAAACGCCGTGTGATTGGACAATTCCCGAGTCGACTCATTAACTGATTCATTCAGCTGCGGCTCCTCAGCTCGGTTCACGTTAAACAGTTAGTTGCAGATTGGAGCAGCATTTCTTCCAAAATGAGAGATAATTCAGTCTTGTCTTTACAAAAAAACGCTTTCACAAAGCGTTCACTTGAAGAAAAAAAGTAAAAAAGGGCAAAATTCATGTTCAAATAGTGCTACTTTTAAAGGCTTGGTTTTTTTATTGTTTTGTTTTTAATTTGTTGTTTTGTTTGCGCCCCCCTCAAATTTTTTTGCACCAGCCGCCACTGCTGAGATCTTTAAGATGTTTCCAGATCTTTCCAGTTGTGCCTGAACCAACACAGTTTAGAATGTGATGTTCTTGCATTATCAATGTAACTTGTCTTAATAAGCTTAAATCACATGATTGCTAGCTACTCTACCACAGTGTTTACAAGAAAATGTATTACTGTGTAGTGTACAATCTGGAAGGAGTTTTGGAACAGCTGGTACAGTGTTTGCAACATAAACCTGCGGAAGGTGAACTGGCTGCTCCTGGGTGTAATTGATTAAGGAAATGTATTCATTTGTGATGTCCTGCAATTTATTTTTAGAACATAAATGTCTGGTGCTCCCAAACCCACCACAACTCTGACCAGAATTGATCTGTTATCATTATTTGTGCATGTTAAGGTTTATATAAATCACCTCTAATAAGAACCACAGCATGCCAGTCAGGTTCCCGGGCCAAAATTGCATGTAGCAGCCTTCAGTAGATTTCCAAAACAGAGAAAAATCCATTCTAATTATTTTATCACACTATATTTCAAATGTCACACATTTTACACACCACAGTTATCAAATTATATGCACATAAGAACGTAACCTACAGGTCAAGGTGCAGCTGATACCATCAAGTAACCTGAAAAATTAGCGATTTTATCCTTTAAGTGAATTTTTACTTTCGTCTGGAAAATATGGATCCCTCCTGGATCCAGGGGCGATTTAATGCATGGGCTTACCTGGGCTTTAGCCCAGGGGCCCCGAATAATTTAGGGCCCCGGATTGGCTGTTTTATTTTTTATTTATTTTGTTAGTTATTTTGGTTAATAAGAATGGGGAAGCTTTCAAACCAATGAATTTGTTAATCATTTACACATTATTTATATTTCTGACTGTTGATTGCCCAGATAAACTCTAACGAGTTGCTGTAATTCTGATTGGTGGTTTCAGTTAAGCAACGTGAACGTTAGAGCTGTTATGTGAGTGACATCCAGCTCAGCCAATCAGAATGCAGCACCAGGTTTATACATGTGCGTTCGGACGTTCTGCAGTTAATTTAGTTTTGTATATGAGACTCGCCTTATGATCCGTTCGGGTTCGGGTTCTGGAGCTCGGCGGTCTAAAGTGTTGTAACGCTTATTGAAGTCCTGACTAAACAGTTAAAGTGACTCTACCCTGTCATGTGCCTTTATTTCCACACCTCCACCACCGCACAGCAAAAGACCCGTAGCATCCCCGCCGGACAGCGGCTAGGTGAGCCGACCCTCTACAGTAGCAAGGGGCTAATGCTAGCGGTAAAGTGCAGCGATAGTGAAAGTAAAAACACGACAATATTTTCGTTAAGTAAAATATAAAAATAACTAAAAGACCATGAAATATCAGAATACATGTAATAACAATACACAGTGAGTGCATAGCAAGGGAATATATACAGTGTATCACAAAAGTGAGTACACCCCTCACATTTCTGCAGATATTTAAGTATATCTTTTCATGGGACAACACTGACAAAATGACACTTTGACACAATGAAAAGTAGTCTGTGTGCAGCTTATATAACAGTGTAAATTTATTCTTCCCTCAAAATAACTCAATATACAGCCATTAATGTCTAAACCACCAGCAACAAAAGTGAGTACACCCCTAAGTGAAAGTTCCTGAAGTGTCAATATTTTGTGTGGCCACCATTATTTCCCAGAACTGCCTTAACTCTCCTGGGCATGGAGTTTACCAGAGCTTCACAGGTTGCCACTGGAATGCTTTTCCACTCCTCCATGACGACATCACGGAGCTGGCGGATATTCGAGACTTTGCGCTCCTCCACCTTCCGCTTGAGGATGCCCCAAAGATGTTCTATTGGGTTTAGGTCTGGAGACATGCTTGGCCAGTCCATCACCTTTACCCTCAGCCTCTTCAATAAAGCAGTGGTCGTCTTAGAGGTGTGTTTGGGGTCATTATCATGCTGGAACACTGCCCTGCGACCCAGTTTCCGGAGGGAGGGGATCATGCTCTGCTTCAGTATTTCACAGTACATATTGGAGTTCATGTGTCCCTCAATGAAATGTAACTCCCCAACACCTGCTGCACCCATGCAGCCCCAGACCATGGCATTCCCACCACCATGCTTGACTGTAGGCATGACACACTTATCTTTGTACTCCTCACCTGATTGCCGCCACACATGCTTGAGACCATCTGAACCAAACAAATTAATCTTGGTCTCATCAGACCATAGGACATGGTTCCAGTAATCCATGTCCTTTGTTGTTATGTCTTCAGCAAACTGTTTGCGGGCTTTCTTGTGTAGAGACTTCAGAAGAGGCTTCCTTCTGGGGTGACAGCCATGCAGACCAATTTGATGTAGTGTGCGGCGTATGGTCTGAGCACTGACAGGCTGACCCCCCACCTTTTCAATCTCTGCAGCAATGCTGACAGCACTCCTGCGCCTATCTTTCAAAGACAGCAGCTGGATGTGACGCTGAGCACGTGCACTCAGCTTCTTTGGACGACCAACGCGAGGTCTGTTCTGAGTGGACCCTGCTCTTTTAAAACGCTGGATGATCTTGGCCACTGTGCTGCAGCTCAGTTTCAGGGTGTTGGCAATCTTCTTGTAGCCTTGGCCATCTTCATGTAGCACAACAATTCGTCTTTTAAGATCCTCAGAGAGTTCTTTGCCATGAGGTGCCATGTTGGAACTTTCAGTGACCAGTATGAGAGAGTGTGAGAGCTGTACTACTAAATTGAACACACCTGCTCCCTATGCACACCTGAGACCTAGTAACACTAACAAATCACATGACATTTTGGAGGGAAAATGACAAGCAGTGCTCAATTTGGACATTTAGGGGTGTAGTCTCTTAGGGGTGTACTCACTTTTGTTGCCGGTGGTTTAGACATTAATGGCTGTATATTGAGTTATTTTGAGGGAAGAATAAATTTACACTGTTATATAAGCTGCACACAGACTACTTTTCATTGTGTCAAAGTGTCATTTTGTCAGTGTTGTCCCATGAAAAGATATACTTAAATATCTGCAGAAATGTGAGGGGTGTACTCACTTTTGTGATACACTGTATATATATGTATATATAGAGGGGGGCCCAAAATTACTTTTTGCACTGGGGCCCATGAACTCCCAGTTATGCCATGTTGCGTTGTGTAGTGATTTTATGAAAACTATACATGGGCCCACAGGCAGGTTAAATCGCCTCTGCCTGGATCCCTTCTGTTTTATAAATTAAAGATTTTTTTCCCACAGGTAAAAGTAGGACTGTCAACAGTAACCTCAGTGAGCTACCTTGCCGTCCACCACCTACCTGGGCAGCTGCCTATGTAGAGAGGATTCTAACTGACATCAAACTTGGAAGGCAGATTATTCAGATGCACTACTTAGGCAGCGATTATGTCATCAGTTGCCCCACCCATCGTCACAGTTTTAGCTTATTAGGCCTCAGGCCATTCAAACCAATGGGCTGAGATGGCACAACTCGCTACAGTGCCAGCTAATATGTCCCTCTGTGTACAGAAAACTGTTACATTGTCACTGACAAATCCAAAATTGCACATAAATTACACTTGTACACATTTAATAATGTAAAATAATAATGAATGACAATTATTAATTGAAAATGTATTTAAAAATTACTCCACTTGCTGCTCTGTTTCTGTCCACTGTGTTAGTAACTTTTTTGAGAAAATTTGTGCTGCACTGAATGCTGGGATTGCCTTTGCAGGTGAGGATGCACACAGAGCTCCCTCATTATTTGATCAGAATATCGCTCAGAATAAGGCATCTCGGTAGGCAGCATTTTGAGGCATCTAAAAATTGAGACAGCTCTTCTCGGGAGTCCATGACAGGGGTAGCCTAGTGCGTAGAGCTTTGGGCTTTCAATCCAAAGGTTGAGAGTTCGAATCTCAGCTGTGCCACGATAGGCCCTTGAGCAAGGCCCTTAACCCTCTTGACTCCAGGGGCCCATGCAATGGCTGACCCTGCGCTTTGACCCCAGCTTTCAAATGAGCTGGGATATGCAGAAATAAGGCATTTGGTTTTATAGGATGGTGTAAAATGCTTGTCATAACATCATTTTTGAGCTTGCAGAAAGGTGTTTGTAGTGCCCTCTCTCTAACCCAGTGCAGGACACAGACCCTCGTAGTAGTATTGTACTGTGTAAGTGCAGTGAGTTTGGTGTTATAATAGAACCAGCCCGTGTCCTGTGCTGTCAGTGTTAAAGAATGTGTTTACTGGGAGCTGTGTGACTCACTTTGGTCTAATCCCATAATCTTCACTGGCTCAGAACACACTCTCTGAATTGTCATGTAGGCCAGCCAGAAATTAATGGACTCAGGATGGAGTGAGATTTTCATGTGGATCAAGTAAAAGACGATCCCCACTTTACTGAACGATTTTTCTCTCCGCTTCCTCTGTCTCGGCTTTTATTAAGCACTAGCATTAGAATATTTACTGCTCATCATTTCTGGTGTTTTTGGAGAAATTCAGCCAGGAATGTGGAATTTGTTGGAGAATTAACTGTTCTATACTGCTTAATGTCCCCATTATAGGAGAGAATACAGAGTATAGAATTAATTTAAAGAAGACTTTATTTTATTTCTAACATTTAAAAAAATTCTGATGACCCACATTATATTTACCATAGATTGCAGCAGTTGGATCATCCATCCATCCATCCATCTATCTATCCCTCCCTTCCTCCCTCCCTCCCTCCCTCCCTTTATCCATTCATCCATCCATCCATCCATCCATCTATCTATTTATTCATCCCTCCCTCTATCCATCCATCCATCCATCCATCCATCCATCCATTTATCCATCTATCCATCTATCCATCCATCTATTTATCCCTCCCTCCCTCCCTCCATCTATCCCTCCCTCCATCTATCCCTCCCTCCCTCTATCCCTCCCTCCATCTATCCCTCCCTCCCTCTATCCCTCCCTCCCTTTATCCATCCATCTATCTATTATCTATTTATTAATCCATTCATCCATCTATCTCTCCCTCCCTTTATCCATCCATCCATCTATTATCTATTTATTAATCCATTCATCCATCTATCCCTCCCTCACTTTATCCATCCATCCATCTATTATCTATTTATTAATCCATTCATCCATCTATCTCTCCCTCCCTTTTTCCATCCATCTATCTATCCCTCCCTCCCTTTATCCATCCATCTATCTATTATCTATTTATTAATCCATTCATCCATCTATCTCTCCCTCACTTTATCCATCCATCTATCTATTATCTATTTATTAATCCATTCATCCATCTATCCCTCCCTCACTTTATCCATCCATCTATCTATTATCTATTTATTAATCCATTCATCCATCTATCCCTCCCTCCCTTTATCCATCCATCTATTATCTATTTATTAATCCATCCATCCATCCATCCATCCATCCATCTATCCCTCCCTCCCTTTATCCATCCATCTATCTATTTATTCATCCATCCATCCATCCTTCCCTCCCTCCCTTCCTTTATCCATCCATTCATCCATCCATCTATCTATTTATTAATCCATCCATCCATCTATCTATTTATTAATCCATCCATCCATCTATCTATTTATTAATCCATCCATCCATCTATCCACCAACCCACCCTTCCAACCCATCCATCTATAAAACATTTTATATAATACATATACACTAAAATACAGTTTTATTTATTTTCTTTAATCCCAGTGTTAGCAAAAAAGCTAATAGTTTAGGGTATATTTATTCACTGAAAGTCTAATAAGCAATGAAAACAAACCTCTCACTGAATCTTCAAGAGGAATAACGTTTTATTTACACTTTTGTTTTGTCATTATTCTTTAAGTAAAAGTTTTAAACAGATTGCTCAGTTAGCTTAGCATTTTATAATCTGTAGTGGTTCTAACTCACATGTCACGTCAGATCCCTGAACAATTTTAATTTACTTTAGCTACTTCTGCATTTCCGTTCAACCTCTAGCACAGCTGGACACCTTGATGAGCAAATCAGCGCCAAAGCCCAGCAGTCACTGATCAGCATCAATGCCAGACGACGTGGCAAAATGTTTCATTTATGCATGTACTGATCAGATAAGGTTCTGGAGGTTAAACTTGCCAAGTTGCCACTGTTGGGCCCTTGAGCAAGGCCCCTACTTCTCAGTAGCCTACGTAGTATTTGGGCACAAGTGCAAGTCACATTTAGTATGTTAAGTGTATGTTAAGAAGGAAATATATCAATGGTTTCATTACATGAGACTAGCAGCAGTCTGGTTTAATCAATGCAGTTATTAATTCTGGGTCTTTGTCAAATGATCTGATTGTTTTATATGATTTGTGTTGTTTTATTAAACTTTGTAATGAATATAGTGTTTTTTACTGTGGATTTTTTGATTATGTAGTGCATGGACAGTATATTACATTAGAATGGTGTAGCGCCAGTGGAAATAAGACCAACCCATCAGAAATGGAAATGTAGCAGTAAATTATAAACAACAGAGCACACTGAAGGTCCGGCACGGTGGCTAAGTGAGTAGCACTGTTGCCTCACAGCAAGAAGGTTCTGCGTTCGATCCCCAGGTGGTGTGGCCCGGGTACTCCTGTGTGGAGTTTGCATGTGTAAAACATGACGTTAAAATCCTAATAAACAAACAAACAAACACTGAAAATCAAATTTCAAATGTACATCATCTTAATATCAACATAGTGAGAAATGCCAGTACTGCACACACACTTATCGGGACGTGCATGACTGCAAGTCTACTTCTTTTCTGTGACTAAATAAGTGAAACAAATTTCTTTCCAAACATAAAAAGGGAATTGTGGGTAATTTATTAATTAAAATATTCTATTTTATTATGTTATTTAATTTTTGGCATGATCTGGAGCAGTGCTCAAAGTGGGACTTTCCCACCAGTATGAAGTACCAGCACTTCTACATTTTATGTTTGGGTGAACGGTGACTTTTTATTGCGTAACAGCACTTTTCACAAGCTGTCAGTGCTCTTTTTTGCACTAAACATATCAGGTTCTGGGTGATTCAGTCTAATATTAATACTAATAAGACCCATTGCTGTAATGCTAGTCTAAGTAACGTTATACAGCCGGAATTTGAATAAAGGAAGTACTGGCACTGGTCTGAAATGTGGACAGTTACTTCTTATTAATGACAAACCATTTTTTTTTTTTTTTTTTGTGGTTCTGTGTGTTTGTGGTTCTTTTAACAATGACAAAGTTTAAGCTCTTTCCATCTAGTCTTTTACTGGTCACAGCAAATTTGAAGAACTTTTAATTTAGAGAGCGACTTTTCCCATTTTGCTATAGAACCCTGCTTGAAAGTAAGAAAAAATCTGGTTTAATTCAGCAAGGTTAGATTTAGTTTGCAGAACTCATGTTTTATAGCATTTCTGCCTCTTACTTTTAACCTTCATGTCTAATAAATATCATCTAAAGAGCATTTTCTAGCTTTAAGGACAGAACTCTAACTAAAGCAGATCATTCTGATAAGATTTCAGACTCATTCATTCTGTATGTGTTTAGATTTTTTTTCTAACCATCCTGGGATTGTGTCATTGAATTTCCAGATCCTGTTTTTACCTCTTTTAATTTAATACCAATACCAGAGCTATTAAAATAATAATAATAAAAAAATCTGATATTAACATTCTCAGTAACTTGACTGTTGACTGGTTCATGTGGATCATCTGTCTTATGTTTTGATCAGTATTAATCAAGATCCATATTTAATCTGTTTAATATTTGATATTGGATTGCCATTTTGCCTTTATTGTTATTGTATATAAAAATACAACGAAAACCACCTCCTTGTTTCTACACTCACTGTCCATTTTATCACTTACCATATAGAAACACTTTCTAGTTCTACAATTACTGACTGTAGTCCATCTGTTTCTCTACATACCTTTTAAGCCTGCTTTCACCCTGTTCTTCAATAGTCTGGACCCCCACAGGACCACCACAGAGCAGGTAATATTTAGGTGGTGGATCATTCTCGGCACTGCAGTGACACTGACATGGTGGTGGTGTGTTAGTGTGTGTTGTGCTGGTATGAGTGGATCAGACACAGCAGCGCTGCTGGAGTTTTAAAATACCGTGTCCACTCACTGTCCACTCTATTAGACGCTCCTACCTAGTTGATTCACCTTGTAGATGTAAAGTCAGAGACGATCACTCATCTATTGCTGCTGTTTGAGTTGGTCATCTTCTAGACCTTCATCAGTGGTCACAGGACGCTGCCCACAGGGCGCTGTTGGCTGGATATATTTTTGGTTGGTGGACTATTCTTAGTCCAGCAGTGACAGTGAGGTGTTCAAAAACTTTAGCAGTGCTGCTGTGTCTGATCCACTCATACCAGCACAACACACACTAACACACCACCACCATGTCAGTGTCACTGCAGTGCTGAGAATGATCCACCACCTAAATAATACCTGCTCTGTGGTGGTCCTGTGGGGGGCCCTGACTATTAAAGAACAGGGTGAAAGTAGGCTAAAAAAGTATGTAGAGAAATTGATGGACTACAGTCAGTAATTGTAGAACTACAAAGTGCTTCTATATGGTAAGTGGAGCTGATAAAATAGACAGTGAGTGTAGAAACAAGGAGGTGGTTTTAACGATATGGCTGATCAGTACATATGTAAATATAAGTAAAAAGGTAAATAAAGAAGTGTAGCAGTATTGCACAAAATACTGTTATACAAATAACAGTATTAATGCACGACTTGTAAAGTTATTGCACTTCAGTTTACAATGATATTGATGGGGGAGGGGTAGGAGAGCATTATTTATTTAAAGCAACAATGGCTGGAGGTGTGTCCATAAGACTTCATAACGTCTTCCAGACGGAAAAAGAGAAAAGACATTGTGTCCAAGATGAGTTGCATCTTTTAGAATCCCTCTGGCTCGGTTTAGACAGCAAGTTCTGAAGATTTCCTCCGGTGTGGGCAGGGACTGCCAGTAATCTTTTGGGCAGTGTGTATGACCCTTTTGAGGGCTTTCCTGTCTGTAACTGTGCAGTTGACATACGATGCATTAATAAAATATCTAACCGTATCTCTTTCACCTTATGTCTTATTGCAGCCCGGGAGGAGAACGTGGCCACGTTCCGAGGCTCAGAGTACTTCTGCTACGACTTGTCTCAGAACCCCATCCAAAGCAGCAGCGATGAAATCACGCTTTCCTTCAAGACCTGGCAGCGCAACGGGCTCATCCTGCACACGGGAAAGTCCGCCGACTACGTCAACCTGGCGCTGAAGGATGGAGCCGTCTCCCTGGTCATCAACCTCGGCTCTGGGGCGTTCGAGGCCATCGTGGAGCCGGTCAACGGCAAATTCAACGATAACGCCTGGCATGATGTCAAAGTCACACGCAATCTTAGACAGGTAATGCTAACTGCACACAGCTGAGGGTTCGAACGTGTCTGGTGATGAATGTACACAGATGAAATTTGCTAATTTTTATCAGTAACACTTTGCTTAAGCTCTGTGTGGTAAGATGTCATGGCAGGTTACATACAGTAATAGTGATTGAATGTCATGTTATTATTCTTATGATGGCTGATGAGTTATGGAAGAAATGAAAATATGTGTGTATATATATTTTTAAACAAATATGAAAGCTAAAATTCTGAAAATTCATTTTTCCAATTGTCAAACTCAAGGCCTGCGGGCCAAATCTGGCTCGCCACGTTTTATGTGGCCCGCGAGAGCTTAAAAGACATATGATTGTCTTAAAATACATTGTAAAATCTTACATAAACTGCATCTCCCACAATGCATGCCAATTTTGTGACACACAAAGTGACCGCATCCCACCACTAGATGGCAGTGTTTCCACATCAGCGTTTAACTGAGGCGGTTTTCCAACAAGTGATGTTGAGAAATATTTACAAATAATCCCAAAATGTACAAGAAGAGAAAATTGAAGCAGAAGGAATAAATTTAATGAAAGATGGGAAAGTGAAAACAAGTTTGTGCTTCAAGAAGAAAAACCGTCACACGTCTCTTGTGTTATGAGGCCGTGACTGTGTTAAAGGAGTACAATATGAATGTAGATACACATTATAAATATACGTACAGTGTAAATTTAGCATTTTGACACCAAACACAGAATTTAGCCTTCAAGAAAAACAACAAATTGTCCAAGACTTAAAAGGCAGACTGCAATCACAGCAGGATACGTTACAGTCGGCCCTTTGAGGGCCACCATACTGCAGATGTGGCCCTTGGTGAAAATGAGTTTGACACCCCTGGTTTAGGGCTAAACACTGAATTAAAAGCAATAAAATTATCTGACCATAAATGCCTGGTAGCTGGTAGCAAAGTACACATAGTTGCATGGTTATTAATGCATTTGTAAAATATTTAAACCCCTACCCCCCAAGTGTCCTCTTTAAAAAAAAAAAAAAAAAAAAAAAAAATTATATATATATATACCGATTAGGCATAACATTATGACCACCTTCCTAATATTGTGTTCGTCCTCCTTTTGCTGCCAAAACAGCCCTGAAACTGTGATGCACTGTGTATTCTGACACCTTTCTATCAGAACCAGCATTAACTTCTACAGCAGTTTGAGCTACAGTAGCTCGTCTGTTGGATCTGACCACACGGGCCAGCCTTTGCTCCCCATGTGCATCAATGAGCCTTGGCCGCCCATGACCCTGTCGCCGGTTTACCATTGTTCTTTTCTTGGACCACTGCAGACTGGGAACACCCCACAAGAGTGTTTTTGCAGTTTTGGAGATGCTCTGACTCAGTCGTCTAGCCATCAATTTGGCCCTCGTTAAACTCGCTCAAATCCTCACGCTTGCCAATTTTTCCTGCTTCTAACATCAACTTTGAGGATAAAATGTTCACTTGCTGCCTAATATATCCCACCCACTAACAGGTGCCGTGATGAAGAGATAATCGGTGTTATTTACTTCACCTGTCAGTGGTCATAATGTTATGCCTAGTCGATGTATATGGTCATCATAACATGACATTCTAATTTACTGTAAGTTTATAGAAATATGATTCCTGCCATGACGTGTTTAGGACATTATAATGTCAGTCGTCTAATGCGGAGTCTGAGTAAAGTGTTACTTATTTCTCTACAGCGCTTTAATCTAACCTCTCTTTCAGCCCTGACATTTTCTTCTTCACTTACTTCTGCTGTTCAAGTTTGCAGAGAAACTTCTTTTTTTTTCCCCAAGCTTCATACTTTTTTACCTGATGTGACTGAAAGCTATTTGAAGCATTAACCTCCGTCATACACCATCAGAGACATGATGGCTTCAGGAGGCTTCCTCTCCCCCGTTTTGGAGATATTTTCTCCTCACTCTGGTGAATAGCGCCTCTTATCAGGGTGGCAGGGAGTCGCTTCAACCAAGCTCAACCACTTCATTTACCCACAGCCAATTTCTGTCCGACCGTTAAATCGCCAAGTGCACTGCATTCTAAAATATGTAAATGTTTAGGGTGGTTTCGCTCTTCAGAAAAAGGGAAATACTTTTGCATAAGGGAGTGTGTGGAGGAACGGGCGCCGCCAAGCACCATTTAATAAGATTAATGCACGTCTAAAGAAAGTTTGTATTTATTCATACTGGATCTTATTCATTCTAAAGTTGTGTATGATTTATTTATTTTTTTATTTTTTTATTTTTTTTATTTTAAGTATCTAGTGGATGAAACTCATGTCTGCTTGGAGTGTTTGTTAATTGAATTTGAAAAAAGCTTTTAGCAAAATGAGCAAAATGTTCCAAGCACCTTATTTATTGTACTAAAATGATGGGTAATTTAAATATTGTTGATGTTTGTTGTTGCTTTCATCTTTATTATTTTACTCATTATTAAAGTCATGTTGTTCAAGTTATAATTTTAATGTCATTTATTTTCTCTTTTCATAATTTTGAATTACAAATGGTGCTCAGATCAGCACTTTTTTTTTTCTTTTGTGCACTTTATTTATCATTTACTGTATGTATTTACTTTCATTTTTATTCTTACACAACTTTGATGAATAAGAGCCATTGTATGTCCGGTGTATTAACAAACCTCCAGCTAAAACTTAACCCTGACTTACTCAAAGTAACTTATAAACTTTTTACCATTAGTCTGTGTTTAAAATACAAAATGTTCACATGATGTAGATGCATTTTGAGTGAGGAATGCTGGGTATGACATGTCCTCTGGTATTTATTTTAATACTATGTTAGTATTTAATAATTTAACATTAGTTAGTAATTAATTTAAGTACAGAAAGCTCAATATAATTGCAATCCTAAAGTTGAATAAATTAACATTGTTGATGATACTTTATGTCTAAAGCCGTGCATTATAAGTGGATTAAAAACAAAACTGTTTTTAACTTGCTTTTAAATGAGCTTTATACATTACAATGAAATTAAAAGTTTACCAACACTTGAAAGGGACGTCAGTCTTAGGATTTTAATTTTCAGTACTAAATAATTGGAACCCCTTTTTCAAGAATTCTTACAGCGTTCAGAAAAAAGAAAAATGTGAGTTATAAAGTTGTTTTAGCACAAATTCAGATAAGTGCACAAAAGAACAAAAAGTGCTGATCTGAGCACCATTCGTAATTCAGAATTATGAAAAAAGAAAAAAATAATATTACAAGTATAACTTGAACAACACAGCATAACAATGATCAGTAAAAATAATAACTATTGGGAAAAAAAATCAACAACAAACAGTGTAATTTACATTTTCAGCATTTAGCAGACGCTTTTATCCAAAGCGACTTACACACAATTAGCGGAACACGATGAGCAATTGAGGGTTAAGGGCCTTGCTCAAGGACCCAACAGTGGCAACTTGGTGGTGGTGGGGCTTGAACCGGTAACCTTCTGTTTACTAGTCCAGTACCTTAACCACTGAGCTATCACTAGCCCTGTGTCAACAATATTTAAATTATCCAACTAGGATTATTAGCTTGGTAGTGTAAAATGTTACTACTGTACAATGTAGTTTAACTGGCCTCTCAATTTCTTATTAGTAAGGGGAGAAATAAATCAAATCAAACTGGCAGTGAAATGCTTTTGTGACTGCTCGGCCACATTAGTCATTACAAATAGAAATAAATAAATAATATTACAATAAATAATATTGTTTTACATCACTATTAACCTTAAACACTGTGTTGGAATAAAGAATTCCTCACTTCAGTTACTGGTAGTCCATTGCAGTGAAAAGCTCACATGACTGAACAGTGTCACTCATGTTTCAGTGTTTCATGTCTGACCCTTTTTTGATGGATTTGGATTGTATTTAACCATCAGGGCGTATTTTCTCTCAACATAAATGAAAACTTTGGGTTTCCTTTCCAACCTTGGAAAAAATAGCACTTCTGAATTGGTGCTTTTAAATTTGCTTTATACAGTATTGTAGCGTCGAGGATGGGATAGGAAATTGCTCTTTTTGTGAACATGTGGACAAACACCCATTCACACACAGACATTCATACCACATTCACACAGCCACACAGCTGATGATGCATTTCTCGCGTAGCCAGCCCATTTCCAGCGCTGAGCAACACGGTCACGGTAGATCTTGATACCACAGCCGCAAGTCCTTCTGGGTAAAGCTCCGCCCCCTTCTCGTCCACAGCAGCGGGTTGCTACAGTATATTGACAACCGGCTGTTATCACAAGCCATGTGGTTGGCACGGTGGCTAAGTGGGTAGCACTGTCGCCTCACAGCAAGAAGGTCCTGGGTTTGATCCCCAGGTTGGGCGGTCCGGGTCCTTTCTGTGTGGAGTTTGCATGTTCTCACTGTGTCCACGTGGGTTTCCTCACACAGTCCAAAGACATGCAAGTGAGGTGAATTGGAGACACTAAATTGTCCATGACTGTGTTCGATATAACCTTGTGACCTGATGAATCTTGTGTAATGAGTAACTATCGTTCCTGTCATAAATGTAACCAAAGTGTAAAACATGACAATAAAATCCTAATAAACAAACAAATCATAAGCCATGTGATACAATTTAATTACAATATCAGATGAGTTATCTAAGCTTTTCTAATTATCTAAGATTGTTTTTTTAGAACTTTCACAGTAAAACTTTGGCTTTAGGACAAAACTTGTTTTTTCAGTCATAGAAGCATTAACAGAAATCAATAAAATCCCAAGACAACCATCACATGACTTCAACTGTACAAAACAGAACCTTGATGTTTGTTCAATTCTACCAGAACTTAATATTCATTTAATTTGCATAAACTGAAGGTGATTAATATCTAAGCAAAATAAACCATTAATTCAGTATTTATCTTTATTAGTCATTATAACACATTGGTATCATAGTTATATATTTTTTATTGTGACAAACCTTTAATGCAGTGCACAAACTCGTCTACCTGGGCAATAATTCAGGAGTAGGACACTATTTTAGGTGACGCAGTTGAATCTCTGTCTTTATCTCTTTCTTTTTCTCTGTTTCATTCCTCTCGATGACTAACACATCATGTTGGATCAGAACTAACCTCTCATGGACAGAGTCATTGTTTTTACTAACCATTCTGACTAATGCAGCTCCCTAACTATTCATCACGGGTTTGTTTATTTAATTTATTTCATTTTAAGTGACGACTCTTTTGTTCACTGTTTAATTTCCTTTCTTCCCCCCTCCCTTTCCGCAAAGCATTCAGGCATTGGACACGCTATGGTAAACACACTACATTGTCTGGTAGATATCATTCCTATTGTCCTTTTTATTTGGTTTGCCGTGTGCTCTCCTGGCCCTCTTCCTTTTTTCTATGGGGTTCTTTCCAAAACGTCATAATCGACTACTACCTGCCAAAAAAAGGAAATGGGATTCGGCATTCTAGGTGTTTATCACTTTATCCTTTCTACTTCCATTTCTCCTCACTGCTGCCTCTTTTTCTGGTGTTTTCTCTCTCTAAACTTTCTTTTCTCTTCTTTGTTTAAGAGATCTCGAGTTTTTAAGCTGTAGTTGTTTAAGAAAAATAAAAAAGTACATTTCTTTATTTGCTGATTACTGTCGACAGAACTGGCAGAAGCTTTCCATGAAAGAAACAGAATAAATGAAATGGTAGTTCATACTGCTGTTGAGTACGGGAGCTCTGACAGTTGTTTCCAGTACATGAGTGTGCATGACATGCCAATCCATCTACATTCATGTGCATTTCCTCTCCTCTACCACTAACAACATCATATTAACTTGCCCTGCATTATAACTAGGGCCTAACCGATAGACATATTTCTCACCAACCAGTAACACACAGAGAACTAGATGTGAGAGGAAAACTTTTCCTTAAATGCATTCTGATTCTCTTTTTAAATGATTCAGTATTACACAGTTCATTAATATGCATAAATAAAGACTGGGCTACTAATTAAACATTATTATTATTATTTTAATAAAATATACAGTATCTGTTACTACAAGTATAAGTAATTTGGTAATAAAATGTAGAGCGCAGGCCAGCATGAGTGTGTTAGAAACTAGCCAAACTAAATTACTGGTTTAGATTAAAGAAACAATGGTCCAAATGTTAAAAATAAGGCATCATGAGGCGCTCGGGTGGCGCAGCGGTAAAGCTTGCTAGCCCACCAGTGCTAACTCCTTGAGCTTGTGAGTTCGAATCTCATGGACAATGATCGGCTTGTCTGAGGAAGGGACGTCATAAGGTTTTCTCATCACTATTGCACATACGACCTCTGCTGGCTGCTTGTTGGCGTCTGCACAGAGATATATACACTATATGGATCTCCATTTGAGCAGTCAACTACTGCACACGTTTCTGAGGATGGGGAGGGGTGTATTAGTCTTGGCCCTCCTCGGTCAGGAGTGGTGGTCAGCGGCAATAGAGGGGGAAATACAAATAGTTTTTTTTTTGGATATGCCTATGAAGGAAATACATTCATGCATTAATAATAATAATAATAATAATGCATCATATACAGAATTGCGATGCAATAATGTACAATTCGAATCGATCATTCATGGCTCTACTAGTAAGAAGGCATCTTATCCCCTTTCCTCCCAATTTAGAGTAGCCAATTCGCTCCTGGGGACCCCAACAGCGTCCAAGGAGGGTGTATATTTGCCTGACACACACTCCCTCCGACCTCCACCAATACCTTCTCATTCTCCCATGCTTTGGTGGATTTGCGTGTGAGGTCGGCTTCACGTGTGAGAACCACGCCCCTATCTCTGCACACCTCCGCTGTCTGAACAGGCGCCCTGGGCGACCAAGGTCCTTACACAGCGTTTATAGCCTCACCCCTTAGACTGGTCTTCCCACCCAGCAGACTGGAGGCCAATTTTGTCTGCTGGAGTCAATTATGCCTGCTAGAGGGCGCCCAGCCGACCGGTAGCAGAGCTGAAATTTGAACCAGTTCAGATTGCTTGTGTCTGTCAGCATGAAAATCTAGATTAGTGTGTGAGAAAGTTAGACTACATACTAATAAATAAACCGGGTCAGATACACTAGCCACTTTCTTCATATCTACTTACTGTATTTAAAAGTTAGCAAATTGTTGCTAGTTTTATTGAATAACATTATAAGATGTTCTGTAAAGCTTTATCGGTTTGAACCTGCATATAAGTAGATATTTCTGGTCAATCAATATATTGGTCCGGCCCTAATCATCACCTCCTGTGCATGTGTGTGTTTGTGCTGTGTTATTACCATCATCATCGTCATGACATGATGAGTTTCATGGCTTCCGTGTTTGTGCGTGACTGCATCTCTTGTGCATGACTGCATGTCAGTTCAGATGCAAATTAGTGTCTGTCCTCTTCATTTATTAATCAGGTTTCATTCGTTCCACAGCTAACTCAACTGTGTGCTCATCAGTAGCTGCAGTTTCCCACGTGGCACATTCAGAAGCATGCTTTTCAATGTCCGTACTAACTAATTCCTCATTAAAAAGAAACACAATAAAGTACACCACCACAGTCCATAGCAACACTCAGTTGTGACATTCTACTAACTAAACCAGATGTCAAACTAGTCAACTCATTTCTTACACCATCGAAGATAAAGAAAATATTCTGCTGTGATATTTTCTTTACCTGCCCCTCTGAACTGAGACAACAGACCCAAAAAAGCGCCAAATGCTGCTAGTTTATTAACGCCAGACTCCCAGGGTTATACCAGAAAGCTGCTCCTACACATATCAATAGCGTCACAGGTCATCAGTGGAACTCTCTCCCCTTCCTTTCTCCCATACCCACCCTGACAGGTCACCATTTCAGTGGACGGCATCCTTACCACCACAGGATACACACAGGAGGACTACACCATGCTGGGCTCCGATGATTTCTTCTACGTCGGAGGAAGCCCGAGCACTGCCGACTTACCCGGGTCGCCCGTCAGCAACAACTTCATGGGCTGCCTAAAAGAGGTATGTGGCTTTGATTTTTTTTTTGATTGGACGACATTTTATTTAGAGCTAAATACCAGTAATCATGGTCAGAAACTGCATTTATTTTAGGGGTTTAAACAGTATACTGCACTCATAATTATAATGAGGGCCAAAAGTCTGAGCCCACTAGTGAAAATGCTTCTGTTGTGCATCCTTCTTGAATGTAATACTTTTTTTGTTCATAAATCACATAATCAGCAAAACGATTTGAGTGAAAAGTGGATTCTGTCATAAACGTGCATACATTTTTGAAGTACAAGCTCAGTCAACACGCAAATTGATTTACATTTACATTTTCAGCATTTAGCAGATGCTTTTATCCATGGGCGGCATGGTGGGTAATTGGGTAGCACTGTCGCCTCACAGCAAGAAGGTGCTGGGTTCGATCCCCAGTTGCGTCGGTCCGGGTCCTTTCTGTGCAGAGTTTGCATGTTCTCCCCGTGTCTGCGTGGGTTTCCTCTGGGTGCTCCGGTTTCCTCCCACAGTCCAAAAACATGCAGCCAGGCTAATTGGAGGCACTGAATTGTCCTATAGGTACCTAGCCGCTAGGATGCATAAACCAGCGCATTGTAGTGCTAGTCCCAAGCCCGAATAAATAGGGAGGGTCGTGTCAGGAAGGGCATCCGGCGTAAAAACTGTGCCAAATCAATAATGCGGATCACGAACCGCCGGTGGCCCCTAACGGGAGCAGCCGAGGAAATACAGAGAGCAGACGCTTTTATCCAAAGTGACTTACAGTATTGTGACAGTATATTACCTAAGCAATTGAGGGTTAAGGGCCTTGCTCAAGGGCCCAACATTGACAACCTGGCAGTGGTAGGGTTTGAATCAGCGACCTTTTAATTACTAGTCCAGTACCTTAACCTTAAGGCTACAACTGATCTTTAATATACTGAACAGATTCTCATTTTAATACAAGTTAATACATGCTGACATTGTTTAATACAAACACACTAAATACTAATTAAGCCTAAATTCATGTGAGATTTTCAAGGATTCAACTCAAATTATACTCGTTATATGATGATTTGCACCGAACAACATGCCAAATGGAGGCATCTTCACCAGCGGTGTCAGACTTTTGGTCTCCACTATGTTGCAGATAATGGGTAGACGTACATAAATGAATACATAAACTATACACAATACAATGTTTTATTTTTTAAATGGTCAACTGTCTGCATAATTTTGGCCATATATTAGACCTACATTCAGGTGTAGATAATGATAACATAACTATGTTGGGGTAGCACCAGAAAAAGAAAATGTGTTCCAACAGGCTTTATCAGGCACCAGCAGAGCTTTTTTCTCCCTAACTGAATAACAGCAGCACATCTCGAGTCGTTGTCCGTACAGCAAAAGGTGGAACAGGTTGGAAGCAAAAGTTGGTGTAGTGTAATAGATTTAATAAAGCAGATCTGGTCAGAATGATAAAGTGAAATTGAAGCTCCTCCATAATGAAATTCACTGGACTTCTACATTTTCTCGCCACTTGAAATTGTTTCAGCTGTATTTAATTTGCATTTTCAGTTGCACTGAATCATTCCATTAGAGTTTCATTGGCCGGAGAGGAATCTGGCGTGATGAGGCGTGATGAGATTCGGAGTAGCCGCATTCGTCAGGCAGCGATCGTAACACGAGGACGTTTGTGTGGAGTGTGATCTCAGTCCTCTCAGATAATTTAAACTTATTATTATAGAAATGTATATTTTCAATTAGTCCTTACTAAACCATAGTCAATCACTGTGATGTTTTCACACTAAACATGCGTGGTTGTGCAGTTAGCATGAATATTAGCTGTGTATTATGAATCAATACAGTGATTTCCATAGACTATACACACCCCATACAACCCATTCTGCACTTTACCACTTTACTTAAACTAAATCCACCACACCTGCATGTACATGGTGGTGGTGTGTTAGTGTGTGTTGTGCTGTTATGAGTGAATCAAACACAGCAGCGCTGCTGGAGTTTTTAAACACCATGTCCGCTCACTGTCCACTCTATTAGACACTCCTACCTAGTTGGTTCACCTTGTAGATGTAAAGTCAGAGACGATCACTCATCTATTGACGCTGTTTAGGTTGGTCATCTTCTAGACCTTCATCAGTGGTCACAGGACGCTGTTGGCTGATATATTTTTGATTGGTGGACTATTCTCAGTCCAGCAGTGACAGTGAGGTGTTTAAAATCTCCATCAGCATTGCTGTGTCTTATCCACTTATACCAGCACAACACACACAGTACCATTTAAAGCCTGGACACACATTTTGCGGCAGGGAATACATCCATTAGTGTTTACATAATTTTGACTCACTTGGTATATAATCACAGACTCAAAGTACAGCTTTTACACAGTAATCTTTGTACATCTGTACATTTATAGCCTTTAAACATGAATCTGTATATCCTATATTAAACAGATGGCGCTACTGTATGTACGTTAATGTGTAGATTTTGTATTTTATAACTAGGGCCCTAATAAATTCACAGGACAATGTGCTTAATTTCACAGACCTCGTTTTTTAAAAATCACAGATTTCACAGATTTTTAAAGGAAAGAGCCACATGTTTTACTGCAGTCATTAAATAACTCTCATAAATTAAATGATAAAATCAATAGAAGCAACAATACACAGCACAGCTACCTTATCGGGTACGTAAATACTTGTCCGTGTTTTGACACACCCCCTCAGTGTCCACATAATCGGTTTTGTCTAACGGATTTCTAGTGTAACCGGGCATCTTTAGAGTTTGCTGAGTTTATAAAGAAAGAAAGACGAATTATCAGGAGCATAAATACTTTACTGGCTTGTTTTTGGGCACAGACCACAGAGGGATGATCACATGTTTATAGAAAAACACTTTTTTATTGATTATGATATCTCCAAGGAGACAAAATGCACTCAGTATGTAAACACATACATCAAACATTGTAAGCGCACTACACCACAGAAAAGTCTGTTACACTAACTTAACTATGATGGCGTATAATGCCGTATGATTGCTAGGACCACCTCATATTTCATACACTATACGAATGAAAAATGTTAAATCGCTAAACACAAACCTTAATATGCAAATTGCACATTACATGGGAAGCGACCCATTTCAAGCCCCTGATGCGATTTTCATGGCCGTGAATTAGGTAGGGCCTTAATCATGAGTATTTATAATTGTGAGGGACTATGCACCTAAGATTTTCACTCACCTGTGTTCCTGTGACGTGACAAAGTGATTTGATTTGTATACAGCAGTGAAATGATCACATTCTGCATAGATACGTATTTCAGCTGAAGAAAGTTGTGCATAAGATAAAAACGTTTTGTATGCCGTGCCATTGCTGTGAACGATTTTCACTGGGAGACATAAACTGAGAAAAAAAATCTTAGCCAAGCAGGGCTTCTATTGAGATGTGATGCAGATAATGCACTCAGCCATTCACAGCTAGAGGCAAATAAATCTAGCATACATTTGGCTTTTTAAGCTTTTTGAAAAACCTTAACAATGTACTGAGCCTAACCCTGTTAAAAATATGTAGACTGCACTGCCAAAATCTTGGAATTTGGTTCAACTACTACAATGCTGCCTAATGACTATCAAATACTTAATGACTATCAAAAGCAGCTGATTGGGATAAAATGAGCTAAAGAACAAACTCCTGTCTGCTCTCATTTATATTTTTGGCATTTAGCAGATGCTTTTATCCAAAGCGACTTACAGTTATGACTGAACATGATTTTTGAACAACTGAGGGTTAAGGGCCTTGCTCAAGGGCCCAACAGTGGAAACTTGGTGGTGGCAGGGCTTGAACCGGCAACCTTCTGATGACTAGTCTAGTACCTTAACTACTGAGCTATCACTGACCAGCGCGGCAATGCTGTTGTTTCTTATGGAGTTTGACATTACAAAGGTGACTCTCAGTGCCACCCTTGTAATGTGTGGGATTTACTGACTTTCAAGTCCAACATCAGTGTGCTTTTTCACTAAGTGGGCACAAATGCTCACAGACACATTTAAAAAATCTGTAAAAAGTCTTCTCAGACAAACTGTGTGCAACTCATATAAATACTTAGGGTGCATTCACATGAGAAGCAGCAAAACCACTTTTGTCATCTTGGAGTTATCATAGGGCATTATGATGAGGCTTGAACCAGCAACATTTGAATGACTAGTGACTAGTCCAGTACCTTAACTGCTGAGCTACCACTGCTCTCATCATGTTTTGTGTATCTGTGTTAATGACCAACTTGACTGTGTTGTGATTGGTGGTCCAGCTTTAAATTTATGACTTTATGACAAGTTTCGCCCTCTGTGGGGATACTATTATTTGTAAGGGCTTTTGTTTTGTTTCTAAACCCCTGACCAACCTCTGACTGTCGACTTTGCTGTTGTTTTTTATGGAGTTTGACTTTTGCCGCGTTGGGCTCACACTTTTTGCACTTGCACTCGGCACAGCACTCAAAGTTCACCTGATTAAACTTTGACCCAGTTTGCCGCTGATCTTTTCAAAGAGTCCTCAATGAAATGAACTGTTTGATATAACCGGTAAAAGCAACTCAGGTCGTACAAATAAAGCTTAATGTGAACAAAACTTATAATAAAACAACGAGCAAGGAATTTCATCAGTGGGGAGAAACGAGCAGTAATAATTAAGAGAGGTTTAGTGTTTCTGTGTCGTTCTTTAAATACATTACATACATTACATACAATACAAAGCTGATTCTCACAATTTCTCAGAACCTCGAGCTGTAACACAAGTTTGAAAGTGAAACAGTGAGGAAAATCCAGATAAACACAGATACACGTGGAGCTTTCAGACTGGATTAAATGGTTATTCCACACAAATGTAGATTCGTCTCATATTCACACTTTGATGCTGTTTTACTGTACCGCTTAAACCGAGCGCTGAACAAAACGGCGGCTTGCACTAAGGCTCGCAGTGAGCAAAAACATTTCTCATGAAAATACACCCTTACTGTTTTGGAATGGAATGTCCAACAAGCAGTAGAACTTCACCTGCAGTTTCAGTTGAACCATTAAACCATTAAAACCATTAAAAATTATTCTCAGACAAACTGTGGGCAACTTCATATTAATTCTTATGGTTGTGGAATGGGGTGTCCAACAAGCTCATGGTCAGGTGTCCCCATCCGTTTGGTCAAACACTGTTATGTATCCTGACAACTTTTATTTATTAGTGTTTGTTTATAATAAAGAAATGTTCAGATAATCCTTAATAATTAATCCTGCATGATTAGCTTCACATAATCTTCTGCAGTATTGACGTTATGCAGATCCTCCTCTTTGCACCGTTCTTTGTCATAAACATATTTTTTCTCAGGCTGCAATCACTAAATTGATAGTTCCTTAATTTCACTGAAAGTGGGCATTTAATCTATACAATGGACAATAACAGGATCCTCACTAAACCTTGGGTGGTCTGCATCACACATACCGCCTTTCATTGTCTTCAGCTTTTTAAAAACTCTGAAGAAGTCCATCCATTCTCATCAATTTAGAAGCTAACTACTTTTCCCACTGCCGTACCCAAACCCTCGCACATTAGCTTTTCAATAAAGCCTCATTACGGGGACCTTTTCTCCCTCAGCATCTGCAAAAGTGGAGCCCATCTGAGATTACAGTAATCAGTTTCATAAGTGGTGTGATGTAACTGGTGCTTGTGCAACACTGGTACCCGCTGTGCCAGCGGGATGAGCAGTGTTTCTTAAGCTCGGAGTGGACAGTTTGGGTGTTAGTAGCTTTATGTGCAATTTTCTCCCATTGTTCTAACTTACGGTCTCATACTGACCGGAAAGTGTTTTATTTATTTATTCTTTTACATTTCATTTACAGTTTTGGCATTTAGCAGATGCTTTTATCCAAAGCGACTTGGAGTTATCAGAGGGCATTATGTTGAGGCTTGAACCGGAACTCTTTAATGACTAGTCCAGTACCTTAACCCCAGAGCTACCACTGCTCTCATTATGTTTTGTGTATCTGTGTTAATGACCCACGTGACTGTGTTGTGATTGGTGGTCCAGCTTTAAATTTATGACTTTATGACAAGTTCCGCCCTCTGTGGGGATACTATTATTTGTAAGGGCTTTTGTTTTGTTTCTAAACCATTGACAGACCTCTGACTGCGAACTATTGTCTTCATTTTTCTTTAACGGTTGCAGTCGTTTTAAACTGTTGTGATATAGATATTGCAAGATATTGCATTTTTAACAGCTTTACTAGACTTTCTCCTGTGCTGTCTGATTAAATCAGCCTTCCTACACACTCCCAAAGCTCAAACTGACCTAATTCTCATGATGGTGGCTTGTCACAAATGTCAGCTCTGTACCCTAAGGCACTCGTGCAAAGCGCTGGTCCTGGAGTACTGCCGCCCCGCTTACATTACTGTTACATGTTACTGATTCCACTTGTGCATACAGTAGGGAACCGTTAAACTGTCTTAAATAAGAACAGTAACAGTGCAAATAGAACAACAATACAAAATAGGGCAGTTGTAGCCTAGCGGTTAAGGTACTGGACTAGTAAGCAGGAGGTCGCTGGTTCAAACCCACCACTGCCAGGTTGCCACTGTTGGGCCCTTGAGCAAGGCCCTTAACCTCAATTGCTCAGACTGTTTACTGTAAGTCGCTTTGGATAAAAGCATCTGCTAAATGCCGAAAATATAATGCAAAACAGTAACACTGACAGTAATAATACTAGATGTAAATAGTAATAAGAATAAACACACACACACACACATACACACACAGCAGTGTTGGCAGCCTAAAACTGGTGTGTAACCTTTCTCTAAACCTCATATTTATTTGTTCAGAAATGTGCATACATACATGTTGACGTCAAAAGTGTCCATGTACTGTACTTTGAAGAAACATTTACAGTGTATCACAAAAGTAAGTACACTCCTCACATTTCTGCAAATATTTCATTATATCTTTTCATGGGACAACACTATAGACATGAAACTTGGATATAACTTAGAGTAGTCAGTGTACAGCTTGTATAGCAGTGTAGATTTACTGTCTTCTGAAAATAACTCAACACACAGCCATTAATGTCTAAATAGCTGGCAACATAAATGAGTACACCCCACAGTGAACATGTCCAAATTGTGCCCAAATGTGTCGTTGTCCCTCCCTGGTGTCATGTGTCAAGGTCCCAGGTGTAAATGGGGAGCAGGGCTGTTAAATTTGGTGTTTTGGGTACAATTCTCTCATACTGGCCACTGGATATTCAACATGGCACCTCATGGCAAAGAACTCTCTGAGGATGTGAGAAATAGAATTGTTGCTCTCCACAAAGATGGCCTGGGCTATAAGAAGATTGCTAACACCCTGAAACTGAGCTACAGCATGGTGGCCAAGGTCATACAGTGGTTTTCCAGGACAGGTTCCACTCAGAACAGGCTTCGCCAGGGTCGACCAAAGAAGTTGAGTCCACGTGTTCGGCGTCATATCCAGAGGTTGGCTTTAAAAAATAGACACATGAGTGCTGCCAGCATTGCTGCAGAGGTTGAAGACGTGGAAGGTCAGCCTGTCAGTGCTCAGACCATACGCCGCACACTGCATCAACTCGGTCTGCATGGTCGTCATCCCAGAAGGAAGCTGACGCACAAGAAAGCCAGCAAACAGTTTGCTGAAAACAAGCAGTCCAAGAACATGGATTACTGGAATGCCCTGTGGTCTGATGAGACCAAGATAAACTTGTTTGGCTCAGATGGTGTCCAGCATGTGTGGCGGTGCCCTGGTGAGAAGTACCAAGACAACTGTATCTTGCCTACAGTCAAGCATGGTGGTGGTAGCATCATGGTCTTGGGCTGCATGAGTGCTGCTGGCACTGGGGAGCTGCAGTTCATTGAGGGAAACATGAATTGCAACATGTACTGGGACATTCTGAAACAGAGCATGATCCCCTCCCTTCGAAAACTGGGCCTCATGGCAGTTTTCCAACAGGATAACGACCCCAAACACAACCTCCAAGATGACAACTGCCTTGCTGAGGAAGCTGAAGGTAAAGGTGATGGACTAAACCCAATTGAGCACCTGTGGCGCATCCTCAAGTGGAAGGTGGAGGAGTTCAAGGTGTCTAACATCCACCAGCTCCGTGATGTCATCATGGAGGAGTGGAAGAGGATTCCAGTAGCAACCTGTGCAGCTCTGGTGAATTCCATGCCCAGGAGGGTTAAGGCAGTGCTGGATAATAATGGTGGTCACACAAAATATTGACACTTTGGGCACAATTTGGACATGTTCACTGTGGGGTGTACTCACTTATGTTGCCAGCCATTTAGACATTAATGGCTGTGTGTTGAGTTATTTTCAGAAGACAGTAAATCTACACTGCTATACAAGTTGTACACTGACTACTCTAAGTTATATCCAAGTTTCATGTCTATAGTGTTGTCCCATGAAAAGATATAATGAAATATTTGCTGAAATGTGAGGGGTGTACTCACTTTTGTGATACACTGTATGTCCTAACAGTCTTAGTATTTTTTAATTACTCTCAGCAGATTTTTCATATAAATTTCATAACATTAAAAATGTCCTGGGGGGTGGCACAGTGGTTCAACAAAAAGCAAAAAGGTCCTGGGTTCAATTCCCAGGTGGAGCGGTCCGGGTCCTTTCTGTGTGGGTTTCCCACGGGAGCTCCGGTTTCCTCCCACAATACAAAGGCATGTAAATGAGGTTTACTGAAGATACTAAATTCTCCATGACTGTGTTTGACATGAAACTTAAACTGATGAATCTTGTGCAAGCAGTAACTACCTGTCCTGTCATGAATGTAACCAAAGTGTGTAAAACATGACATTAAAATCCTTATAAATAAAAAATGCCAAACTAAATACACAACTCAAATATTTTATATACTTTGTGTTCTTCAGCATTTTATCTCAATCTTCACTATTAATAGCCCCAAGTGCATTTTTATTTATTGTGTTTTAAGTCACCATCATTAATATCATCATCAGCACATTAAATTTCACGGGTTTGTTGTTGGTGGAGTCTGAAAGCGCAGTTATTCAAATTTTAGTGTTTTAGGAGCACTCCACCTTGTGGTTTGGAATGTAAACTGCAGTTTAACAACAGTCCCAGTAAACCTGCAGAAACAAAGGTGTATAAACACCAACCATGAGCTTGCTTGTCCCTCTGTGCAGTCACTTATTAATCCATTATAGATCTTTATAGATATTTTTTTACACAGAAAGGAAACATTTTGGGCCTTTCCCAAAAATTTTTAACAAATGTAAGTAGTTTATTTTATATCTTTGATTTTATAAATGAACTAAATATTTGTTCATATAATTTTGACTATATAGTGTTTGTCTGAACCTCCAGAGCTTTTTTTACATTCTGTCATGACTTCATGTTAAAATATTTTTATTATTAATTTGTGGATGTCTTACCCTGAGGTACTTTGCAAAACCCTCTTCTAAGTAATAAAACAAATTAAAACTTGCACCAAAAATCAGTGTTGCAATTAGAAATGTCCACCTCCCTCACCTTTAAAGGAATAATTGTAATGTGCATAGAACTAAAAAAGTAATATACTACAAGAAATTAAAGTTTATATAGTCATTTAAACAATTAATTTTTGGTTTCCTGATGCAGCCAGGCAGGTTTGCTGCTGTATCATAAGACATAGCCACTGCCCATTTGGTGCAATGAAATGATCTCCTTTTCTCAGCTTTGTGAGCAGCTCTTTTGTGTTTTACTGTGGTTGAAACACACCTTGAACACTTGAATCTCTGGGTGGTGTTTATGTAATCACAGTTGAAGCAAATAAATGCTGGTTATAGAGTCTTAATGGTTTAATCATGTAGGGCAGTTGTAGCCTAGTTCAAGCCCCACCACTGCCAGGTTGCCACTGTTGGACCCTTGAGCAAGGCCCTTAACCCTCAATTGCTTAGATTGTATACTGTCACAGTACTGTAAGTCGCTTTGGATAAAAGCGTCTGCTAAATGCCGAAAATGTAAATGTTGTGGCTGAACTTTAGGTCCTACACACTAGCACTAGGTTTTAAGATCAGTCATATTATGTAGGTATTAAATAATTGTGACATGGCAGCATTAAGAATATATCCTGCTCCTATAAAATACCACATCGTTCATTGTCTTTATTTATTGACTGCATCATTTAATTAGTAAATCAGTTGTTTAAGGCAAAATGTAGCTCTACAGAGAATTTAATTTCTTATTTTATTGACAAAACTAAATTACAAAATGTCTTGATATGTGTGTATTTTAGCAAGTGCATAATAATGTACTTGTACTGGTAACCAGTGAGGACTCTTATGGTTACTACAACCCCTGGCAAAAATTATGGAATCACCACTCTTGGAAGATGTTCTTTCAATTGTTTAATTTTGTAGAAAAAAAAGAAATCACAGACATGCCACAAAACTATCATTTCTCAAACTGTCAACCCTCTGGCATTAAGAAACAATAAAAAAAGAAACAAATATAATAGTTGTGGTCAGTCACAATTGCTTTTTTTTAGATCAAGTAGAGGAAAAAATTATGGAATCACTCAAATCTGAGGAAAAAATTATGGAATCATTAGAAAACACTGCACCATTATTACTTTGTTGCACCACCTCTGGCTTTTATAATGGTTTAAACTCTATAAGGCATGGAGTTAACTAATGACAAACAGTATTCTTCATCAATCTGCCTTCAACTGTCTCTTGCTGTTGCCAGATCAGCTTTGCAGGTTGGAACCTTGTCATTGACCATTTCCTTCAATTTCCACCAGAGATTTTCAAATGGATTGAGATCCGGACTATTTGCAGGCCATGCCATTGACATTATATGTTTTCTTGAAGGAAAGTTTTCACGTCCTTTGCCCTATGGCAAGATGCATTATCATCTTGAAAAATGAAGTCATCATCACCAAACATCCTTTCAACTGATGGAATAAGAAAAGCGTCCAAAATTTCAATGTGGACTTTGGCATTTATTGAAGACCATCTCCCCTGTGCCTTTACCCGACATGCAGGCCCATATCATCAACAACTGTGGAAATTAACATGTTTTCTTTAGGCAGTTATCTTCATAAATTTCACTGGACAGACACCAAACAAAAGTTCCAGCATCATCACCTTGCCCAATGCAGATTCGTGATTCATCACTGAAGATCACTTTTATCCAGTCACCCACAGTCCACGATTGCTTTTCTTTAGCCTACTTTAACCTTGTTCTTTTCTTTTTAGGTGTTAATGATGGCTTTTGTTTGGCTTTTCTGTATGTAAATCCCATTTCTTTTAGGTGATTTCTTACAGTTCAGTCACAGACATTGACTCCACTTTCCGGCCACTTGTTTCTCATTTGTTTTGTTGTGCATTTTCTGTTTTCAAGACATATTGCTTTGTTTTCTATCTTGATGCTTTGATGTCTTACTTGGTCTACCAGTATGCTTCCCTTTTACAACCTTCCCATTTTGTTTGTACTTGGTCCAGATTTTAAACACAGCTTACTGGGAACAACCAACATCTTTTGCGACATTCCACAATGATTTATCTTCTTGAAGGAGTTTTATAATCCTCTCATTTGTTTCAACTGACATATCTTGTGTTGGAACCATGATTCATGACAATCTGCTTTGTGCAACAGCTCTCCGAGGTGTAAGCACTCTTTTTAAACTGAAGAATAATTAGCAAATCTAATCTGCTGCAGATGTTTTGTTTTTAAACTGCAAATTACAGAGTGATTCCATAATTTTTTCCTCAGATTTGAGTGATTCCATATTTTTTTCCTCTACTTGATCTAAAAAAAGCAATTGTGACTGACCACAACTATTATATTTGTTTCTTTTTTTTATTGTTTCTTAATGCCAGAAGGTTGACATTTTGAAAAATGATAGTTTTGTGGCATGTCTGTGATTTATTTTTTTTCTACGAAATTAAACAATTGACAGAACATCTTCCAAGAGTGGTGATTCCATAATTTTTGCCAGGGGTTGTAGCTGCTAGTCATTTGTCACTCTGTTGGGCTGCTGCACTGAAAACACTGATGTCCTTTTCTCCAGCTGTGAACTGGGTCAGAGCAGTAAAGATTTGACAGATTGGGCAAACCATTGTGTTCCCTCATCCCCTCCAACTAATGCATTTGGATAAGCGCTGTAGGAATGGGAATAACTGGCATGAATTCAGGCCTGACCAGTTCCAGGAACAGCTGTACCATTTTGCCCTCACCGTGTCAGTGCTGCTTTGAGGTTGTAATGGAATAGATACGCTAGTTAAAGTGGAGGGTGCAAAAAATGGAAACTGGCAAAGCTGTGGTCACATTTGCTTTTTAGCAGGTGAAATCACATGTAATTTTAGTATTACACCAGGGAAAGATCCATCACTTTAAATGTAATTACTCATGGGGAATTAATTATCCAAATGATCTGAGTTATTGTAAGAAAGAGTCTAGTAGAAATGTAACTCACGTACTGTGTTCCTTGTTACGCATAATCAGTAGAGGAAGAAAAAAATCCTGACAGTTCATGCTTTGACGGATGACGCTGCTCACAAACAATTAAGCTTTTCATTGTCATGTGTTTAGAGGCTGTCATGTACGAAGAAGCCTTTGCTCTTGATTTTTCTTTGTCTGTTTGATCAGCAACAAATTTCACTTGATCTTTAAGGTGCTGAATTTAGATTCAGGGCTTTTTTCTTGCTAGCAGCCTTTGACTGGTTGACTGGTAATACTATAGCACGATTTCCAAAGCATAATACATATTAAATAGATAGATCGATCGATCGATTGACTGGTTCAAGCCCCACCACTGCCAGGTTGCCGCTGATGGGCCCTTGAGCAAGGCCCTTATCCCTTAATTGTTGTCTATGTAGCCACTGTGGTCGACATATTAGTTATAAGCTTCATAACAATTTAGTATTTAATTCATTTAAACAATAAAATACCCTGTAATGCTTTCCTGCCTTCATATTTCGCCAAAAGGGTAAAATATCATAAAGAAGCACCAGCTTTAGCAGTTTACAGGTATGAGAATTAACATATTTGTTCATTACACAGACATAGAAGAAATAAAATAATTTTTCACAAGAAAAGATTTAATTAGCTTCCATTTAGAAAAGTATTCATGGACTGACCAAAAGCAAGCTGTCTCCACTCGGCCGTGAGCCCTCATGCAAGACGTCAACCGACTGCCACCTGGCATCCTTGACTGGTGAATAATCCATACCAATTTCCAACTTTTCACCAGCTTGACCTGGGAGCCATTAATTCTGTGAGAGTGGTGGGCAGGCTGTGTAGGCAGAGATTTATAGTATGGGCAGATAGCTGTGGATGATGAATTGGCATGTCACTGTGGGCCCACCACAGACTGAGAGGGGGCTACGGACACATGGGCTGACGCAAAGTTTTTCAACCACCGCTCGTGCGTACGACTGCCACACCTCAGTCTTAGCTTCAAACTAACTTAAGCTTAAAACCAGGATGTGTGACCGGTGGGTACTGGCTTTCCCTGCATATCATTAAACATTATTAAAAGTTTAGAAAAAATATGAATGTCAGGGTGTTCACCACTAGCCCAACAGTGCTGAGATCTACAGCTCCTGAGAATCTCAGCTTTGCTATCAACCGGCCGGGTGTCTTCACAGACACACGATTGACTGCATGGGAGAGTGGGTGATCACAGATGGCAGTGCCGATCCTGGCTACAGAAAGTCAGTGATCAGTTCAATCAGCATCTGCGTCGGAGGGGGTGTGTGACACCCTCAGCTCTTCTTGATCGGGGCGCGGTGGCGGCATTAACAAAAGACAATAATAATAATCACAAAAAGTTTTAGTAGGTTGTGACTGAATTGTGTGCAAACAGGAAAAAAAGATTATTGTTATTATTCTTGTTATTATTATTCATTCATTTCCCATCGGTTTATCCTGGTCAGGGCCATGGGGGGTGAAATTCACCCTGGACAGGTCACCACTCTATCGCAGGGCAAACACACTCACACACACACAGCCTGACTGCATGTCTTGGGACTGTGGGGTACCTCCAGAGGAAACCCACACAGACACGGGGAGAACATGGAAACTCCACACAGAAAAGACCAAAATTGCTCACCGAGCCACTGTGCCGCCCCATTATTATTATTAAAAGTTATTAATTAATTGAAGGCTTTGAACCTAATTCCCAGGGTGGCACAGTGGCTCAGTGGGTAGCACTGTCACCTTGCAGCAAGAAGGTCCTGGGTATGATTCCCAGGTGAGGCGCTCTGGGTCCTTTCTGTGTGGAGTTTGCATGTTCTCCCTGTGTCTGTATGGGTTTCCTCTGGGTGCTCCGGTTTCCTCCCACAGTCCAAAGACGTGCATGTGAGCTGAACTGGAGATACAAAATTGTCCATGACTGTGTTTGATATTAAACTTGAACTGATGAATCTTGTGTAACCAGTAACTACTTGCCCTGTCATACATGTAACCAAAGTGTGTAAAACAAGACAATAAAATCTTAATAAATAAATACATTAATTACAATTAATTAGTTAATTGAAGCATTTGAATTTAAATTCCAGTGAAGCATCAAAACATATTTGCATTGTTTTGACTTTGTCATTGTTATGCAGTGACAGACTCAGTTACTCAACCAGGGATCAGAAAGTTCAGGATCAGATGAGTAATTGTACCATGCTGCACCTCACTGTCATGAAACATATCATTACGTAAGATCTTTAACTCTCTTTGGATTGCTTGTCCACCCCCTTTCACTTCACTTCAGAGTGAGTCCACAAGTCGACATAACCTCTTATAAAAGTTCAGCTGCATCCCAAAATTCAAACACGTCTGTTCTCACTTTCATCCATGACTTTATATAAGCTCAGACTGGGTGTGATTCTGTTTCCATCTCTCCATAACAGAAGCTTTAATTACTCACCCCTGTATTTCCTACCGTCCCTGCTGACACACCTCACACCAGGTACTGGGAGATAAAGCTCCACTCTTCTATTTAAATGTCATCAAGGCGGAAGTTTTTTTGAGACGGCCTCTCGTTGCCAGTCTTCACGCCCAACAGGACGAATATTTCTTCTGAGCAGTGATGTTTTCAACCCTGAATGACATGGCTAACCTTTCTGCTACAATTAATCACCGCTCTTAGTCAATTAATTCAATTTGGGGCTCCTCAGAGGATTGTTTTGACAACAGTTTAAATGCTTTCGACATATCAAATGTGATTTTAAAAGTGAAGAGCAGATTCGTTCAGAGGAGAGACTGACGATTAGAGACTGTAATTACGCACTGGCTCAGGTGCTGTTTGAGGTTGAGTTTTTTTTAGAAAAGTTTTCTTTTGGGCGCTCAGGTAGTGCAGCGGTGAAACACTCTAGCACACCAGAGCTGACATCTCGAATTTGTGAGCTCGAATCAATAATTGGCTTGTCCATTGCGTTGGTTGACAGACAGGATTCCTCATAACTGATCCAATTACGACCTCTGCTGGCTGATTGATGGCGCCTGCATTAGGGACTAGGAAAAATAGAGACTGGTGTCTGACTTTCATTGCGTGAGACTGATCCTTATATGAAGTCGTCTCGTGCAGGCGAAAAAAAAGCAGTCGGGTACTGCACACGTTGGAAGTTGGTGCATGTGTTAGTCACGGCTCTCCCCTGTCAGAGTGGAAATCAGCAGCAGTAGAGACAAAGCGAAATGCAATCAGGTAACTGGATACAACTAGATTGGAAAGAAAATTGGGGAAAAAAAAGAAAAGTTCCATTTTATCTACTACCCCATTGAATAAATCAAAACAAGTCATGTTTAAATATAAATAAACATTAAATATAATGTTTATAATTAAATGTAATTCCGTTATTAAATTATTATTAAACAAGCAATTGCAGCATGAAAGCCATCATACCTTAATGAGCTGGAAGATTTTTCATCAGAAAAATGATTGATTCTACAAAAGAGAGGCGTAAGAACCTTGTTAACATTTAATAAAATCACTCATTAGAGGTTACCTAGGTAAAATGATGTTCCATCAAGTACTGAGAGTGGGGGTTAAAGGGCTAGATGTTTTCCCTTTATACTGAAGATTATGTGGACTTATGTTCTCAGAATTGTTTGTTTGAATGTTAGGATCAGGAAATATTGTAGTTCATAATGTTTAAAGTTACAAATGACTGCTTAGTGCTTTTAAATACAGCCTGTAATATAATTTTAACTCAAATTGGAGGGGCGGTCCGGTGGCTCAGTGGGTAGCACTGTTGCCTCACAGCAGGAAGGTCCTGGGTTAGATCCCCAGGTGGGGCGGCCTGGTCCTTTCTGTTTGGAGTTTGCATGTTCTCCCCATGTCTGTGTGGGTTTTCTCTGGGAGCTCCGGTTTCTTCCCACAGTCCAAAGACATGCAGTCAGGTTAACTGGAGATACAAAATTGTCCATGACTGTGTTTAACATTGATTGTGAACGGATGAATCTCGTGTAACGAGTAACTACCATTTCTGTCATAAATGTAAACAAAGTGTGTAGAACATAACGTTAAAATCCTAATAAATAAAAATAATACAACTACAAATGACTGTTTAGTGCTTTTAAATAAAGCCTTTTGCAGACATTAAATCAAATTTATTAAAATGCACAACTGGATTTGAACACCTTGATTGTTTTTTGTAAAATTCTCAGTTTGGGTGCACCTACTGTCTAGGCATTTAGGATGAGTTTATAATATGTACTGTTATAAGGACAAAATCTAACACTCACCACACTTTTCTTTTTAGATTATTAAATCCAAACAAACATTTTGTTATGGATTGTACCTACATCTGGAGACTGAGAAAGCCACTCCAGGATAAGCAAGCTGATTCAATAACCAAGCTTTGGTTTTCTAGGAAGTGTGTTTGGGATCATTGTCTTTTAAAATAGTCTGATCAAAAATAAATTTCACCACAGAAGTCAGAACATTGCTTTATGGCTGCCTGTGTTTCTGTAATCCAGTATACTAGTCACATGATCGATACAGGCAGTTCGTGCAGCAGAAAAACAAACAAACCCAAACATCCCACATCATGACTGATGGACTTCTTCTATCTTATTCTATCATGAGCTTCATAAGAAAGTCGCAAGCGTCACCTTTCTGGTGTGAGACAAATTTATGTGGCCAACATTTAAAATTTTTGTCACTCTATAAAACGGTGTACTGGAACTCTGCATGCCTGTCTAAATCCCAAAAGATTGTGTTTTATTTGACCCTTTCTGTGCTTCTTGACCAAGAATGGTTTGCATTTTGAAGTCCACCTATTAAGTCCTTGTTTGATAAATGATCATCTTATGGTTGCCACTGAAACATTTGCTAATGTGCCATAAGATTGGAACTTTCAGACGATACTCTCGATGGCGTCTATAGGAATGTTTAAGATCTTGGAGATCTTCATTGCTCTTTTGACGTTATATCCTCTCTCAGCTCCTTAGTTTTTACTGTGGTTGTTTATACAACACATCACAGCTAAAGTAAATAAAGGATAGTTATTAAGTCTCAATGATTTAATCATGTTGTAACCCAACTTTCATAAAGTCTAGCAGTTGGTCAGCAGGTTTGAATATTTGTGACATGACAGCATTAACAAAATATTCTGCTACTCTAAAATGTTACATCATTTAATTTCTTTCTTTATTTGCGGCATTATTTAATTGGTAAAGACCTAATAAATATTAAACTAGCTCTATAACTAAACAAAAAACACATATTAAGATATATGAGTGATCTACAGTACATATAAGAAGTGACACATCCAGTTTACTGTTATATGGGAAATAACTTTGACAGTTTTGTGAAAAGGACTGGGCCGAAATAGCCAACATAAAAAGGTCACTTAATCTATTAGCTGCCTTAAATTTGGCTTCCCAAACAAAAATCAATATTTCATAAAAAATCCAGACTGTGGTCTTTCTGTGGTTCTTTATAGATGTGAAAGCTGGACAACAAAAATATGGGACAGAAAGAATATTGACACGTTTCAAATTTTGTGCTAGCCTTTGAGACTAACTTAAGCAGCAAAGACGACATAAAATTGATCCTTGACCAAATCAAACATAACCTCATTATGAAAAGAACCAGCTGATTAAAAAAGACTATGCTGGGAACTATTAAAGGTAAATGAGAAAGAGGATGGCCATCAATTGTATGGATGGATACAATTAGTCAAACAATGAATGAGTGAATAATAATAATTAATTAATTAATTAATAATAATAATAACAATAATAATAATAATAAGCTTTAACTAAGTACTGAACAATGGAATTTTATTTTGGTCAGGGTTCATTTTGGTCAGAGTTCATTTTGGTCAGGATTAATGTTGGTCAGGGTTGGAGTGGGTCCAGCACCACACTAAAACAATGAATTTTAGCCAGAAGTAAATCTAGGACAAGATCACCAGTCCATTGCAAGGCACCACTCACTATCTCACACCAAGAGCGAGATCAACAGGGCGTCTTTTGAGACTAACATGGGCAGCAAAGAAGACATAAAATGGATCCTTGACCAAATCAAACATAACCTTGTTATGAAAAGAACCAGCTGATTGAAAAAGACTATGCTGGGAACTATTAAAGTTAAATGAGAACGAGGATGGCCAGCTGTTGTATGGATGGATACAATTAGACGAACAATGAATGAGTGAATTATAATGATCATAATCATAATATTCTTTAACCAAGTACTGAACAGTGACATTTTATTTTGGTCAGGGTTGCAGTGGGTCCAGCACCACACTAAAACAATTAATTCTTTCAAGAAGTAAATCCTGAACAAGATTACCAATTGATTGCAAGGCACCACTCACAATCTCACACCAATTTTACCATCTGCATGTTTTATGAAGAGTGGGAAATCCAAAGTGTCCAGAAAAAAAAAAAAAAAAAACACACACACAGACACGTACAATTCAGACTGCAAGTATTGATTAAAAAAAATAAATAAATAAATAAAATAAATATAGAGGCATCTCGCCTTCAGGGTGTGTGACAGATTTAACGGAGCCAGTGTGAGTCAATACATCCAAACCTCAGTAATCTACCAAGTGCAAGTGCTGGGTGGTGTCTGAACCAACAATAATGATGGCAGCAATCTGCTTCCTGCCCTGAGGAAGTGTTGTGGATTGTGTTTGTGTTTGAGATGTCTTGTGGTTGACCCATGCGAGGCTTTCTTGAGGAATAAATCGCTGTAGGGATGATGATATTTATGATCTCGCTGATAAGCTGCTGCTAGAGGATCATGGTCCTTGGTGACAGCAGACAATCTCTCATTCCTGCTCGATTTTGCCGGCCGGGCAGAGATGGCCTGATTTACAGCGGGGATTATCAGTAATCTCCAGGCCGGGAAATGCGGCTGATGACGGCAACTAATCCCAGAGTAAATCCAAGTTGCCATCGGGCTCAAATTGTCCCAAAAAGGATCTAATCTGAGAGGAGAATTTACTGAAAGCTGATGATTTTGCATCACTGAACATCAGACTTTGCGGTTTCCAGGCACGGCTGATGTAGGGACATTCTTACTGGGGAGAGGTGTTGCCCCATATTCTGACAATAAATACCCAGAATATGATGAAAGGTTTTATTAGGTTCAAATCAGCCGAGTGTTGTAGTTTCTTTGTAAATTTTCTTTTTTGGCTACAAGAAAGCACCAAAATACACAGATCAGTCATAACATTAAAACCACCTCCTTGTTTCTACACTCACTGTCCATTTTATCAGCTCCACCATATAAAAGCACTTTGTAGTTCTACAATTACTGACTGTAGTCCATCTGTTTCTCTGCATGCTTCGTTAGCCCCCTTTCACCCTGTTCTTCAATGGTCAGGACTCTCACAGGACCACCACAGAGCAGGTATTATTTAGGTGGTGGATCATTCTCAGCACTGCAGTAACACTGACATGGTGGTGGTGGGTTAGTGTGTGTTGTGCTGGTATGAGTGGATCAGACTGAGAATAGTCCACCAACCATTTTTCTTGGAAGGCTTTTCAGAGGATTTGCAATCTTTGCAAACTAGCAGTGCCTGCAGCAGACAAAAATTGGTCCTTGAGTCTGCTGTGTGGGAAAAGATCGGACTAATAAGTGAGTGGGGTTTTCAAACACTGCAAGGACAGCAGCCCTAGGCGCCTGTGCACCAAGTCACAGGCAATAAGGAAGGGGTTAAGGGACTGAGCATGTGTCGGAGGGGGCATGGAGCAGGCAAATATAACCTCCCCGAACGCAATCAGGATCCTCAGCAGTGGAAGACTCATTGGTTATGCTAAAATTGTGAAAAATGGAGAGAAAATGCATAAATAAATAAAAAAAAAGGTCAGTAACTGATGCTGAATAGGATGGCCTGACAGTTAATTATGGTCTGACCATTTTGAGGATCTCAGTATCACAAGAGAAAAAAACTCACGCGCATACTCATCGTTCTGACCTTGTACTGTTTGGTCATCATTGCAGGTCGTCTACAAGAACAACGACATCAGACTGGAGCTGTCTCGACTTGCACGCATCGTGGATCCCAAAATGAAAATCCAGGGAGATGTTGCTTTCAAGTGTGAGAACGTCGCCACTTTGGATCCGATCTCCTTCGAAACACCCGAGGCCTACATCAGCCTGCCAAAGTGGAACACCAAGCGCATGGGCTCCATCTCCTTCGACTTCCGAACCTCCGAGCCCAACGGTTTGATTCTGTTCACCCACGGCAAGCCGCAGGACAGGAAGGTGTCAGGGAGCCAAAAGAACACTAAGGTGGACTTCTTTGCGGTGGAACTCTTAGATGGAAGCCTGTACCTGCTTCTGGATATGGGCTCGGGCACCATCAAGGTCAAAGCCACGCAGAACAAGGTGAACGACGGGACCTGGTACCACGTGGACATTCAGAGAGACGGACGATCAGGTCAGTGTGTGTTTCTCTATCTTTTAAATATATGTGTAATCTTTGTGGTCTTCTGAAAACGTCTTTTTACAAGACTTTGAAGGATGTCTGTGGGAATTTGTGCCCATTTAATCAAAAGTGCAGTTGTATAGCTGGGCACTGATATTGGTCAAGAAAGCCTCAGTTTATGTTCCAATTCATTTCAAAGCTGTTCAGTGTGGCTGAGGTCAGGAGTTCCTTTATATAATTGATTTATTACTCCTGTTAGTTATTATTGTGGCCGAAACACATAAATCTAATAATCAGACAGGGTGTTCTAGTACTTTTGTTCATATATTGCCCATGGGTGTTTGTTGAAGTAACAGAAATGACCGCAGTTCTGAATTTCGTCCTGACCGTTATTTTGTCTCTGGCTCATTGTTATTCTATATTCAGTGTCAGTGCTCGGTCTGTGTTATCAGTGCTTGGCAGGATATTTGCTAAGTAAATGAACACTAGAGCTGCTCAGTCAATCATATTGTCCAAAACTCACTGAAAACCTCATTGTATACTTTTACAGTAGCGTTTAAAGGAGGGGAGGGGTCCACAGGACTTCATTACACCTGCTAAATCCTTCCTATTAACTGACGTAATCCTATAAACCAGTATACATAAGCACATATAAAGGCTTATTACCAGAGCTGCTGTTACTGGTCAGATTTGATTTTATAATACAAACAGAACAGGATATTCAGATATGAATTCTTTAATTATTTAAGCTTTTTTGCACCCAAGAAGGATGGGTCCCTGCTGAGTCTGGTTCCTTTCAAGGTTTCTTCCTGTAATTTTAAGGGAGTTTTTCCTTGCCACTGTCGCCCTTGTCTTGCTCAACAGGGGTTTTTTGGTCTGTCGGTCCAGGATTCTGTAAAGTTGCTTTGAGGCAATGTTTATTGTAAAAAGTGCTATACAAATACATTTGACTTGACTTCATGACTAACTCTTTAAATCTAGATTACAATAAATAATAAATCAATAAAATTACTTGCTCACCTGTTTTAGCATGCTACACCCTATGTATTTAAGGTGAATCTTACTTTGACATAATTCAATTGATATATTAAATGAATTGCCATACACACAATAATAGTAATAATAATAATAATCATAATAATAAAGGAGTCATGTAGCTGTAGCTCTGTTAGCTCATGTAACACTTAAAGTTTTACCCCAATTCAAATTAATTTGACTTGTAAACCTTTATTAAACTGACAAAAGTATATCGATTGTATTTTGTCAGTATAAAGACAGTTGCGTTGCTCTATTAATTTAAGAACCAACACAGAGTTCTGTCATAAATAAGATACTGGAGCAGCTACACATGATTTATTATGGCTGTTTTAAAAAGAACAGTCAATAAGAAATGCACAGTTTCAAAAATGAATTAATTTTCTGCTGTGTGAATAACACTGGCACTGCCAGCTGAACAAGATGTATTAATCTGACTGTTTTGTACTGAAATGTACATTTTTTACACAGAGCTATCTCAACAAAAGTGAAAAAAAAATATATATATATTTTTTAGATCCAAGTCATGCTACTTCCAAATTATCACACACTGTGACACACACTCTTAGACACGTCCAGTAAAGACACATCAGGCAGTGTTGTAAACCAGAATAAAATGTGCACGTGTACATTAGTGAAAAAATGGTTTAAATCAGCCAAGAAACACAAATTGGGTAATCACGTACATCCACTGCTTTCATATCTTTGTGTCTCTCGCTTGCCCTTGAATCTTTTCGCTGAGCCGAATTGATCAGTAACTGCACCATATCAGTTCATAGCAGGCGCTTGTGTGAGGGTCTCCCGGGATATTAATAATGCAGCCGATTAGACAACGGTGTTCATGGACTCACCCGGTGTCACTTCTGCACAGATTAGCCCTATTGATTCTTTCCTTCCTCCCCTGTGAGTGTGTGTGTGTGTGTGTGTGTGTGTGTGTGTGTTTGTGCATGTGTGTATACATGCATTATTACCAGCGTCACAAGATTCACACTCACACAACAAGGTTATAAACACAAACATGGTAAGAGTGCACTAAATGCTGCCATAAACAGTGCAGTAGTTCAGTTACAGTTTACAACATGGAACAAATACAAGTGATTAATCCAAGCAAATTTAGGTGTGTTGAAGTGCTGACTGCAGCAGTTATTAACAGCAGCGTTTTAGTGCTCTTATAGGAGCTCTTTTATTCTTATCTAAGTTATATTTTACATATCCAAGGATGTTTTCTAAAAGAAATCAATAATAATTATAATATGTTTTACTTATATAGCACCTTTCTAGTCTCAAAGTCGTGTACAGAGAGGAAAAACAGAAATACTGTTTGAAAAGAGTTCTAGAGCTTAGGAGATCTGCCACCCACTGAGGACAGTTTAGTGAGAAGTGTAGAGAGAATCTTAAGAAGTGAAAGTAAGGCGGGGCCAGACCAAGGAGGGCTTTAAAAGTAAAAAGCAGAATTTTGAATTTTAGATGCAATGTGATCGGAGGCCAGTGCGGTTCATTTAGAGCATTAATAAATAATAAGCTAGATGGTTTCTTACAAATGAATTGTAGTTGGTATTAAACACGCTCTTATAATGTGTACAGTTAATTTTGGCACATTTACAAGAGTTGAATATTAAATATATAGATATATAAGATGCCAATGTTGTAAAACTAGTTATCAATAATTTGCTGACATGAATGAACAACTATTATTGGGTGAACATAGGGTAGCCTAAACTTGTTAATTAATATTTTAAACTGGTATGTTTCATCTAGATAAATAGATTTAAAAAATGGTTTCATTTACACCAAATGTTGCACTAGGAGCTTAATTCCTATAAGTTATATATTCTAAAATGGAAAAGTTTTGTTGTACATACATCTGTAAGTTGTGCAAGATCATGCAATACTTTATCTTAATGAGACACTGTATAGCAAATTTATTGATTGATCCTGCTTTTAAAGGTTTAGCTGGTCAATAGCTGACTAGCAAATTGTTTCTTATTCTCTGTAGGCCAGCTGTGGTCTGGGGTAAATCTTTGCAAAAGTTAAAATATTAAAACAAATATCGCTGGTTATGACAGGCAAACATTGTTTACACATCACACTGTAATCCAAACCTCACCCCATTTGCAACAGTGTGTGTAAGCAGTGCACAGATTAAAGCACAGTTTCATTTACTGTGGTACATTTGGTCTTGCCTCAATACTTCAGATTAACACACCATTAAAACACAATTTCTTTACGAGACTTTTGTTTTTAATAGACCTCAAGTCTGGTCCTGCATGACTAAATGATTTTGGTAAAGCTGGTCTTGCTTTTTGCATCTATATTAGTGTTAATAAGTTCTATTTATATTATAGATTTAGTAGTTGGCTACACAAAACCCAGTCTGACCATTACACATTACATTATACTTTTACACTTTTTTAAAAATATTGATGCAATTAATAGAATTTATATTAGTGTGTTTATTGTCATTTTATTTAGGCCTGCTATTTGGGTCTAACTGAGCACTCCTTCTCTTCTGCTGTAGGTACCATATCTGTAAACAGTCGCCGTACCCCGTTTACAGCCAGCGGAGAGAATGAGATCCTGGATCTGGAGGGTGACATGTATCTGGGTGGGCTTCCAGAGAACCGTGCAGGCCTCATCCAGCCTACCGAGCTCTGGACCGCCATGCTTAACTACGGCTATGTGGGCTGCATCAGAGACCTGTTTATTGACGGACGCAGTAAAGACATTAGGCAGATAGCCGAGGCACAGAACGGCGCGGGCATAAAACCCTCCTGCAACAAGGCTTCAGGGAAGCAGTGTGAGAGCTACCCATGCAAGAACAAGGGAGTGTGTAAAGAGGGCTGGAACAGATTCATCTGCGACTGTACTGGAACCGGATACTGGTCTCGTACCTGTGAGAGAGGTGAGTGCACAGCCCGGTTTTGTTCAGTTATGTTCAGTGTTTGCACACACACACACACATTTCAGAATGGTCTGGGATCTACAGGTCAGTCAAGTTATCACACCAGACTGAAAAGACTTAAATTATTGCAGCAATGGAACTACACATTTCATTGGAACGTCATTATATGCTGTATGATTAAGATGTCTGCTCATCCAAACTATCAAAAAATAACCTCAAGCCAATGACACACAAAACAAGATGGTAAATTGCAATGTATCACTCCAGAGATTGGATTTTTACTGCTCCAGAGTCCAGTAAGGGCTTGCATACACCATTCCATTGTGCACTAAGGCTTGTCAAAGCTCCTGACTAGCGGGGTTTTTGATTACCTTACTTCCAGAGGCAGACAGGTAACCAGTTGCAACCATGAACAGACAACATTTATGCAGTGTGGGCTTCACCAGACAGAGGTACATTTTATTTTGGTATGTATAATAGCTACTAGCTAGGGGTGGGTGGCCAAAAGAAATAAATCTGTGAATGTAGAGGGTTGATTGTATAAGGTATAAGCTGGAGAATTTGAGGAGATAAGTGTGTGGTTATTACTGTTTATGTGTATGTTTATATGTAGGGACGTTGTAGCCTAGCGGTTAAGGTGGACTAGTAATAGACTAGTAATAAGAATGTCACTGGTTAAAGCACTGCCAGGTTGCTTCTGTGCCGAAAATGTAAAATGTATGTGCATGTCAGACTGTGCTTATGTATATATGGTGTAAGTAGTCAATATGGGATGGACATGGTCCAATGTCAGATGCACATGGTCAGCAACATTAATCAGATAGATGGTGGCTTTCATATAGTGTGTGATTTCTATTAGTGGCCCAAATGTGTGCCAACATTCCCAACATCATTACACTACCAGCATGAACTGTTGACACAATGCGTTCTGTATATAGCTACACAGATCAAGATTAATCAGACCAAGCCACCTTTCTCCAGTCCTCATCTGTTCAGAGCTCAATGTAGTTCCAGATTCCTGTTCTTGGTTGGGTTCTTTTGCTTCTCTGTGCTCTTTTGTTGTTACCATTTACCTCAAGTATTCACATGTTGTGTATTATGACATACTTGTGTGTGGTATCACCGTTGCTCACCGTTTGAAGAAACCTATTGCAATGTAAAGCAAAATAATCACAATATGGTTGTTTCTCTATGTGGTAGAAGTCATCATGTAACATTATTTATGTCTGGTCATGGTTTGTGGACACACACATGCGCTTCCCTTTCATTTGAATACAAAATTTATTTACAATCATCACTGGGTTTGTTCAGCAATTAACCTTTGAAATCCCATCAGGTGCCGTTTGTAAACAAGAGGATTAACACTCGGTTAATCTGAACAAATAAATAAGCTTATTTATTTTACAGTGGGATGGAACAGAACATGTGAGCAGTGGGTACTGTTAGGTCTGTAAGTACTGGCATTTCTGTAAAAAAAACCCTTTAAAAACCAATGCAGCTAAAGCACTTTCACATTTATATTTTGCTTTAATGCTTTAATTTACCTCAAGGTTTAGGAACTTTAAGGGGTCATTTAAGACTTCATGTTCAACAGGTTTATAAATACAAGTTGATTTAAGTGTAGTGGGTGGTGAGAATAACCGGGAGAGAGGGCGGCACGGTGGCTAAGTGGGTGGCACTGTTGCCTCACAGCAAGAAGGTCCTGGCTTCGATCCCCAGGTGAGGCGGTCCGGGCCTTTCTGTGTGGAGTTTGCATGTTCTCCCCGTGTCCGCGTGGAACAAACCGGGAGAGACCCAAGTGCAATAACTGAAATAAATAAATAAATTAATTAATTAATAAGTTCCTGCTTATTAGATCTGCCTGGAACATGATTTAATAACAGACTGTAGAGGCTAAACAACTAACGTTTTACAGTTTACACTAAACGACGGCTCGGCATTCCCGAACACGGCAAGGAGTCGGAGAGTCAAGTCTTAAAATGAGTTGACTCTTACCTTGTGATAAGACTATCAACAACCTGATTGCAAATAACAAGAGAGGAATCATGACCCTGGTCAGCAATCCAGCTACTCAATCCACCATTCAACTGACACGCGACCGTGACCTCAATGCTTCTCTCTTGAAACCTAAGCTAAAAAATATGGAAGCAAATAAATAAATAAATAACCAACAAACTGTTCAACAAACTGATTCTGGAACAGGATTTAATCTAAATAAGACGATTTCCAAGGAATGCAGAAGTAATGTTGGCAATAGCAATAAATGCCAAGAACAGCAACAATAGAGAGCACATTCAAAGAATTATTGAGGACGCAACACAGACTCACTGTCTTACCTATTAAACTTTGTCTAGTGACTCAACACTGCACTGATCACCGGACTTTCCTTAAATAGCCCTGGAATCAGGTGTGGCACATTAGTGCTAATGAATGGCACAGCTCATGTGGTTTGTAGTCTGCTTACTCGTACAGCGGGTCGATTTACGCTTCCTGTCATAGGAGGGAGTGGACAAAGCTAACTGAACTGTTACAAGAAGAGACTGCCATGACAGACGTCCTTACATTTATATTACATTTACATTTTTAGCATTTAGCAGACGCTTTTATTCAAAGAGACTTACAATACTGTGACAGTATACTGTCTAAGAAATTGAGGCTTAAGGGCCTTGTTTAAGGGCCCAACAGTGGCAACCTAGCAGTGGTGGGGCTTGAACCAGTGACCTTTTGATATCTAGTCCTGTACCTTAACCTTTAGGCCTCTACAACTGCTACAACTTCTTTAAAAATAAATGTATGGATTCAGTTGTAAATTTATATTAGCTTTTTAAATATTATTAAAATGAACCATACAATGATAATGTTCTTTTATGGCATGCTGATATTGTTACATACACCTACATGCACTTTATCCACTGGGCCTTCAAGTTATGAGCCAAGTCATATTTACCTAAATTAATATTGCAAGTAAATTAACTGAATTTAAAAGAGGGCAGATGATGAATGCTTAGAGAACTGTTTTTTAACGTTACTGGATTTGTGCTACACCAAACCTCTCAGTGTTAGCCTGCATACTCTGCAGATATATCTCTTTTTTTAGCCCTAGTCAGCAGTGCAGGCTAATTTTTGCGACTGATGGCTGAGCGCTATCGAGTCAAAAGATGGAGAGTAAATTTACTGTAACAAGCTGTAAACAAGATGCTCATGAATAGAAGCATGAGTATTGATTCTGCTCGGCTTTCTGTAATTCCGTGTCAGTTTGATTCATACAGATGTGGTCATTCTATACCCAAAAGAGCTCCCCAAGGTTGATTCTACCCAAATACCTCATGTGATGTGTTGTCAACTGAATAAAATAGAAACTACCAGCACTGTGTTGCGTCTGCTCCCTGTTTATGTGTTACAGAATAGCTTCTTTATGCTACCATGCAACAGTTTTGTAATAAACCAAGGAAATTTGTTGTCATGTAATTGAAAAATTAACAACTAGGTGGGGTGATAATGTCCAGAAATGATGTCCAATGATAAAAGGCTAAAGAACTAAAGAAAGACAGTAGCTCTAGTACATCCAACAGGGTATGTGTTCCTTATAAAGAGGCTGGAACATTTAATCAGTATTTAAAAATACCAACAACACTGCTGCACCTGCTACACTCATACCAATACAACACACACTACCATGTTATTGCCATGTGAGTCTTACTGCAGTCCTGAAAACAATCCACCACCCTATAGTAAGGCAGTGATAGCTCAGTGGTTAAGGTACTGGACTAGTAAACAGAAGGTTGCCGGTTCAAGCTCTGCCAACACCAAGTTGCCACTGTTGGGTCCCTGAGCAAGGCCCTTAACCCTCAATTGCTCATCGTGTTCAGCTCATTGTGTAAGTCGCCTTGGATAAAAGCGTCTGCTAAATGCTGTAAATGTAATGTAAATGTAGTATCTGGTCAGTGGGGGTTGCTTTTGATTGATAAATGGAGTAGAGGCACGTCCTGATATTGCAGAGTGAGATGTGGCCCTGGGTCAACAGGGGAGGTGCCTCAATCGAAATCGTTCAACCAATCACAAACTAGCCGCCGCTATGACATCACCACATTGCCGGGCCTTTCTTGTTTTTCTCCTCTTTTTCTATTTTTCTCATTTTTGAACCTCAACCAGAGAAAAAGCTTTGTGCCACTCACGCACTGAATCCCCTTGTTATAATACATGCTTAACATGTAGTAGTACCGTTTTTTTTGCTTTACACAGAATAATATTTTACATATTGTAGCTAGCCTTGGCTTGGCTAATCTCTCATAGCTTTTTGCTATGCTAGCTAGTAGTAGTTAAGCTAGCTGGCTAACCTAATGGTAAATCTAAGAAATTTATTTCATGCTTTGCACACTGTTAATATTTTGTCTGGAACAATGATTTCCAACATTCTTTCAAATACTGAAAGTAACACAGTTGCCGGATCTTTTAGCTTGCATACTCATTACCTAGCTAGGATTAGCTAGCCCCGGCAAATGTGGTGACGTCATAGCAGCAGCTAGTTTGTGATTGGTCGAACAATTTCAATTGAAGCACCTCCCCTATTGACCCAGGGCCACATCTCACTCTGCAATATCAGGTTGTGCGGGGTAGAGGGGGCTGACGAAGTGTACAGAGCAACAGAATGGTAACAGTCAGTAATTGTATATCTATATTTTAGGTGTAGCTTATACAGTGATCAATGGAAATATGTAACAGACAGGTGTCTAATAAAGTGCTTGGTGAGTGTAAATTGAATATTAAACATATATTATGTGAAGGCTCAATAGGATTGGGTAAAATAGGTGTCAATCACTTTTTACACTCAAACTACTTTCCTACAATTCACAAATTACCAGGGATCATTGTATTGTATTTACTCTGTAGGGCACCAGCGCACCACTGCTGAGGTTTCAGGTACGAATCTCAGGCGTGCTATTGTCCAGTCGTGCGTCTACATGGACATGCCTGGCTAATGTAAGGTGGTGGCTGAAACAGCCTAGACATTATCAGTGCACTCTCAGTGCTGATCCCAAGCCCAGATAGGAGGGTTACATCAGGAAGGGTATCTGCCATAAAACCTGCTGCTCTGGTGTCTGATCAGAGTCTGATCTGGTGACCCCTAATTAAGGGAGCAGCTAGAAGAGAGAGATGTGTAAAGAGAACTGTCGCCTCACAGCAAGAAGGTTCTGGGGTTGATTCCCAGGTGGAGCGGTCCAAATCCTTTTTGTGTGGTGTTTGGATGTTCTCCCCATGTCTGTGTCTGGTTTCCTTCGAAAGCTCTGGTTTCCTCCCACAGTCCAAAGACGTACAAGTGAGGTGAATTGAAGATACAAAATTGTCCATGACTGTGTTTGACATAAAAAACCTGAACTGATGAATCCTGTGTAATAAGTAACTACCTGTCCTGACATGACTGTAACCAAAGTGTAAAACATGACATTAAAATCCTAATAAATAAATACATAAATTACTCTGCCCTCATATTTAAAGGTTAAGGCAACTTCTAAACTTTGGAGTGAAGCACGAGCTCACAGAAGCTTTCACAAATTAGAAATTGATTAAACAGATTACAGAAACGTTTATAACACAACATAAAACTTTTTTCTAAATGTATGAAGATGATACATGAACGTGTTCCTTCTAAAAGCTTTTGCTGTATTGATTTCCTGTTCTAAAACCTCTGATTGTCAGATAGAGCACGGAGAGAGACGACACCCATGGAGGTTTATCTTGTAATTACTCTTTCAGACCCGATCTGGGTAATTATGTCTGAGATTTTACTGCTTTCTCAGGTTATCTTTCTTTTTTTTTTGATTGCCTGCAAGTCTCTTTTTTTTAAACATTTAAAGATTCAGAAGTTAGGTCTGAGAAGAAAGCACGATAATTAAATCAAAGCTTTCAGCCTCGATGCTTCACATTTGTGTTTGTAAAAGACATATCTGTGTATCCAGTGTGAAATGATCAGGAAACAGCACATCTACACCACAATCTTTCATATTTGCAACATCACTGGTTATTTAAGAAGTGATAAAATCTTTACATTGAAGGTCAGGTGCAGCTTATCAGATGATCACGATCAGAATTGAGAGCAGTTTGGATGTTTTTCAATTTAATTTACCTTTTTTGTCATTACACAATACAGGGTTGTACTATATAACTGTATAACGAAACACTGTCAGGCTACATCTCTGGTGCAGACATAAATACAATAATTCAAAGACAGTAGACAAAGACAAGGGCATAGACAAGGACTGAGGTAGTGTTAACAGCTTAGGTGTTTGGTGTGCATTGACTGAGGTGTGTCACAGTTGTTATATTTACAAAAGTGTACAGTGCAGGTAGATGAGTGTTTACTGCTTAAGTTCAAGTAAGACATGCAGCTCAGATTTGGAGTTTGGAGTTATTCATGACACTTCCTAAATATAGAGAAGCCACTCAAGACTCTGTATGATGTTGACAAGGATCCACATTTAAATGCAGTTAAATGGGCAAAAAAAGGAGTTTTTTAATTACTTCTTTGTCCTGATCAGGGATGCGGTGGGCCTGGTGGCACTTTGCAACACTATTTTAGAATAAACCCTGGACAGACCACCAATCTACAGTATTGTAAAAGTTGCAGCACACTCACACATTTATTCATTCACACCTAGCTGCCAGTCAAACTTTTCAGTGTAAAAGAGAACCAGACTATCGAGGGAAAAACCATGTAGACACAGGAGAACATGCCAAACTGTAAAAAACTACTATGTCCAAAATGAAAACCTTAAAGCACTGAGTTATGCCAAGTGATAAACAAGCACCTCAATTAAGGTGAATTTCCGTCCTGCGCTCCCGTTCGTGGAGCCGACTGCTTCTTTTCATCTGCACAAGGCAGGTACAGTATCGCATACGGAGAGTCATGCACAGATTATTCGCTTCCACTATTAATCAATCTACCCGCCATTTGATCCATTATAGATAATCATATATTATTTCCCAGTCGTTTTTAAGAATAAGCAACTTTCCGCCAAAGTGGCTTTACACATGAAGGAAGCATGTGTTGTCCTCCTCAACCAGCGGGGGTGTTGTGCGAAGGTCAGCAGAGGTTGCCAGAGTATATGTGCATGAAGTTAAAATGACTTGAGGTGCATTTTTTTTACCTCTTTTATATAAAGAGATCTGTTAGTGACACCATTCAGTTTGTGTTGGATTGGTAGCTGGGCCGTTAGATTTCACAGCAGTAGATCAAAACGTATCCTCTCCTAGTGTGTGTACATGTGTCTGTCCTGATTATTTCCTTTTTCTCCTCCTCTTCCGCACTTATCTGCCTGATTTTACGGCTTGAGGGAATCAGCTCGCATTCTGCTCGTCCTGCCTCGTCAGTCATCTCTGTTTGAAAGGTCTCTAATCAAGCTGAATAGCCAATCACGCCGCCGCTGCTGCTGAAAGCATCTATTTGGTGGCTGAGGCAACATGGGCGCCTGTAGTCAGACACAAATAGCAATAGTGTTGGAATTTGTACAGCTTTATATTTGTGTGTGTGTGTGTGTGTGTGTGTGTGTGTGTGTTAATATTTAAAAACATCTAAATCAATGTAAACTATTTAAATTTTTACATTTCTTTATAAGGATTAATTACTAATTGGTATAACATCACATTTTTTAAGTTTAGTATAAAAATAATATTCTAAAAAAATACTATAATAAAAATAATAATATTATTATTGAAGCCAAGGAGAAAAACATAAAATCACAAGTCATTTTTTGGCTTTAATCTTTAATCACACTGAAAGCTGAACGGTGGATCAGTCACAAAGTCACGCCACAATATTTTCCAGCGGCTGCTTTTCTGACAAAGATGAAAGATGCTCAATTTGTTGTTGTTGATAGTTTGTCTTTTATCCAATAAAAGGAAAAACAAAGTAAATGGGAAGGATTATAAAGAAAGAAAAACAAAATACTGAGATACACAGATGATTGACAAAAGTATAGAAACATAAAGCACAAAAAGGAGCTCAGTTTTAAACAAGGAGCATCAGACAACAAATGCTGTACATACATAGAACCAAAAAATAACCAGATAAATATAGACAGACAGACAGATAGACACAGAGGGACATTTTTGAAAGGGGGGTTTTCAGTTAAGAGAAACCTTCTGGACAAATACTAAAATAAACTTATGAACCACATAACTGAATAAGCCAGTCTCAACAAAAACTTTGTCATGAGTTTCACAAAGCAGAAATTTCTTCAAAATCACATTTACAATCACTCACACAGCAAGAAGGTCCGGGGTAAATCCCCAGGTGCAGCGGTCCGGGTCCATTCTGTGTAGAGTTTGCATGTTCTCTCTGTGTCAAATCAAGTCAAATTTATTTATATAGCACTTTTTTACAATGGACATTGTCTCAAAGCAACTTTACAGAATCCAGGACCAACAGACCAAAAACCCTGAGGGCGACAGTGGCAAGGAAAAACCAGATTAAATTACAGGAAGAAACCTTGAGAGGAACCAGACTTAGCAGGGACCTCCATCCTTCTTGGGTGGCCTGGAGGATAATTTAAATAAATAGGATTTACACAAATCATTTAAACACAAAATTAAATTGAACTGAAAGTTATAACTAGCAAAAAATAATTGGAGTTCTTCATTGTTCAGTCCAGTCTGTGATAAAGTCTGTTGTAAGTTCTGGACATTTTTGGTGCAAACACGCCAGGTTCCATCCCATCTAGTAGAGGCAGCATTGTTGGCACAGCAGACTTGACTTGCAGACTTCAACCTCCGGTGGGTAAACAGGTTTCCATCAGAACCACCTCAGAATCACTAAATCACTCAATAATAACGGCCAACAGGCAAAGATACACAATCTCTTACTCTCCAATTTTCCTTCCAATCTAGTCATATCTAGTCAATTGCCCAATTGCATTACTCTTCCTCTCTACTAATGTTGACCTCCACTCTGACTGAGTAGAGACTAACACACGCCCCCTTCGACATGTATGCAGTAACCGATGTTTTCACCTGCATGAGGCGAGTTCATATGGGGCTCGGTCTCCCGATGAAGAGTCACGCACCGATCCCCATTATCCCTTGTCTCTGTGCGTGCGCTACCGATCAGCCAGCAGAGGTCGTAATTGCATCAGCCATGAGAAATCCCGTTTCGGCCAATCGTTGTTCGTGTAGGTGCCCAGCAGTAGGTGCACCCTATGGTGCAAAAATATCCTGATAAAGTTTCCATATTCCTGCATAATAATGCCCCTATTCATGTGGCTAAAACTAATTACCATATGAAAAATATGGTCATTAACAACTTGTATGACAGTGTTCAAAGCTGATGACAGAAGGATGAAATAAGGACAATAACAGTATATCAAGTAAACATTTGTTTGATACAATATTTAAAAATCTACATATAAAATATATAAACATCTTGTTTAATATAATATATTAACTGTTATTTTGTTGCACTGTGTTGCTGTTAAATTCTGAATTTTAATTGGACAGTTTTATTATATAACAGCACAGATGTAACCATCAATTTAATTGATGAATATTAATGCATCACTTGTCAATACTATTCCTAATACAGTACTAGTTTATTCCACTTACTAAAACAACGTTTAAAACTAAACAAATAATAAACAAATAAAATTTAAAAATAAAACTGTATGTGAAACTAATTAAAATTTAAAACTACAATCATTTTAAATGTAAATGCAAGAAGTGAAAATTGTGATTAGTGGTGGATTTGTACAACATTTTCACTAACATATTTCTTTTTTAATCCAGTTTAAATCTACCTTTTATAAAATTTGGTATAATGGTAAAATGGTATAATCATATGTACAGTATATGTAATAATGTACAAATACAGTATATGTAATCATATATAGGTATATGTAATTCCTCGAATTTCTCCCATGGGGATCAGTAAAGGAATATTATCATTTAAATCATTTTCTTTTTTTTATCGTTCTACATCCATGCGTGTACAAGTTCATTACACGCATGACATACATGTTTCAGTGGATGCACACATGTAATTAGTCCTAAATTTCAACAGTATAAGAGCACAACTTCCTCTAAATGATCATTTTTGTGAATAAAGTTGGAGACTGACTGAAGTGAGCAGAAGAAGACGTGCTGTTTCAGCCACAAGGTCTTTGTGATAAGATCAGAGGACGGATCAGCCAATCCTTCTTTAAGCTCTGTCTGCTTCCAGCCTCCCCTATAATTATGTGCCAGGGCCATTTTGTGATGTATTACACGCTCCTGTAATCAGACTAAAGACGAGGCAGACTGGCGTTTCAAATGCTAACGCTCTGCTGATACACACACGAAGCTGCATTTCAATACAAACCACAAATGTATGTATGTATATGTAGGACATCAACCACCGTTTTATCCTGGTCAGGGTCACTGTGGGTCTGGTTTCTCTGGAATCACTGAACGCAGTACAGTAACACACCCCTGTGTGTATCAGTATATGTGTGTGTGTGTGTGTGTGTGTGTGTGTGTGTGTGTCTGTCTGTCTGTCTGTCTGTCTGTCTGTCTGTCTGTCTGTCTGTCTGTCTGTCTATCTATCTATCTATCTATCTATCTATCTATCTATCTATCTATCTATCTATCTATCTATCTATCTATCTATCTATCTATCTATCTGTGTGTTGGTCTGTCGGTGTGTCGGCCTTTTTTTGTGGTCTGTTGTTTGAGGGACAGTGGTAGCTCAGTGGTTAAGGTTCTGGACTAGTAATCAGAAGGTTGCTGGCCCCACCCATGCCACGTTGCCACTGTTGGGCCCCTGGACAAGGCCCTAAACCCTCAATTAACCCTCAATTGCTCATACTGTATTCAGTCATAATTGAAAGTTGCTTTGGATAAAAGCAGCCGCTAGATGACACAAATATAAATGTCTGTTCCTCTGTCTGTCTGTCTGTCTGCAAATTATTGATAAAATGTAGAATAAGGAAGTATATTTATAATTGTTGTTATAGTGCTTTTATTTATTGTGTATATATATAGTAATTTAAAAATTGTTATACAATTTAAATCGAAGAGATAAAAGGATTATAATTCGGTTAATCTGAGACATACCCAATGAACATACACACTTTTTCACATCCACCAACTGTTATTCTAGTCTTTTGCTGATCAGCTCTGCATCTCAAGAGTTCAAGAGAGACTTTATTGTGATTTCAGCTATATACAAGTACATATTGAAACAAAACAACGTTCCTCCATGTTGCAACACAGAACAAAAAGTGCAAGACAATACAATATACAGTGCAGATAAACAACAGTACAATAAATACAAAAAATACATTTTTAATCTAAAAAGTAATTAAGGGAGACCTGCATTTCTGGTTGTATTCAATGTTCTAAATAAAACAGAATAATAAAACGTTTACCCATGAGAAAACATCATCTAAGAAATTATTCAAGCGACATAAAAAGTTTAAATAGGTGTTTATTAACATTTGCGAGTTCATGGGTTCTCGCAGCACAAATCAACACAGTAAAAGTTACAGATTCTGGTTAAATATGTAATAATACAAGATTATGGACACACTGTGTTCAATGAACCTTAACCTTGTCTAATAATCTCCATTTAAATCCAAATTATGTTTAAATAATTTTTATGTTTTACAATTATGTTTAAATATTTCAGAAAATAGTGAAATATCAGATAATAGAACCATAAAGAAGTTTGCTTGTTTGTTTATTAGGATTTTAACGTCATGTTTTAAACTTTTGGTTACATTCATGACAGGAACGGTAGTTACTCATTACACAAGATTCATCAGTTCTCAAGGTTATATCAAACACAGTCATGGACAATTTAGTGTCTTTAATTCACCTCACTTGCACGTCTTTGTACTGTGGGAGGAAACCGGAGCCCCCAGAGGAAACCCACACGGAGATAGGGAGAACATGCAAACTCCACACAGAAAAAAAATGCTGTGAGGCGACCACCGAACCACCGTGCTGCCCGAACTATAAAGGAGACAATGTTAATTGTTTGCATGTTAAAACTTTAATGATTTAATAAACAAAAAAGACATGATGTGGAAATGAATACCAAATGTGTCCACAGGTCAAGTGTTACGTGTGTTCAAAGTCACAAACTGCAGCTTTAATCTTTCCTAAATTGCTATTGTCTCGACTCACAGGCATCCGTCCATAAGCTGGAACTTGTCTGCCACGTCACACTGACACCATGTAAATTAGCCATCAGTGAGTCTTCACTTGCAGTCAGAAATCCGTGAACTTGTTTTTCTGTCTTTACTCTTGTGAATGTTCACTCAGCCCTGTCTCTAATATTTAGCAGATTTGGATGTGAACCCTCCTGATAACCTCCTTTTACACACGCTCAGGAGTGGTCAGCTGACGTGAGCTGCTGCAGGTTTGAAGTCACGACTAAGTGAGAAAAGAAACTGTTTCATTTGTTATAGTAATCAACATGGTTTCTTCTCTCTCAGTCTGGGTTATGATGAGTTGGTAACAGACAAATATGAAGGAAGAAAATGAAAGAGAGGATAATAATGTTGCATAGAGAATTTTCGGGTCTTTAAGTTCTCATGCTGTAATTGTTTTTGAATACGGAGGCTTTTAAATCCAATTTTGCAAGAAGGTTCTGGGTTTGATCCCCAGGTGGAATGGTCTGGGTCCTTTCAGTGTGAAGTTTGCATGTTCTCCATGTGTCTGCGTGGGTTTCCTCCAGGAGCTCCGGTTTCCTCCCACAGACCAAAGACGTGCAAGTGAGGTGAACAGGAGATACAAAATTGTCCATAACTGTGTTTGACATTAAGGACTTGAACTGATGAATCTTGTGTAATGAGTAACTACCTGTCCTGTTGTGAATGTAACCAAAGTGTAAAACATGATGTTAAGATCCTAATAAATACATAAAATAAATCCAATTTATATTTAGCAAACTGCGTGGGATGTCTGAGCTACTAAATCTAGAGGAACACATTCAGTGTGTAGATTATCTATTGTATATTTTATAAATGATTCAAAACTATTATTTGCACCACTCCAAGTAATGCTCAAACATTCTCCACTAATTATAGAAACTATTTACTCTCCTGGAAAATTTGATCATTCCTTTTTTTACCTAAAGCCTTGTGTATCATCCCAACACCCCCGTTTTCAGCATCCCTGGTTTGGATCACATACAGTTTAACCTGCATCAGTAGCACAAATGTTCGGACTTTGCCTCCATCTGCTGGACAGTAAGGGATTCTTGTCATCTCAACAAACCTCTTGTTAAAGATCTTATTTTTATGATGCATAATTTAGTACGGAATTACTGGGTTGCTTTTCCTTCTGTATTGAGAGCAGACCAGCCTGATAAATGTAGGTCTTAAGTAATAGTTTAGAGCTCATTGCTTGCTTTTCATAAGAACAGCTACAAAATATATGCTTACATTCTAATAAAAAAGAACAGTTCACAATAAATGTGCAATTTTACATTAACAAACCCCTCCAAAATGACTGGCAACCCTGATAAAGATGAGTAAACAGACTGATAAGAAATTTAGATATTTGTTAAAAGTGGTAGCCTAGTGAGTATAGCTTTGGGCTATCAACTGAAAGGTTTAGAGTTTGAATCTCAGCTCTGCCATACAGCCACTGTTGGGCCCTTGAGCAAGGCCCTTAATCCTCTCTGCTCCTGGGGCACCGTACAATGGCTGACCCTGCACTCTGACCCCAGCTTCGAAAAAAAAAGCTGTGATGCACGAAGAAATTATTTGGTTGTACTGTACGTTTGTATATGTATATATGACAAATTAAGGCTTTCTATTTGCTTAATCTTACACTGAAAAAATAAAACAACAACATCAATAATAATAATAATAATAATAATAGTAATAATAATAAATAAATAAAAAAGAAAAATAATATGAATAAAGGAAAAAAAAAAATCAACATTAAATAATCATAAACGAGGTTCCCAGAACCTTTAGTGTAAAAACAGCCCCACAACACCACAGACCCTGAACCTTAACAGTGCACATCAAGTTAAATGCAGTCATTCTTGTTTTCAATACCAGACACCTTAAGTGTTGGTTTCCCCCAACCATAGGACGTGGTTGCTGTTTCAGTCCCAATAGCTTTTAGCAAACACCAGATACTATGTTTGTTGTTAGATAACAAGAAAGGCTTTTTCTTGATGAACCTTCCAAATGATCTGTTAGCATGAATTTGGTGTCTGATGGTAGGACTGGAGATTGTAACGACTGGTTAGCATGGATGAAGCTCCCTTGGAGAGAGACTAATGGCGCTTAGCTACTTGCCCTGTCCTGCGAAAAAACAAACAAACAAAAAAAAAAAACACACACAGGAGACGACCAGTTCAGGGTAATGGAGAGTATTTATTGGGCATAGGAGCACCCACACTTCCACTCATCACAATACAGGATAGCAGCAGTAGAATAGAACAGTCAGTAGAGTAAAGTAGACAGCTACAACCCAAGCTAATCACCATGCGTGCTTATATATCCATGTCTGAACGCTCTCTTACACAATAAAACGGTCCCACTTAACGGAACCGTTACAAGATGTAGTTACTCCAAAACTTTTGATTTTCTGTAATTCTAGTTTGATCCTTGTAGATTTGTTACCTGTCTTACTATCATCCATACTGTGTGGAGGAACAAAACAACAGACAAGTTTGTTACACTTCCAGTTGATTACTATTATTATTATTTCTTTACCCATATATATGGGCATTTTCAAGCAAGTAACTATAATTTATAACCATAGACTTGATGTTGATGAGGATCAACACACTTTCCCATGTTGAAGAATGGCTAACAGAATTTGACCCATGTGTCTCCCCATATGTTTAATAAATGTCATGATAAGTAATAAATGTCATGATTTACTGTTTTAATGTTTTTAGACACTGATCAAAGAAAAACAAAAGACAGTATATACAATTACATTTGTATACAATTGACACACACACACATACTACAAACATTATATATCAGTAGTAGTATCATTTTTATATAAATAAATTTCTAGCTACATATTATATAAAATGCTACTAATTTACATATGTTTATGTATATAACCTACCATATACAGTATGTATATACGTATACATATAGGGTGGCACTGTTGCCTCACAGCCTCTGGGTTTGATCCCCAGGTGGGGCGGTCCGGGTCCTTTCTGTGTGGAGTTTGCATGTTCTTCCCGTGCCCCCTGTTTTTGACATTGTATCGAGTAACTACTGTTTCTGTCATTAATATAACCACGTGTGTAAACATGACATAAATAAATAAATAACGTTAATATTTTTCTGGAGCAATAAAGTACCTGCCTGCCTGCCTGCCTGCCTGCCTATCTATCTATCTATCTATCTATCTATCTATCTATCTATCTATCTATCTATCTATCTATCTATCTATCATCATCATCATCATCATCATCATCATCATCATCATCATATTTATACTCATATTTCTTTTTGTTTTGCCCATTGATACTATTTGCACTTTTGGTAAATGACTACTGTGTTTCATACTCTTGTACTGCACAATGACAGTAAAGTTGAATCTATCGAATCTATCTAATAAGGCCTTCATAGATCAAAATGTGGTTTTGCACATTAGACAGCAAAAACTAATAATACCATCACAAATTATCCGCCTTTATTAAGAGTGCTATAAAATAACTCAGAACAGACATTTTTGAGCAACATTTTGGTGTGATTATTCACCACAGCAGTGGATCCTGTCAGTGTTCTGACCTCTTTTTATCTATTAATTTTCTTGCTCTTTGTATTACAAATCAGTTTTTCCGGAAAAGAAAAAAAAAAAGATGCAGTTTTGTGTTGACAGAAAACTGTCTCTGCTTTATGTTAATAACTCCCTCTTGTCATGTGCAGCGTGTTGCACAATTATGCAAAGCACGTCTGATTTTAACATCACACCCCGCCTCTCTAAATTTTATTCTCTTGCATTCCTACAATCAGAAACTATCATTTTGAAGCACCACATTTTCCCTCTAACCAAACATAACAGACTTCGTTTCTGCAGCTGTGATTTAGCTTCAGATTACAGATGTAGTTACATGTAAAATGTTCAGACTTTTTTTTTTAAACTGAACACTAGACTATAAGCATTAAATTCAAACTAAGTGACACTTTCACGTGTCAGAGGAGGCGAGTGCTAGTCTTCAGCTTTCAGACACGTTTGTTAAAAAAAAAAAAAAAGAAAGTTGAGACAGTAATACATATGTGAACAAGCAGGGTGGCACGGTGGCTCGGTGGGTAGCACTGTTGCCTGGGTTTGATCCCCAGGCGGGGCTTTCTGTGCAGAGTTTGCATGTTCTCCCCCTGTCTTTGTGGGTTTTCTCTGGGAGCTCCGGTTTCCTCCCACAGTCCAAAAAAAACATGCAGTCAGGTTAATTAGACACAATGAATTGCCCTGTTGGTGAATGTGTGTGTATGTGTGTGTGTCTGCCCTGCGATGGACTGGCACCCAGTTCAGGGTGTTACTGTGTGCCTTGCGTCCATTGAAAAGCTGGAATAGGCTCCAGCACTTTCCTGCAACCCTGATTGGATAAGCGGTTAAGAAAGTGAGTGAGTGACTGAGTGTATTACAAGCGGGCACTTGGGTGGAGCAGCAGATCCAGGGTTTGAATCCCCAGAAGTGCTATTGACCAGCCAGGTGTCTACATACAAACATGATTGGCTCTTTCTGAGGGAGAATGGCCGAGGCCCAATGATAGATTGGCGTCCTTTCCGGGGTGCGTTACTAGTTTTAGTTAAAAAAAGATCATTTAATTGTAATAATAAACAAACAGTAAACACATTAACCCAACAAATCTGTCAGTTAATAATAAACAAGTATTTTAAAAAATTTAAATTTTCAATAACAAAAAAAATAAATAAAAATAATAATTAAAAGACGCAGTGATACCTGCACCTATGGAACATGTCTTGAACATGTCTTGATTGATTTCAGGTGTCCGTGCATCCCTAATTTAAAGCCCCACTGCAGCAAAACCCTAGTGATGCCATGTAGATTTCGAAGTGTAAGAAGGCTCACATCAAAACACAACTATCAGTTTTAGGATAAAACTTCTGTCCTTTTTAGGACAGTTCCAGATATTATATAAGAATCTAAACGGACCAGGCATAACATTATGCACTATGGGAAGAAGGCAAGCGTGATGGTTTGGTAATGTATATATGTATGTGACACAACGATCTCTTTGTGATTTTTACTGCCTCACTGTCCTCTTTGTGCTCCATCCCTGAGCCGAGCAGCGTGTTCGTATTTTAGTCACTGTATCATGCAAACCCCATCCTTGTCATTGTCGTTCTGTTCGGCCTGTTGTTATCTTTTGTCTGAGCACAGAGGAGATTCACAGTTTAATGAACATTGATTGACTTTTATACTCGTCGTTTCCTTCATTACGGCAGTGAGCGACTCTCTCGGTGCCCAGTCTGCCCTCTGAGCACAGACGTCATTACGGATCTTATCGCTGATACATCTTAATTAGGAAGCTGTTTGGGTTTGAAATTGAAACCTAACTGATAGATGTGCTTATTAAAGGGTGTGTGTGTGTGTGTGTGTGTGTGTGTGTGTGTGTGTGTGTGTGTGCACGTGGACGCTTGTATTAATTAATCGTGCTCTTTATTTCACTGCCAATCCATCATCGGCATGCACAAATCTGTGACCTCTTTATTTTAAGCACGAAACAAATGTAATCAGGTTTTAAAGTTGAATAGTAGCAGACAGTATTTTAATGTCATAAATATTCAGACTGAGGACAGAAAGCTTTTTGATTAAGTGTCCCATCAATGCAGCCATCATTTAGAGAAATTGAATATCAATTAAGCCACTTTATTTATGGAATTATCCCTCTTCCTCCTAATGCAGCACATTTGACTTTCATGACTTGAGTTTTATTCAGGCGTGTGATGGTGCGTTTTCTGTTCATTATTTACGTTAGAGCGGCAGAACAGTATTAAATTCTGTGGGTCTAAATGGTTTAAAGGGTTTTTAGTGCATCTGATGTGCAAATGTATGCTGACTTTAAATTCAAGACGTACTAAATGCATCTATTTATAAGCTACTTTAAATAAATAAATGAAGTGCAGAAGTACTTTTGGCTTTTAAAGTGCAGGAGATGCTTTGGCATGCTCAAGGTTATAGAGCTGCAAAGTATGTTGTGTTTTTATTGTGATTATGTTTTTTAATGTAATTAAAAGTTGGCTGATTGGCTAAAGTAGCTAGAATTTTTAATTGACCTATAATTAATCAAAATAATGTATTTTAATTGTTTCCTTGAATTAACTTTTTGCACAATAGTCTACTGATGTACTGTACCATAGTTTGACTTCTAAGTGCAGAAACATGATGGAACCATCATTATATATTATTATAATTATATTATTAGAATTTGCACTCTACCCTGTTTTGTGTGCTAAAGATTTATGGCAAGTTTATTTATTTGTGTAATGTTTAAATGTTAAAAAAATGTGTGCATCTTGTGGGGAAACAGTGTGGAGAAAAACAACGTTATACATTGTCTACTTTCTCACCCTGCTGTACACCAGATGTTCTGTTTGGGGATGGGCAATTCTCAGACACTAACAATAATGCCTTGGTAGTATGTGTTTTACTGTTATTCGTGTATAAGGTACAATATACAGGAATCATCTCTTCCACTGGAGAACGATTCGCATATGCAAGGCCACCCACATAATCCCGAAGAAAATAGGAATTTTTGGACTAGTTGAGCTTATTCCATTGTTGTCCAGTTCTTATGCCTGCTTGTTTATTGTAAGTGCTTTTGACTGTGGGCAGAGCTGGATACTTTGACTAAAGCATGGGTACTATAGACAGAAGGGTTCAATGTGTTCTCTTCACCAGTATTGAAGTTGCATCAATGGCATAAATAAGTCCTGGTTGTCCAGGTGTTGGCAGTTTGTGGATTGTCCTATCCCGGACCTCTGTCGGTGCATAAGCTGTGAGCAGCCCTTGCTGCTTCAGAGATACTTCAGTCCTGTCATTTGGGAATAATGATTCACCACTTTTTAAAGTCACTTGGGTCCTAATGTCACTTATGCTTGATCATATTTGCTGCATTTAACACAAAAACTATGAGTTGAGGTAGCTTCTTGTTTCAGTTATAAAGCCTCTTTAAAGGAGTGTAGAGTGTGTCTGTGGGAACTCATCAACTCTTTATGGTCTTTGCTTTGTACAGTGGTGCAGTCCTGCTAAAACAAGAAGGACCTTTCCCAAACTGTTGCCCCAAAGTCGAATTGTCTATTAGAGGTTTTATACACCTACTGGCAGTGTCTGTGGCTAAAGTGCCTGAAGTCTATAAATAGGGTGTTGCCTAACACACACACACACACACACATAAAGAAATTCTGTGCTGTAAGTTGTGCTGAAGCCCGTGCATTTGTCTGCCCCCTGCAGTAAGCGGAAAGTAAAATCAGAATTGGCGCGACTCCAGGAGCGGCTGAAAAGCAGCTAATCACACATAATAACATATTGATGTGAGTGTAATTGAGCAGTTTGTCAGTGGTTTGTTTGGTGTGGTTCAGAGGGCGGCGTTTTCCACTGAAGTCTCTACAGCTGTGAGAACTAAATGACTATTTGTTTCTTTCTGGCACAACTCTATTCTGTTCCAAGTAGCCATAGATGATAGATGTGATTTATTTATTATTTATTTGTTTTTTGGGGGAAAGGGGGAGGGGGTGTGTAAGTATTTTCCAAAATGGGCATAATACTGTAGTAAAAGTCATTAGCATCATTTAGTCACTGACATTAGTGTATATTTGTATTTGTATATGTAAATCAGTGCTTTTACTTCAAAAGATCACTCATGGCTTGTAGTCAAGCTTAGCAAACCAGGATAAAATGGGAAGTTTTATGGCATTTTTGTTGATTTTTACTGACTTTATTTTATTTATAAAACTTAATTTGTTTACAAAGTACAGCTAAGTGAATTGCTTAAATTATTAAAAGGTGAACAGACATTGTTAAAACTTTTGTCTCAAACAGCAGGTAATTATAACATGGTTACTGTTTTATTTACACTGATAGAGCGGCACGGCGGCTCTGTGGGTAGCAATGTCGCTCACAGCTAGTAGGTCCTGGGTTCAATTTCCAGGTAGAGCAGTCCGGGTCATTTCTGTGTGAAGTTTGCATGTTCTCCCCATGTTAAAGTGAGGTGAACTGGAGATACAAAATTGTCCGAGACTGTGTTTGACATTAAACTTGAACTGATGAATCTTGTGTAACCAGTAACTACCTGTCATGTCATGAATGTAACCAAAGTGCGTAAAACATGATGAGACTCTGTCTTTATAGATGCTTTATAAATAAACATAACTTGACTATTATGACTGGGAATTTTATGTTTTAATAGTTATTTACAGTAAACTCATAAGTTTCTGCTTTCTTAGTACAATGAACAGGGATAGAAGTGACTTTTTGAAGGTTTCAGAATTCCAGAGACTGATACTGACCTTGACACCCATTTTGAATTCCCACAACACTAACGATGAACGATGACATCACAATATGACCTGGCTTGCTGAGACATCCATTCCTGGGTAGTATAGAAGTTTCAGACAAACAGAAGCTGACCAGTATTTACTGTTCTTGCTTGACAGAGGCGTCCATCCTGAGCTATGATGGCAGCATGTACATGAAGGTGGTGATGCCCACTGTGATGCACACCGAGGCTGAGGACGTGTCACTACGCTTTATGTCTCAGAGGGCTTACGGCCTGCTGATGGCCACCACGTCACGTGACTCGGCTGACACTCTGCGCCTGGAGCTGGACGGCAGCCGGGTCAAACTCACCGTCAACCTAGGTATCGTATACGATTCCCTCCTCCCTCAGGATGCCCTGTCCCTTTTTTTTTTACATCTCTGTTCTCCATCCTGTTCTTTTTCCTCCATGTACCATCATAACATTCATCTTTAAAATCTTAACTGTGTTTTTATTTTTATTATTGTTTTTTTTTGTTGCCATTTGTCTCTTTGCATGGATTACCAGATTAAGATGCATTCAATTTGATATTTAAAAATTTTGATGTTATATATTTTAAGTCCATTTGTTCATGGAGCTAACCCAAATGTTGAACTACCAATTAACATAGTCGGTCCATCTTTTGAAGCTTTTAAACCTTTCATGGTTTGAGGAGAAGCGATTTCGAGACAGTCACACCACTAAATCGAATAAATGTTAATATAATAAATAAATTCTGCATTCTCTGGTGATTGTTTATAATTCTACATATTATATATTCACTTATTAAGTGTTGTGACTTTCTAATAATCAACTTAACACTAATTCTTCATTCTTCCGAATCAGTAACCCAGTGTCTTCTCACACGTTTCCGTTTCCACCTGATTATGTTTGTATTACATTGTGTTCTGATGGTTTGTATTTGACTTTATTTGTGAACATCATGCTCTTTAAACCATCTCTACTTCTTAACCACATTTTCTCCATGCTTTGTCAAAAGATGGTATTCACCCCTTCAAAGGCCTTTAGCCTGCGGCCCGGTCGGCAAACAGCCCGATAACAGAGCGCTCAGCTGGACCTGCAGCTGGTAGCATGTCACCGTCCTCGGCGTTAGCTCTTTATTTTAATGCTCTTTTAAGCACTTTTTAATGGCATTTAGCACAACAAGCCATTATCAGGTCAGAATAAATTTTTTAAAGAGAATTAGCCTGTAGAATAATGAATATTTAGGTACAATGAGTATTTAAGCATTATGTGAGTCAAAGATAAAATGTTTTGAAAACAGAACCTGTAATGGTAAATTAATTTTAAAGATTTATTGGTATTGTAGCATATTATTTTTTGTTCTATTATAATTTTAAAACAATTATTCTAAAATTCTAAATGGCAAGTTTTTTTTCAAAATTTGTTTTAAAGGTTTTTTTATTATAAATAATTTTTTTTTATTTTTTTCAAAACGTACTTTTATAAAATGTCTTTATTTATTTATTGATTTATTTATTGCTTAATTCATTGGGCGGCACGGTGGCTAAGTGGGTAGCACTGTCACCTCACAGCAAGAAGGTCCTGGGTTCGATCCCCAGGCGGGGCGGTCCGGGTCCTTTCTGTGCAGAGTTTGCATGTTCTCCCCGTGTCCGTGTGGGTTTCCTCCGGGAGCTCCGGTTTCCTCTCACAGTCCCAAAACATACAGTCAGGTTAATTGGAGACACTGAATTGCCCTATAAGTGAATGGGTGTGTGAGTGTGTGTGTGTGTGTGTCTGGTGCTCAGGGTGTTACTGTGTGCCTTGCGCCCATTGAAAAGCTGGGATAGGCTCCAGCACCCCCCTAAGACCCTAATTGGATAAGCGGATAAGAAAATGAATGAATGCATTGATTTATTGGATTTTATTTATTTATTTATTTATTTATTTATTTATTTATTTATTTATTTATTTATTTATTTATTTATTATTTATTACATTTGACTACAAAAAAGACATTTTCTCTTTGACTCATACACAATACACACACCAGTTTGGGTTATTATGTTCCATTTTCTGAAATAAGTTACATTCACTGACCTAAATTTGTCTTCAATTTAGTATTTCAACTGATTGCAGATAAAGATAAAACGAGTGTACTGATATAGCATCTCGAATGATCTACAGTGTCAGAAATTTCATTTGAAATCATATTACAGCTCAAGTTTCAGTTTACGAAGTCTATATTTAGGCATCACACACATGTATGTCAGTATTTTGCTAGTATTTTGGAGTAGGAGGTACAGTGGCCACTGCATGGTGCTGGTGCTAAATGGATCGAGGCTGTTTGCTCCCACTTTTCTGTTGCGGTTGACGACACATGAACAATCCGGCCACATGGAGCCCGACCCAGATCGTATAAGATTTTTGATTGGTTGAAAACATCATCTCTAGTAAAACTAACTAGGGAAAATGCTTAACAACAAAGACTGAGTGAGAAGAATAGAAACATATATTATTTGGGATCACATAGTAGTTTAAGTGATCAAGGCAAATGACTTTCATTTTTTATTGAGAATAATCGGATTGGATTACTAAGTCTATTTAAATGAAATATTAATTAAATAAAACATTTAGACAACAAGTTTGTGTTCTAACTGTGAGGCAGGTTTTTTAATAAAATAATAATAATAATAATTTACAGTATGACTGTTTGATGAAAAGAAAGATCTGGGTCGATGAATTTATGTGGCTGGTAAACTACAAGCGGCCATTTTATGAAAATCATATTTAAACAACTTTAGTTGTATTTAAGTATAACATCTCATGATCTCAGTTTATATACAGTCCAATAATTAAATTTCTTATAGTGGGTAAAGAAATACCAACAGTTACAGCTCATTATTTGAACAATCAAATAGTCTGAACATTTTTATCCCATATAATCAGTGACAGATAATAAAGCTGTCTGATATGATTTTACATATCTATTAAGAAATATAAAAACATTAAAAGTTTTAATGGAAGTGTTGGTAAAATGGCCGCGTCTCTGCATGTGGACGTCCCCGGAAGGGTGGAATTCTTGTTTTTGGATGTCTGCAGCTGTAACCTTGAAGGATGCAATTTCATCTGTCATTTATTCTTCCCCATCTAGACTGTATCAGGATTAACTGTAACTCCAGTAAGTTACCACTCAAGTTTCATTTTGTTTCTATTGATTGTCTTGTTTAAGCGACGTATTGAGTCTTTTTGCTTCCTTTTCTATAGTGACAGTTTGCACATGCTCAAAAGGTCTGGTGACCAGGCGAAGCGCGCTGATATTTGTAGTGCAGATGTCTGTAACGTAGTCATTAATAATAATAAATAATATTACATTTGTAATGATTTACTACAGGTTTGAGATTTGCTAGACTAAACACTGTGTTTATTAATGCATGTGAATTAAACATGATTATCTGTATAATGTAATGGTTGTTGCATGTTGAAATGGGTGATGCTTACAATATGGGTTAATATGTGTAAACCACTAAAGCTTTTGTTAAATGTTTAATAATTAAGTCTTATAATAATTTACAATCATTTGTTATTAGAACTTTATTATTTGGACACACTGCCATTATTATTGGTAATATACACTATGAAAATGATATCTTACTGAGGCAAAAAGTCTGTTTTAGGCAAAATTATGTAATATTCATGATTTACAAAGGCTTTAGGAATTAATTATTTCTTTGTTGACAACTGTGTATTAATTCTTTGTTAGGTCTCACCTTTATAATAGATCCAGTCAATAATCTATACACATTTGTAAATAAATGCACATAATCAAACAACATAACTATGTTGCAGTATGGTTATCACAACCAACATGAAAAAGTAATGCTAAATAATATTAGAAATATTAACATTTTATTATTGCACTACTGAACTACAACTCCAAATCAGAAAAAGTTGGGACAGCATTGTCACATTTTTCGTTTCAAACTTCTCCACACATTCTCTATTGGGGACAGGTCAGAACTGCAGTCTGGATTGCCCCTGTCCCAACTTATTTGGAATGTGTTGCAGGTCTGAAATGCAGGAATGGATGTTTATTAATAAATTAAATGAAGTTGAGCAGATAAAACATGAAATATCTCAGGTTCATCCTGTCTGCACTCAAATAAAAGTCAAAGTAAATGAAAGGAACACTGTGTTTTTATTTTATTTGCATTTTCCACACTATCCCAACTTTTTCTGATTTGAGGTTGTACAATAAGAAACAAAAGCCACACATATAAGTTTTAGTTTTGGTATCAGCATTGATTATAGTGGATGTAAAGTTATCTTTACTTTATTTGTTTTAGACTGATGTTAATGTTACAATTTATTAATGATAATTACACAGATGGCGGTTAACGTTTAGGCCCCTGCATGAAAATATGAAAGCATGAAAGCAACCTAAACATAAACCTGTGTTATTTAGGTAACTAAATATGCTTACTTTATTTTTATGAAACAATTTTTTGTCTTTTTTCAACATTGCTAAGTGACCTTAGTATAAGAAACATAAAACCCTTCAAACCAGTGCTTCTCAAATTAGGGTCTGTGAAGAGACATTAGATGGTCCACAATTTAGCTTTTTTTCTGAACCTAAATAAATGTTGTAATAAGCCAGTAGAAGCATGATACATATGTAACACTGGGCAGTAAACACGTCACTTCTTAATGCTGTAGTCTTAAATCACTGCTGTTTTTAAACAGACAGATTAGTAAACAAGGAAATATTTAAATCAGACATAAAGTGAGAAAAATAGATTTTATTTGTCCTAACTGTGCACTCAGACAGATGTTTTTTTTATTATTTATTATTAGTGCAGTGTAATTTTTTTAATACCAGAACTGTTATTTTTATAGATTTTACAATTTAATTTTGATGTAATTGGTCACTTAAATTAAAATGATTTAATATTAATGCACACATAATTTTAAATGTTAGAAATTGACTAAAATAAATGGGTAAAAGTCACATTCAAGAGAAGGAACAATTGAAATAATGAAAGAAAAAATGTAAAATGTCTCATCATTGCTAAATGTCAGCAGATTTCTTCTTACATTTGAAGGGGTTAATACATTTCTACTCACTGAAAAACAACAGACTTGAGACATCTTCATTTTTCTTCTTTTATTATGATTATTATTAATAACAGGACACCTGGTTGGTTGTTATTTCGTATATAGTTTGTAATAAATTACTACTTGGAGATGAGTACTTATACGGTACTCATATCAAGCCTAAATGTGTTAATGCTCTGGCAAGTTTTGCAATAACATTTTACTTAAAAGCGAAGAAGAAATTTAAATAAATAATTAAATAGATAGATTTGCCTTTATTCAGGAGGCTTTGGGACAGTAAGATATCATTTTCTTAGGTGTACAATGGCAAATAACAGAAATGTCTTTTCTACAAGACAAGTGTAATTTGGTTTTATTTACATTAATAAGTCGATATTATTTAGCTGAAGTTGACTTTTCTTTGCATGTTTACTTTTCTTTGAATGAGTTTAATGTTCACTTTAATCTCTGTGCTTTTAAAAGTAGATGAATAATTCACTTCTTGTTTAGAATATGTTCTTTTTGCTTAAAGTACAGTGATGAAATATTCTTATGAATTATTGACTCACTGCTTTTACTCATAAATAAGTTTTGCATACTCTCACTAAAGATTTTTTACTAATGTTATAACAGTGTGGAAGTTACAAGAAAAAAAGCATCTTTATTGGTTAGCCAAGTGGTACGAATGTGTTTGGATATTTTATTATTAATTTGTAATCACATTTACTTATAAAACTTAAGTCATGCAGGACGGCTTCGTACTTAAAATCTGAGAAAATTAAATCTAGGTACAGAGACAGTATTTTCTAATGTGTAAGCAACATGTATAACCTCTGGAAATGTACACTGTATGACTGTATTTGGACGCCTGACCTTGAGCTTGTTGAATCAGAATCTTTATTTATTCGCCAAGTACCAGATGTACAAGGAATTTCTCTTGGTGCAGGTGTAAACATATTTAGATGTAGTAAAATCATATAGAAAATTACAGTGGTACCTTGAAACTCAACGTCAGTTGGTTCTGGGAGTGGTGTTGAGTTTATAAGGCGTTGAGTTTCAAGGGGTTTTTTTTTTCATAAGGATGTATGGGAAACCTGTTAATGTGTTCCATGGTTCCGGTTAACGTGACTTATTGTACTAAAACAATGAGCAAGGAATTTTATTATTGGAGAGAACTTATGAGCAGTAATAATTAAGAATAAATAAGTTTAGTGTTTCTGTGTTGTTTTTTTAATACTTTGTCACCCTAAGCTTTTTTTTTTTTTTTTTAACAATAAGTGTTTAAGACTCTCTCAAAAAAAAAAAAGGACCCCAGGCTATAACACAAGTTTAAAAGTGAAACAGCTAAACACAAATACACGTGGACGCTTTGAGAGTGAATTGGACGGTTATTCCAGACAAATGCAGATTTGTCTCATATGCCCACTTGATGGCGTTTTAATGCATGGCTTATGCCAAACGCTAAACAAAGCGGCTGTTCAGTGTAAATATAAAATTAAATAAATAACACGTTGAGTTTAAGGTAAACGTTGAGTTTAAGATTTTGAGTTCAGGGGACGTTGAGTTACGAGGTACCACTGTATATATTATATAAACAGACATTTATCTAAACATAAATAAACAGTACAATAACAAACTTTAAGTAATAAAAATGCAATGGAAGTGACTATTAAATATTTATTTATAAGTATTAGGGTAGGATTCATATGTGTGCAGGAGAATTATGGAATGATATATACAGATGATACAGCAAGTGTGTTAATGGTGCATATGCAGTAGTTTAAAGCAGAGGGATGTAGGAATGGTCCCTGTTTAGGAGGGTGACAGCCTGGGAAAAGAAGCTGTGGAGGTGGCGGTTACTCTTGGTCTCCGCTGATATGGAAACCGCTGGAAAAGGAAGTGACCAGGGTGTGAGATGTTAGTCATAATCTTCTCTGCCCTCTTTCTCTGAACATCCCATTTGAAAAACAAATGCTAATAAAATAGAGTGACCTCTATATGATCTTTTCAGTTATAACAGCAACCACTCTTCTAAAAAGGCTTCTCACAAGACTTACAAGTATTGCCTGTGGGAATCTGTGTCTATTCAGTGAGAAGAGAATTTGTATATCTGGGCACTAATGTTGGTCAAGCCACAATTGATGTTCCAGTTCATTCCAGAGTTGTTCAGTGGGGCTGAGGTCAGGACTCTGTGCAGGACACTGATTTTCTTTAAACTGAGATTTTCTTAAAGTCTTTATAGAGCTTACATTGTGCACAGGAGTATAGTCATGCTGGAAAAGGAAAAGGCCTTCCCTAAACTGTCGCTGCAAATTCAGAAGCATTTTTTTAAATAGAAGGGATGTCCCAATTCTTTTGCTCATATAGAGTATAAGAGTAGTTGGGATGTGTTAGTGAGCTGTGTGTGTGTGTGTGTGTGTGTGTGTGTGTGTGTATGTGTATGGTGTATATATGATGTAATTTAGGATGCTGTCATAACCTGTTTACAGTCATCTCCATGCTAGATTAGTCTTGTGTCCTTTACCTCGACACCTCATAACTTCCATTTAGCACAGTTATGTAAAACTATCAGACTGATCAGACTAATTAATCTTGATTGACTCCACACCCACATGTCCCCCATGCTTCCACACTATCAGTTCAAGATTTTGTTGCTACTCCCCAATGCAGTAGGTACAGACACCTATTTTTTTTTAATGCATTTTTCTCCCGAATTTAGTGCGTCCAATTTTTTCCCCAACTGTGTTCTGCTTCCTCTCCACTGGAACTGACCCCTGCCCCGATTGAGGAGAGCGAGACTGTCCCACACCCCCTCTGACAAGTGTGCAGTAGCCGACTGCACAAGGCGAGTTCATATGCCGATCAGCTTTGTGTACGGAGAGCCACACCCTGATCAACACATATTTTCTCGACTCTGTGCAGACGCCATGAGCCAGCCAGCAGAGGTCGTAATTTGCTCAGTTATGAGGTCCCTATCCGGCTTATCCTACCCAATGAAGAAGAGCCAATCGTTGTTCATGCAGCCGCCCAGCCATCAGTTTTCTGATCTACCAGCTGACGCTTAATTTAAACTGCATTTAAAACTGCAGTTCTGTCTTTTACATAGTGTGCACCAAAAATGTTATCATACTTTAAAAGTAACATTATTTTTTTATTATTTTAAAACAAATGTCTGTGAAAATTTATTACAAATGTAAATGTGTGTGTAAATATATATATTATGGAATTACTTATTGTGAGCCCAACATTGGCATTTTAAGCCAGATCAGGGATTTTTAGCTTCAAGCTGGACTTGAAAACAGTCCATTTAGGTCCAGAACAAAGATGTAAGTGTGAAAAGTTTAAGAATCTATGCAGGTAGTTTGAAGTGATTTATGTAAGCTGTACATATGATAGAGCTGCACGAGACAGAGGGCACTGGAGAAGGCCGACCCATCTGTGCAGTCAACCATTACAAAGTAATGAAGGCTTGGTGACGTGACATTTTAGTGACGTGTACAATCATTTTTCTAAAACACACTGCACGTTTGGCTGGTCTTTAATTTGTCCCCATGGGTTAATTTTCAATAGGTCAGTCATTTCTGAATACAAAATTCTCCATGACTGTGTTTGACAATAACTACCTGTCCTGTCATGAATGTAACCAAAGTGTGTAAAACATGGCATTAAAATGCAAATAAATTAATAAAATAAATAGATAGACATACAGACAGACAGAGAAAGGAAATAAATAATTAAATTATCTTTGTTATTTTTACTTATATGTGTACTTATGTGCATGTAAGCTGCTGAAACACTATAATTTCCTATATAATTTCAATTAACTGTTATCTTAGGTGTTCCTGATAACTCTTCAGTGCAGATTGTGTTGGTGTGAGTTTGCTTCTCTATGAATATGAAAATAAACTTTTGAATCTTGAATTTGTAGCAACAGCTTGGAGAAGGATCTTTCATCATGACTCTGCCTGTACACATAATTAAGACTGTTAGGATATTTTCATGAGTTTTTGTGTAGGGAACTTAGTGTAGTGACCTTAACAGAGACCGTTTTCAATCCAAGGTGTCGTCTAACATCAGTGTCCACTGCCTTTACAAACTGCTCTTTTTTGACTGAAGGTACTCAAATTCACAGAAGGAAACTGTTTGGGGAGCCGTCCCAGAAGGGTGAGGGCTGCTATAGTCACAAATGGGAGGGGTCCTATTTCATATAAATACTGATTGTTTTAGAATTCAGCAGGCTTATGGTCAGATGTCCAAAAATTATGATATATTGTGTACTTTTAGCTCTACAAGGCAAAATGAGCTCCCTACAGTTGCAGCCAGGATAGTATAATAAAGTAACCCCTCTGTTAAGCCTTAGATTAATTGTCCCTGTATTATTGTTTAATATAGAGTATAATAAAATAGGACAGGATAGAATCTTTACTGTCTTTATATACTGGTACAATTAGTTTTTTGGGTAGAGCTTTGAGCTAGCAATCAGAAGAGTGTAGGTTTGGATCCTGGCTCTGCCATGCAGCCATTGTTGACCAGAAGACATGAAGGTGTTAATGTATATATGACAAATAAAGGCTTTCTTCTAACGACAAAGAAATAGTAGCAGTACTCACAAACATAAAAAATAAATAAATAATAATAAATAATTTACACTCTGAAAAAATACACTCTACATAAGTTATATATTAAATACTGGATATAAAATATAATGACATAAAGGATATTTTTCATATTACTTGATATGGACAGCTGTAATACATGGTGAAGGATGTGTTAATGATGAGGATTCTCATCCCTCATGCAGCATTTGTAGCATCTCTTACTAAAAGTTTGAGCGTCAGGAGGAAGTGTAACTTTTCACCTTGTGTGTTCAGTAACACTGAGTTTTGTTAGATCTTTATCATTTAATTACTGTTGTCATTTTTTTTTCTATTTATGGTTATCTTTGATTTTCAAGTTTAGCTTCCCCTCTCCTCAACCCCTTCCACAGCTTTTAAACATAGTTTTCCTCTGTATTTAAATGTAGATTATGCTCCCTTAAAAGCATGTTTAAGAATGTAATCATTTTATAATTGTATCTAGTACTAATCTGTTTCTTACAATTGTAAGGCTTTCAAAAACATTTCTCAGGGCAAAGTCTGGGTTTGTTGTTTTTTATAGCATGGTTATGGGCTGCAGTGCTGGATAATGATAGTGGAAACAAAGGACAAAATTAAATGAATAAATAAATATGCTTGAGGTTTTTGCTTTTGCTCCTGTCTTACAATAACTTTCCTTTTGGTAGATATTGAAAGTTTAGTGAATCTTAATAAACAGATTTCTTTGTGCCATCTTGGTCAATACATCAAGCTGTAGAAATTTTGTAGATGAGTCAGAGCTCTGGGTAAAGCAGTGACCCCATTGTGTTGTAAGTTAAATCCCCCCTTTTTGGAGCGGGTGGTATGCCAAGACCTTTTCATGAGTAAAAGCCATTTAGTTTCCCCAAAGTGTTTTTATTTCTTTTTATTTTTTTATTTTAGCACAATTAGTTCAAAGGTGTACTACAACGAAAGTCGAACTTCTGCTTTCTATTGGATAAAATCAGCGTTTACCTCTTAAACCATAATTAAACAATGTTTACACTACAATTAACGAAAACCTTTTACCCATTTGGTGTACCCAGTTTGGTGTAATTGTAAGAAGAATTAAGAACAAATTCAGTGCATTTTTTCTCTGAACGATAGAAAGCAAAGGTTTGATTATGAATGATGAAATAAGAATGACATTAACTTTTCATGACCGTCGTTCTCAGGCAAGGGACCAGAGACACTGTATGCTGGACAAAAACTCAATGACAATGAGTGGCATACGGTACGGGTGATCCGGCGCGGTAAAACCTACAAGCTCACAGTTGACGATGACGTAGCTGAAGGTACTTTTTTTGGTTTTGAATTTGAAAGACAACAAATTTGCCAAAATATTTAGAAAATCTTCCAAAAATACAACAAAACCAGTGTTGTTTTTACGTAAATGAGTCGTGTTGGCGGGAAAAAATGCAGTGTTGAAGTCAGCAACAATAAAATGTCGCATTATTTAATTGAACTGCGGTGTACGTTCAGTAACAGTAAAAGTATAGCTGCATTTTTCTTTTTCCCCTTTTTTTTCCAACCTGCTGGGGCTGCAGGTCAGATGGTGGGTGACCATACACGTCTGGAGTTCCACAATATTGAGACTGGCGTAATGACAGAGCGCCGCTTTGTTACGCACATACCGTCCAGCTTCATTGGCCACCTGCAGAGCCTCAGGTTCAACGGCCTGCTGTACATCGACCTGTGCAAGAACGGCGACATTGACTTCTGTGAGCTGAACGCACGATTTGGCATGAGGTCCATCATCGCCGACCCGGTTACCTTCAAGGCCAAGAGTAGCTACCTGAGCCTGGCGACACTGCAGGCCTACACCTCCATGCATCTGTTCTTCCAGTTCAAGACCACCCTAGCTGACGGCATCATCCTCTTCAACAGTGGTGATGGCAGTGACTTTATCGCTGTGGAGCTGGTGAAGGGGTAAAATGTGACCTGAAGTTTGGGTTGACAACTATTACAAAGAGTGTTTGGAGTTGTTAATGCTTAATATGTTAATAGTAACGTGTTTCTTTCTCTCGTTTAGGTACATCCATTATGTGTTTGACCTTGGTAATGGTCCAAACCTCATTAAAGGAAACACTGATCGAGCTCTGAATGATAACCAGTGGCACAATGTGGTCATCACCAGAGATAACAGCAACCTGCACACCCTCAAAGTAGATGCCAAGGCTGTGAGCCAGGTCGTTAATGGTGCCAAAAACCTGGATCTAAAAGGTAAATAGATAAAGTCTTCTAAGTTTTTACTCAGAGGTCACTACAAGTCATGATTTTAATTATTTGAATTCATTTAAAGTTGTGTATGACAGAATCAGATGTCTTGTATTCCTATCTTTTAAGAAATTAAGCATTAATTTTATTAAGTACCAGGTCCTAAATCAGCATACCACTAAAATAAGACAGTGGAAACACAACAACAACAACAACAATAATAATAATAATAATAACATTTTAAAAACAGAAAGTGATAAAAAAATGAATCTTAAACCACAGAAAGTGATAAACACGGATCCTAAACCACAGAAAGTGATAAACACGGATCCTAAACCACAGAAAGTGATAAACACGGATCCTAAACTATAGAAAGTGATAAACACGGATCCTAAACCACAGAAAGTGATAAACAAGGATCCTAAACCACAGAAAGTGATAAACACGGATCCTAAACTATAGAAAGTGATAAAAACACAGATCTTCAACCATAGAGTGTAAAAAAAGTGTAAAAACATAAGTGAAGCTTCTGCAAGTAAATCTGGTTTTGCAGCATTTACTGCTAGACTAAAATAGATCTTTAATCATAGAAAGTGAAAAAAGGACCTTAAACCATAGAAAGTGGCAAAAGTGAAAAAAATAAACTTAATTCCAAACCATAAAAAGTGACAAAAACGAATCTTAAACCATAGAAAATACTTTATAACTTTGTCAAAGAATAATTTTATACAGTAAACATTTTTTTTTACTTAAAACTTTTTTTTTTTACTTTATTGGATGGTTTATTAAATGTATCCCACCTTTCCAGGTGATCTGTACATTGCTGGTCTGGGGCCGAACATGTACAGCAGCCTTCCCAAACTGGTAGCATCGAGGGAGGGCTTTAAGGGCTGCCTGGCATCGGTGGACCTAAACGGTCGTCTTCCTGACCTGATAAACGACGCTCTGTTTCGCAGCGGACAGATCGAGCGTGGATGTGAAGGTACTCCCTCTTACAACTCCAGCTCTGGAAGCCCGTTTTTCCTCATGAATGCTAACAGTAGCTCCATTACCATCTCACTGAGTCATCAAACCATCCTCCTATCCCTCCTTATCACCTCCCTCATCCAACAGGCGGCCTGTTAGACCACGTGGCTTTTATTAGAGCTTACTTATATCACATTATATTACAGGCCACAATGGTCTTACAGGCAGCCGTGCTCCTGTATTACCCACAAACCCACATGGTGATAAAATTAAATCTTTATCTATTAATCATCTACTATTGTGTTATCAAAGAGCATTTGCCACATTACAGTATTGTAACACAAGAAGTGCTTAGATAGACTTTATTGTGCTTCACCACATTTGTTTTTCTAATATAGTTCATACACAAAGTTTATGATCCATATCGGTGTCCAGAGAGTTACTAAAATAATACATTTTAAATACATAAAACTGTTTACATGTAAAAAATGGCTTTAATTTATTTTAGTTTTATTTCTTAATCAGAAACAGTCAAAATGATCCAAAGACCATAATTACAATATCATAAATAAATCATGTGTGTATTTAATAGTCTTTAATTTGTACTCAGTAGTGCTTAAACCAGGTAATATTACATAAATATGTTCTCAATGCTGTAGGTGACCCTCTCAAAAATATTATCAAAGCCTCTGCCAACTTCTGTTCATATTTTCCTCCCTGTTTCTATCTAGTCTTTCAGTGATGGGCTTGTTTTCAACTGTAATGATTAACAGTGGGCTCTCTGGTAGTGTTAGAAAGAAAAAACCATATGCTCAGAAGAAATTCATCTAGATGGTCAGATAGAATCTTGAACCACAAAAATCACGTCTGTCATAAATAAAAAGCTGCTTCAATGCAGGAAAAAAGCCCCAAGGAAACATTGGGTCTTAACGGAAATGTTTGTTAATTTCATGGACAAAGACAAGTCCTACAGAAGGAGAGAGTGTGTTTGGAAGAATCAGAGATAATAATAATAATAACAACAACAATAATAATAATAATAATGATAATAACAATAACAACAACAGTAATAATAATAACAACAACAAAACAACAACAATAATAATAATAATTATAATAATAATAATAAATATAATAATAATAAAAAATAATAATAAAATAATAATAAAAATAATAATACCAATACTACTACTACTACTACTACTACTAATAATAATAATAATAACAATAATAATATTTGTAGCACTAGTGGTTAAGGTACTGGACTAGTAATCGAAATGTTGCTGGTTCAAGCCCCACTGCCAGGTTGCCACTGTTGGGCCCTTGAGCAAGGCCCTTAACCCTCAATTGCTTAGACAGTATTCTGTCACAGAACTGTAAGTTGCTTTGGAGTTGCGTCTGCTAAACGCATAAAATGTAAATGTAATGATAATTAATGTACCATCGGATTAATTCTGATTTCTGACAACCATATAGACAGTGTTTCTCCAGACTATCTTCTGTTCAGGTCTTCAGGCTTTTTAATAAATAGTTCATTATTATATACTTCCGTCTTATTGCTGTCCATCCTCTTCCTCTTTTACTTTCCTCTTTAAAGCAGAATATAAATATATAATTAAAAAAATATATAAACACCATTTAAAATCTGCTATAACATCCATATCCTTTATACCTCTTTGTTACAGTGCTGATTGCAGTATGCTTCAGTGCGAATTTGTCCTGTATTATTAACAACTTGCCTAATTACAAATCAATTACAGAAGATTTATAATTTTGTAATTCCTTTTTGAACACTGCCGCTGGATTGTTTACAATGCCAGGAATACAATGCTGCCAGTCATGACGTTATCAAACACATTTAAATGTTTAGACCTCTAACAAATCATCATTTTAGTAGTATTTAGGTCTTTTTAAATAATATGATATGGGTTAATGTGTGTTAAGCGTTATTATGTCAGTTTAACAATGGAAACCACGTTGGCAGAGGCTTTATTAGTGATTTATTTAGTAAGTTGCGTAGACACAAATATCACCAATTCCATTTCATCTCATCACATCCATGAGAACATTGTATGCAGTGAGGAAACCCAAGTATTAAACATTGTTTTATTTAATAAACTCCCTAATGCACAAATCCACTTCAAATTTACACAGTTTATATATTAAGACTCTGCACTTACACATACACATTGATTTGACTTTTCAATGGGTCCAAGGCACACAGTAACACCCTGGACGGGGTGCCAGTCAATCGCAGGGCAGACACACATACACACACACACACACACACACACACACACATTCACCTATAGGGCAATTCAGTGTCTCCAATTAACCTGACTGCACGTCTTTGGACTGTGGGAGGAAACTGGAGCTCCCGGACCCCACACAAACCCACACAGACACGGGGGGAACATGCAAACTCCGCACAGAAAGGATCCGGATCACCCCGCCTGGGGATCGAACCCCGGACCATCTTACTGTGAGGTGATAGTGCTACCCACCATGCCATCCTGTTTCAAAACTTTTATATTGAATTATTTAAAAAAATTGATAGTCAAGTCAAATTTTAGTGTAAATCTGAAGTGGATAAATGCTCTGTGATGTGATTGAATACTTGTTTTTCCTGTACTGAATACATGAGTACATACATAGTACATACTACGCCAAACATTCTCATCACCAGTTATTATTATAACCTGTTTTACAGTAAACTGTTTGTGTCCGTTTCTTTTGAGCTGATTTACACTCATGTTGTAAATGTGTCATTTGTCATTCTGTTGTGGTTTTAAAAGCTTTGTTTTGATTTTAAATGGGAATGATTATCCATTCTTTCTTAAATAGTGTATCCATTACGTCCAAAACCTTCATGTGAAATTTTGATTTAAAGTCAGTTTATTTAATTTTTTAAATAAAATGTGATTATATTGTTTTACCAAATCGTTTGGTCTTTTGTGGTAACTGGTTGAACTCCAACAGTGTGTCATGAATTCAAAGCAAATGAGCAAATACATTAATACAATACTACTTTAAGCTTTAAATGATTTCTCAATTTTACATGTTTAACTTTCTGGCCCACTTCTGTGACTGAGTTGTAATTACTCAGTGCCATCGTTTAATCATGCTCCAGTATTTACTGTCAGACTATCCAGCACCAGAATTCAGTGTGAAATATGTAATGCTATTTTATTTTTATTATTATATTTGCTTTATTGTATTAACTGTGTGTGGAGTTTCATAAACACATTAGTAGTGGCTTATCCAGCACACCCAGTCACAGTGGTTCTCAACCTGCACTTAAATACTCGCTTATATACTACAATTAATCCTTATATACTATACATGCTCACGCTGAGTGATGTACGTATAATGTCCATAAGTCTGAACGTCAGTGTGGCGTGTTTGGCTCAGCTGGTAAGAAGGTTGAGTACCACTGGACTGCCATTTTTATTGTGTAGCATTTCATACATGACAAGCGCTTTGTGTGTGTTTGTGTGTGTGTGTGTGTGTTTGTGTATCTTACATTTATCTCTCCCACCCAGCATCGAAAAGTGAACGTGAGTAGGTTTTTTTTTTTTTTTTTGTTCAGTGATGAGCATGATTGAACCTGGATGTGCATATTACTCTGTAAAACCTGATGAATGATGCCAAATGGTTTGGGGTGAAGGTGGCCGAACTGTATTATCGTGAATGTGTGCTATGCTGTAATAGGGCTTTCCATTCACTAGATGGCAATGATGCACCAGCGCTTAGGAAGGAAGGTGGACAGGCCAGGAAGTGGCCGACAAAATTAACAGGAAGTGGAAAGCAAGATCAGGAGACTGAATGGTCTTTTTCTGTCATGCTTATCAAACAGTTCATCAAAACATGAAACAATAAAAGTAAAAAAGTTAACCTCTTATAATTATATATTATTCATATGTTTGCCTAAAAGAGTAAACGACAATGTTTGCAGTGGTTATACTGCAAACGCTAAAGCTTTTATTGTTAAATTGTGCATAATTAAGGTTGAGCTACTTTATAAACAGTCAACTCCAGTAATTCTTGGCAGCTTTAATAAAAATGAACAATAATAATAATATACTGTATTTATATATTAACTGTGACTCTGTTGAGCAGTTTCCAGCATCAGTCTAATAGATTAAACATTGCGTGACTAAGGAATAATTGACATATATCATATAACACATTTAAACAGCCCCGGTTCTGGACTGCTTTACTTGGGGGTCCAGTCAAACATTATGGGTGGGCATGTCGTGACATGGAGGAGCCCTCAGATGTGACACTGGCAAGTTCGGATTTTTTTTTTTTTTAATAAAAAAATAATGCATTATAGGTTTTCCTACAGTGTATGTTTATTAAATGCACACACACAAAAAAGTAAGTAATATTAAGCAACGATTAAGCAAATATTAATATTAAGCAAACATTACCATGTGGAAGTGTTTTAAATTGCCCTGATATGTAATCACCTCTCCTGTTCTCACTGACAGAACCTGTCTGTGCTACTGAGCTGCATTTTTGTGATTGGTTTAGAGATAATAATAAAAAATAAAAAAATTGCCTTTGCTTGCATTGTGCTTGCGGGGGTAGGGGGTCAGGCTGCCACTGTTGGGCTCTTGAGCAAGGTCCTTAACCCTCAATTGCTTAGACAGTACACTGTCACAGTACTGTAAGTCTTTGGATAAAAGCGTCTGCTAAATGCTGAAAATGTAAATGTAGATATAGCCTCCTTTTCAACACTGAACACTTTATCCTGGAATTACCTGCAGCCATTGTGCAAATTGTGCAGTCATTAATACCTGTCCTTCCCTGGAATTAAGGCAATTTTCTATCTCTACATACGTTTCTGGGTTTAATTGGATTGATTAAATGTCTTAATCTTGATGTACAGTATTTTGTCCTCATAGGAGCCATGTGGGCACTTAAATCAAAACAACTAACTCACAAACTTTAATGTTTCACCATCGTAGTTCAGTGGTTTACTTGTATATCTGAATATTTTCATGTTTTGTGGTGAACATGCCAAAACGTGCACGGCCAAAAAGCTAGATCTTACTCTCCTCTGACCACAACACATGAAGCCAGTGTAGTTCAGATGATTCTTAGTGAAGTTACTCTTAGAAAATGTTTCTATGTAGCAGCCATTCAAACAGCTGGTTGGTAAAAATGTGGTACTTAGGATAGGATACTACAGTGCAATTATGGTTTACATGAAGGATATTAATATTTGTGTGTAATGTTCGTTTTAGAGAATTATTTTGCCAGTATTTCTGGAGTTGACTGTAAAACTTTTCTGCATATGAGACTCATTCACTTCTTTATGTTACACATCAGTAGATCTTGGACACCATGTGGTTTTTCTGTGTGATTAGAATCACATGGTCGCCTTTCAGCCATGTATTGTCAGCTTATCATTCCTGTAGTTTCTAACCCATGCTAGAGTCGAATCTTTAATCTAAACCCTTCCTAAGAATGGTAGAGCATGCACGTTAGTAAAGCGCTGGCTTTATTAACAAAAGTCATTGACCACCTACTAACCTGTCTGACTGTTTCTCGCTTTTCTGTTTCTTTCGCTAACAAAGTTGGTTTCACCAAAGCCGATCTGCAAGGTAGACAGTTCCCTTCCATTCCCAGCTTTGGCTCAAAGCTGCTCTGTGTGATGATGTATTGTGATAGTTTTTTCTATTTTTATTTTTGTTTTTTAACAGTCCAAGTCTTGCTTCACCCTAACACTGGTTTGGTATAAAATGGTTCACATCTTCACGTAAAACAGTTTCCATTAAACAAAGTGGAGGAAAACATTTTCACAACAGTTTGTTTGCTCAAATAAACTGTTGGACGTTCTGATCATTAAATGCTTTCTGAACATTTTGTAAGAAGCCAAACTTAGTAGTTTAGCCATACATAAATGTTTACTATATTAGGGTCAGAACAGACTATTTGGACAAAAATATGGAAGTCCTATTAAAAATCATGTCTATTAATATGTACTCCCATGGCCCTGTGGTTAGAATAGTAGTTTCCATGGCACACCATTATATAGTGCCCCCGTGTACACGGTTTACAGCGTCTGTGTAGCTTGATTTTGCTTTACTTTTAAATAATGTATATAGAGCCCGCTCAGGTGGCGCAGCGGTAAAAACACACGCTGGAACACCACAGCTGGGATCTCAAATACACCCGTATCGAGTCTCAGCTCTGCCTGCCGGCTGGGCTGAGCAACCACATGAACAACGATTGGCCTGTTGTTCAGAGAGGGGTGGGATATTAAAGCCGGATAGGCCGGATATGTATATGGAATGAAGTTGATCATCAGTTGCGACTTTCTTGATCACCATCAGTGTCCAGCCATACAAATGTTCTTTTGACGAAATCTGCACAAATTCCCACAGACATACTTCAAAGTCTTGTGAGAAGCCTTTTCTGTAAGGTGGCTGTTTTTATAGCTGAAAGGACCTATAGAGGTCATTTTGTTTTTAAAATGGGATGTCTGTGATAATTAGGGTTGTTATAAGATTCCTTTATTGATGGGGGAAAATTTGAGTGTTACAGCAGCTCCAGCACAGAGTAAATATAGTTAGAGTAAATAGAATAGAGTAGAATAAAAATCAATAATAATAAAATATTGACTATGTAATGCCACATAATCTCTCTCTCTCAACCCAAAAAATGAATTGTTACTAAACCCAATCACAAAGACCCTGATAACAATTGTCTACGCGAGTGTCTAGACAAGTGTCTAGTGTCTATATTATCTACACATTATTTTCATTATGTGGAATAACTCAGTGAGATTAGTTGTCAGTGTTTGTAAAAATGAACCAGTCGTATTTACTTGTGCTATTTAGCTTTCACTGTATCCACATAATCAAGGAAATAATTGAAGTTGGGGTGAATCATTTTATGATATAACACAACATAACATTTTATAGCACTAATATTACACATAAACTCCTTTTTTTCTTTTATTTTGCTATCTGTTTGTGAGTGATTAACCCTTTTAACACGTGTGGTATCTTTAACAAGGACAAGCTGTAAAACAGACACTGAATGAATGAATGAATATGTACAGAACCATAGTTTACTTTCTTCTCGTCTTATATACTGAGTCTCTCAGTTTTTGGAGATGCCATGTTACCCTGTTTTGTCCTATGAAGGAAATGTGTGGGGGGAAACGAGTTTTTGCTCTAGGCTTTTAGTTCAAACTTTATTTTATATAACATGAATATTTAAAAAATTTCTATAAGGCTAATAGTTTACGACATCAGAATGCAAAATAGTCCATTCCCATTGTTCAATCGGGCTAGTGGCAACTAAGCAATCAGCTACAAAGATAATTGTAATGCAAAGTAGGAATCTTCGAACACATGGCAATCTCCAAATGACTTAAAACAATGAGCCGTTGGTGCCCAGGTGGAGCAGCGGGATATTCCACTAGCACATCAGCGCCGAGATTCTGAACTCCTCATAATTGGCATAATTGGCAGTGCCTGCAGCAGACACGGTTCTGCTAGGGCGGGATGACCGGACTATGTGGGTGGGGTCTTCAAACGCTGTGTAAGGACCCTGATTAGCAGATAGAAAGGGCACCTGTGCAGAATGCATTGGTGAAAAAGGGTTCCGGTAAGAGCTGTGCGCAAGTCGGAGGAGGCGTGAGCAGCAATGTACCCACCTTGACTGCAATCAGGGATCCCCCAGCAGCGGAAGACAAATTGATTATGCTAAATTAGGGAGAGAATGGGAGAAAATACTGGTCATTCCTTTTTATTTCCATTATTGGAAAATCTGCAGTCCAAATCTTGCTTCTTTAAGCAACACTTCAGTGTATTTTGTATTTTATTTTTGTCATAATAGAAACGTTAGCAGTAATAATAGTAGTAATAATAATAGCTGTAATTATATAACACACCCAAGATAGTGATACAAGGTAGAAGAAAGAAAAAAAGCCATTAATGGATCATAATATGCTTTAAATGTTCTAGACGTGGTATCTATAGTAGGTTTAATGTTAAATTTTACAGTATTATGTCTTTGTATCTACATGGCCAGTTGTGCCTGTGTGTGATTGCCCCGGGAACCTCAATCCCCCACCCACCCAACCTTTCCTGTCTGAAGCCATGTGGAGAATGTTGCAGCACCGTGTTTTGTTTGTGCACACAGTTATTTTTTGTTACTAAAACCTATTTGGAGAGAATGCCCAAGGTTCAGATTGTTTTGTAAGTTTTGGGGTATTTGACTATCACTACTAACCTGAATGCATGCATACTGAAGTGCATACCTGCATGGCACCTAACGACTCTTCAGTGGCTGCCCTGTCCTGCTGTTACAGCCTTGTGCTCTGCCACCCTAGGTCCTAGCAACACATGCCAGGAGGACTCCTGCGCCAACATGGGCATCTGCATCCAGCAGTGGGAGAACTACACCTGCGACTGCTCCATGACCTCCTACACCGGCACGCAATGCAACGACCGTAAGTCCACCACTGATTATTTGTCTTTTCTAGCTGTTCTGTTAGTCTGTGTTCACACTAGACATGTTTGTGTTGGTCAGTGTTTGTCCTTCTGGTGGTGTGTACGAAGTGGCTACTGTTGGTGCTAAAGAGTGGTATTTAATATGAAATGCTATTGGCTAAAAGGTTTGGTAATCTGCTGGTACAAGTTACCTGCTTTACCTACCACTTTTAGCCATTCGGTCATAGTTTCTGTTATTGTATTGATAATGATATTAAACTGTTTTCATAATAATATTTTACTATGTCATGGTTTAAAGACTAATACAGTATTTGTAAACATAAAATGCCAATACTACTACTACTACAATACTACTGCTACTCTTACTCTTACTACTGCTACTACTACAATACTACTGCTACTCTTACTACTAGTACTACTACAATACTACTGCTACTGCTACTTTTATAATAATAATAATATTAATGCCGACCCCGTAACCGAAAAACTGGACAAAGGCTGAGGAACAAGAAGAAGAAGAATACTTCACCTACTACTACTGCTAATAATGATAATAATGATAATAATAATAATATAAAAAATAAAATACTACCACTACTTCTAATAATGATAATAATAATAATAATAACAATAATACTAATAAATAAAATAATAATAATAATAATATCAACAAATAAATACTACTACTACTACTAATGATGATAATAATAATAATATAAAAAATTTAAAAATACTACTACCACTAATAATAATAATGACAACAACAACAACAATAATTATAATAATAAAATACTACTACTACTATTACTACCTCCAACTATTACTACCTCCAACTATTACTACTACTACTACTACTACAACTACCAATAATAATAATAATAATAATAATAATAATAATAATAATATCAAAAAATAAATACTCTTACTACCAATAATAATAATAATAATAATAATAATAATAATATCAAAAATTAAATACTACTACTACTTCTAATAATGTTAATAATTATAATAATAATATTACCGACTGTGGTTATTTTAGAGTAAAATATAACTGTAGTACAGAATTAAAGACTTTAATCTCTGACACGTTGAGAAATGATTTAAAGTCTGTAACAATCAGATTTAAATAAGTGTATATAATTAATACATAAATAAATAAACAAATGCTAAATAAAACACTTCGTCACACAGATGTGATTTTAAGTGTTTACCATTTCTCACGTCTTCCTGACTCACTTATGCTTATGTGCATTATTCACCATGATTTGTAACCCAGATTTGTACTGGCCTTCAAACTCATTACTGTTATTAAAAATGTGTTTTAATATTGTAACCTTTAAAAAATTAAAATGTTTTGACCATGACATAAAATCGTTTGCAGCTGTCTGGCTCTATATTGTAGACTTTCGTGAGAAAATAAACAGTAGCCTCTCGTTGTTTTATTCTCTAGTGTGAACACTTATTTTTCTCTGCTTTACTGAGCGATGAACATGATCTCATGTATGAATTTATACCGACAGTCTCTGTTGTTAAATGTCCAAGATTAGCCTCATTTTTACAGTTTTATATTATTAAGTCACATCAGTCACATCTGTGCACATCTGTTTGTTTTAATTATTGCTGATTTTACATGAGATCATGTTCTTTGTGCACTTTATTTACATCTCAGCTCATTTTAATGATCATTCTCACACATGGCCACATTGTAAATGCAAAATACAAACACAGAACAAACATGCACATACAAAATGCACTGTTTACTTCAAAAATACAAACACACACACACACACACACACACACACACAACAAACATGCACATACAAAATGCACTGTTTACTTCAAAAATACAAACACACACACACACACACACACAACAAACATGCACATACAAAATGCACTGTTTACTTCAGAAATACAAACACACACACACACACACACACACACACAACAAACATGCACATACAAAATGCACTGTTTACTTCAAAAATACAAACACGCACACACACACACACACAACAAACATGCACATACAAAATGCACTGTTTACTTCAAAAATACAAACACACACACACACAACAAACATGCACATACAAAATGCACTGTTTACTTCAAAAATACAAACACACACACACACACACACACAACAAACATGCACATACAAAATGCACTGTTTACTTCAGAAATACAAACACACACACACACACACACACACACACACACACAACCATGCACATACAAAATGCACTGTTTACTTCAAAAATACAAACACACACACACACACACACACACACACACACAACAAACATGCACATACAAAATGCACTGTACTTCAGAAATACAAACACACACACACACACACACAACAACCATGCACATACAAAATGCACTGTTTACTTCAGAAATACAAACACACACACACACACACACACACACACACACAACAACAACCATGCACATACAAAATGCACTGTTTACTTCAGAAATACACATACACACATCACACATCACACACACACACACAACAACAACCATGCACATACAAAATGCACTGTTTACTTCAGAAATACAAACACACACACACACACACACACACACACACAACAACAACCATGCACATACAAAATGCACTGTTTACTTCAGAAATACAAAAACACACACACACACACACACACAACAACCATGCACATACAAAATGCACTGTTTACTTCAGAAATACAAACACACACACACACACACACACACACACAACAACAACCATGCACATACAAAATGCACTGTTTACTTCAGAAATACAAACACACACACACACACACACACACACACAACAACAACCATGCACATACAAAATGCACTGTTTACTTCAGAAATACAAAAACACACACACACACACACAACAACCATGCACATACAAAATGCACTGTTTACTTCAGAAATACAAACACACACACACACACACACACACACACACAACAACAACCATGCACATACAAAATGCACTGTTTACTTCAGAAATACAAACACACACACACACACACACACACACACACACACACACAACAACAACCATGCACATACAAAATGCACTGTTTACTTCAAAAATACACATACACACATCACACATCACACATGCACACACACAACACATTGTTTACTTAAGAAATAACAATCCTGAAGACATCTAAAGGTAAGTGCTCTCTTCTAAATATTTGCTAAACAAAGAAAATAAAAGTGATTCTTTATCATTTTAACTCTAGTCTATCCACCACATCCATACCATCCACACACACACACACACACACGCACACACACACACACACACACACACACATCGCAAAACCACAGATTAGTATACATTGTTATATATCACATACTGGGATTCTTATAAATCACATACTGGGATTCTAATAAATCACATACTGGGATTCTAATAAATCACATACTGGGATTCTAATAAATCACATACTGGGATTCTAATAAATCACATACTGGGATTCTTATAAATCACATACTGGGATTCTAATAAATCACATACTGGGATTCTAATAAATCACATACTGGGATTCTTATAAATCACATACTGGGATTCTTATAAATCACATACTGGGATTTTTTATAACACATACTAGGATTCTTACACATCACAAACTAGGATTGTTATACATCACATTCTGGGATTCTTATACATCACATACTGGGATTGTTATGTATCACATATTGGGATTCTTACACATCACAAACTAGGATTGTTATACATCACATTCTGGGGATTCTTATACATCACTTACTGTGATTCTTATAAATCACATATTGGGATTGTTATACATCATATACTGGGATTTTTATAAATCACATACTGACATTGTTATACATCACATACTAGGATTGTTATACATCACATACTGGAATTATTATACATCACATACTAAGATTCTTATACATCACATACTGGGCTTCTTATGCATCACATACTAGAATTCTTATACATCACATACTGTGATTTTTATTCATCACATCCTGGGCTTGTTATTCATCACATACTGGAATTCGTATACATCACATACTGGAATATTTATATAGCACATACTGTAATAGTTAATATAACACATACTGGGACTGTTATGCATCACATACTGGGATGGTTTACATTACACACTGGAACTGTTCATGTATGAAAGAGTACTAGTCGGTACATTTCTATGTTAGAACTGGTAAAGTTTATCCTGTATTTAAATGTATTTTGAGCATGAGCTGGACTTAAGGAAACATACTTTACCTTTTCCTATCTTACCCAAACCAAAATGTCACTTTAATCTTTTGACTTGTGAGGGGAGAACTCCCTACATATTTATCCATAGGCCATTGCTGCTGGCTCATACTGATTAATAACATAGATGACGTCTGTGAAGTTGGTCCTTCCTGTAGTTATATAGGGAGTGACTTTTGGGTCATTTATAGGGATTTCTGTGGGAGGACATACAGTTTTATTGGATAGAAGGTTAAGGTTTCCATATGTAAAATCTTAGAACTGTAATTCAGCTACATCCAGGCCCTGGTTAGTTCTTGGATGAGAATTGAACGAAAGATGCTATAATATGAACAGAATTTGGAATGCGATTGTTAAGATGGTATTTAAAAGGTTGCATTAATTACAGCATGACTGAAGTGCTTTTATGCCTCAGTAGAGGAGTGATGAGATGAAGCTCGTCAGTACAATTGGCTACAAGGGCCCTTGTCTGGCTTTTGGAACCAACTCTTATTATTTGAATGACCTATCATATTGTTAATACCCTTTATTACGGATATAGAGCTGGTTACTGCAACCGTTTAGTAATCAGCAGATCATTCTGTAATCAGATGTAAGAGTTTACTGCTAATAAAACGTTAACAATAAAACAACTCTTTCCAAGGCATCTGTACGTCGCCCAAAAATATGACAGTGAATACACGTTTAGCTATTTATTGTAATTTATGGTTATTAGATGTATGTCATGGTGTAGCGAGACGTGGGACCGTACACGTTATGTGAACCCTGTGTTCATATTTATCATTTATGTGACTTAAACTTACATGAAATGTTTTAGTGGCGATACAGTTACAAAAGGAACTGTCTGGTTTACAAAAACAGCATCTGGAGTGCTCGGATGGCGCAGCATTTTAACCCGCTAGCACACTTTTGTATCATATTTAAACTCTTGATTTAGAATCTCAGTGGTCATCCACATGAGCACAGTTGGCCGTGTTTGAAGGAGGGAAGGCTGGACAGGGTTTTTATTCCTGCTGCTGCTGCGATAGGTGACATTCGGGACTGGTCTGGGTACCTAAGCAAGTGTGTATGTGTGATGCAGGACTCTTTTTTACTGTTTGTTACTGTTACTTATTTATAAAAAATGACTTGTTTGTTTTTTAAAGGCACATACAACTTTCAATTTTCAAGTATGTTTCTAGTACCACACTGCTGGTAACAAGTTTAAATACAGAAGGTGCAGGGCGGTACTCGAATCAAGCAACTAGGGAGGGAACATATCAGTGCACCCTTAGTGCAGGTCCCTAGCCCAGATAAATAGGTTATGTCAGGATGGGCATCAGGCATAAAAACTGAGCCAGATTAAATATCTAGATGCTTGAGCTTCTGTGGCGACCCCAAACGGGAGCAGCCCGGGTTTTATTTATATTTATTTTATTATTATTATTATTTTGTGTGTGTGTGGGGGGGGTGTGTGGGGGGGGGGGGGCAGGGTGACGGAGTGTAGGATGCGTCTCTCTCTCTCTATGATCACCCGTCTCTTCACTACAACAGGTACAACACAGCTGACCTTCTGGAGATTAATGACAGGCAGCTGGGAGCGTGCTCTCATCTGCTGGTTTGACATGCTGGATTTTATGAGCTGAATTTGAAGCATGACAGTGACGACAGGGACTGGAATAATGAAATAATACAGGGTGTTTGGATCAATCCTGAATACTTATTTCTAAGTGATTCTAAGTCATCCACCATGGTTTCTTCCGTGTGGCACCAGGGAACATAAGAGGGCAGAAAACATGCTGTTTTTTCTTAGTCTATCTAAAATTGATTACTCATACGTGCAGAATTACATACTAACTGTTACATGGGTGTGAGGTATAAGTAAAAAAGATATCTACCATCCACATAGCACTAAAATCAGATCAGACAGGGTGATTGACAGGAAAGCAGAGGAAAACATGATGAAACATATCTTGTGACAGAATATGTTTTGCATAAGGAACAAGGGTCTGTGTGTCAGTGGGGAAAATGACACAGGACAAGACGTTCCAGCTTAAGGTAACAGAGGGTGATAGCGGGCCTGAATAAGAACAGCGCTTCTAATGTGTTAGTTCAGTGCACCAACACTAGGTGGCAGTAATACATTATCAATGCCCAGCAATGTCTGACCCGGTCTCTTCGTTTTTATTCTTAAAGTAGTAAGAGCTCGATAAAATTTAAATAATAAACAGAATATCTGTGGATCAGTCATTTTGTGTCAAATGCTTTATCAAGGACTTGCTGTTTGTGTGGATTAGTTTATTCATGTTGCCATAAAACTGTATGTCATAAAAATGTATTTACAGATTAGACAGAACACACACACACACACACACACACACACTTGTTATTACTTACTATACAATACAATATATTCTAATTGCTTATTGTCTGTGATATTTAGGCTGTTCATACGTCCAATATTAGGGCGGGGGAGCCGTTTTTTGTTGTCCTGTTCGTCGTCCGATACATTGCTTGGACGCACACGTATTTGTCCTCATTTTAAAGCTTACTAAACTTACTAATTGTAACAATTATAATTAATTTGCCTTCCGTTGGCTTACAAACATGTGAAAATAAATTACTTGTATTTCATTGGTTTAAAACCACCACTTTCCATGAAGACGTCCACCACTTTACTGTGGAGCGTCCGGCCCTAAAATGCTCGTTAATTACTTTTAATGAAGCTTTAATAACTGTTCACGCTGTTAACACACTCTTAGTAGTCGCTCACCACCCTTTTATTTCTAAGAGACTGAATGAATTTCATGTTTTTTGTATTAAAGTATCACAAGTCGACTCTGAATGTGGTGAGTAAAACATTTATAATGTGACAATTGTCTAGTTCATTTAGTTGGTTGCATCACAATTATATCAATTTAGGTTTTAAATTTCTGTGCTGTCCTGACTACCCACTGTCATGCCCTCCTTCTTGGATGTCCTCTATTTTGGGGGTTATAGAAGTGGCAACCTTAGTGATATTTGGGGTGGCATTTTTGGTATTTACAAATACTGCAGTTTATTAAAATTTTTCATTTTAATATCTATAATATTCGGGGTGGCAGTTTTATTATCTACTGCTGTTAAGTTATAAACAGGCATATCAGCGCAGGTCATGAGACATGTTTATTCCTAAAACAAGTGTACACAACGTTTTCTGTTTAAACTGAACTATTATCTACTTAGGATCTCTGATACAGGGCTTTTATGTCCCAAGAATTTAGATTTGGTCAGTGGGGGGCAAATAATTTAGTATCATGGACTCCAAACTATGGAAGACAATCTCTTATCTCTCACATACTCATCCTATTTATATGTAGACATCACAAGGACGTCACCAGCATCATCATTATCTTTAAAGATAAACTAGAGGGTCATTCCACACATTTAAAGTAAAACATACACAATTATGCTGCAATACAATTAGTTACATAAACAATATGAACAAAAGTATTGGGACATCACTTCTACCTATTACATTTTACTGGAACAATTGCTAACAGGTGTAATAAATCTATTATATAAAGGAAATTATATGCTTCTAAGCATGTGCTTGAACATGAAAGGGTCTTCCCTATACTGTTGCTGCAAGGCAAGCTTTATAAAGACATGAAGAAAAGTTTAGTTTAAAGAAATTCTAGTGTCCTGCACAGAGTCCTGACCTCAGCCCCACTTAACATCTCTGTAATTAACTGGAACATCAACTGAGGCTTTTCTAACCAACATACAAATGCTCATTTGACTGAATGGGCACAAATTTCCACAGCTACACTTGAAAAGCTTACTCAGAAAAGTGAATGATGTTATAGCTGAAAATATCCCACAGAAGTCACTCTGTTTTAATACCATTTGTTTTTGAAATGAGACGTTCAACAAGCTCATGGTAAGCTGTCCAAATACTTTTGGCCCTACAGTGTATAATGAATACAAAAGACCTGAGAAATTAGTTTCAAGCCAGATATCTAGATGGAGTTGAACCTACCCCGTCCCTGTATGTGCTAAAAGCTTCAGATTTCATACGGGTTTATAATTGAATTAGCCTGTGCTGTCTTTTACCCTTTGAAAGGTCAAACCTCCCTGTTTATGATCGAGCTCATGGCCACCCAAAATTGAATTATTTAGTAATTAGTCATGCTCCGGGTAACGATTGACTTTGTGACATTTTGGTGCCAGAGCCTGTAACAAATGGGCTTCAAATGGAATTAGAAAGCCTGTGTGTTTCACCGGCGTCATGCTAATATCGAGCCTCTTTGCCTAGCTGCCAAAGCTATTGATTAAATAACGAACGGATCAGTGAGACACCGGCTCTAAATCTGAGTGTTTGAACACCTGAGTCTAGGAAAACGGTCTCGAACGTTTACAGGATGGTCTGTATTTGTGAAAGCTTACACTGCACAGATAAAGACAGAGTTTAGCACATATAACCGAAACAATGAACAGTGCGCTGTAAAAGTCATTCATCATTTAGACAGATTATTTATCATTAATGTATATGAAAATTCATTAAAGTAGTTGAGGTGGGTGTTTTGCTGCTCACACCTCCTCTGACCTGCGCGCAGCCCTTAACGGAACCCTTTTCCACCCATGCACTCTGCACAGGCGCCTCTATCCGCCAATCAGGGTCCTTACACAGCGTTTGAAGACCCCACCCACGTAGTCTGGTCACCCCTCTCTGCAGGCACTGCCAATTATGCTCGCTAGATGACTCCCAGTCGACCGAGGAGTTCAGAATCTTGGTGCACCACAAGACAGTTAAAAATCGATTCACATGTGTAACAATTCAAATCAATTTACATGTATATTGAATCGATATTCACTTAAAACAGCAGAGGGCACTGGCGCTATTCACCTCGCCAGGTTGACGTCACTACAGTGCAGTTAATTTGTCTTCCACTGCTGAGGGATACCCGATCCGAGGAGAGCACGTCGCTGTACACGCCTCTTCTGACATGTGTACAGCCCTCCTCTTCTCGCCCCTGCATTCTGCACAGGCGTCTCTTCTGCCAATTAGGGTACTTACACAGCGTATGAAGATCCCACCCACACATACCCCGGTCATCCCGCCCTAGCAGATATAGTGGCCAATTAGTATCTGCTGCAGGCACTGCCAATTATGCCCACCAGATGGCGCCCAGCCGACCGGTGGTAACATTGTTTCATTGTCTGATCTGATGGAATTAAAACGCTGGTACGACGCTGGGAAAAATGCATCACAAAGGAAGGTGACGATGTAAAAAAGTGATGTCATTTGTTTTTGAAATTCTTAGTAAATAGAGTTTAAAAAAGTGTGGAAACTTTACGAAGAACCCTCATGTACAAGGATTCATGGCACTCACCCACCCAATATGAATCAAAAATGTGACTCTGGACACTGGAACTGATGTACTAGCCACTGTTTATTTAAATAAATAATTACATTAATTATACGGTTTCAGACAACACACTACACACACACCACTCACACATATTTGCTAATTCGGGCAATTTAAAGTAGCCAAATCAGTATCCACATATTTTTGGGATGTGGGAGAAAAGCAATTCCAATCAGGAACGTAACAGTAAATGAGTAATTTTATGTGAATGAGGGAATGGAATTACTGTTTACTCTGTAAAACACAGTGACTCGTGACACCGTCAGGCTCACACACATAAACAGCAGTGTGAAAGACGTGTCCTACAGAAACTTAATTTTTTTACTGTATTGTTTTTCAAATCGCTGGTGCTCCAGGATTAATTATAGCTCATGAATATTAGAATGGTGTTGAGTGTGATAACAGCTAGCCAAACAAACCCAGATTCACCTCGTGCATCTCGGACACGCTGCTTATTAAAAGTAACGCACCGAGCAATCATGTTGATTGAGCTGTACTAATAAATTACTTGTTAGCAGCTTCATTGCCTGTTAAATGAACTTGCTCTGAATTTATATTGCATAGAGGAATTTACACGCCATCGCTAGATTTCTGCGCCGTGCGTTCGGATTCTCTGACGGCTGTGTTTTTTCTTTTAATTAAAAAAAAAAAAAACACAGTTGGCTGTAAACATCACCTGTTTGCATTTAATTAGCATTTATATTTACTAATTGTGGTATAAGCAAATGTAAGGTAATTAGTCCTATAAATAGTTAAATAAATACAATAAATACAATTACTTTTACAATGAAAAAAAATCTTTAAAGGAGGATAAAAGAATGACGAGCATCGGCTTGATTTCATCCTTACAATTTCAAAGACTACAGTTAAAAAGAACAAGTTTAAGCAACAGACATTTGGGGAACAAGTCTTTCCACAAGATTCTGTAGTGTGGCTATGGGAATTTATGCATGAAGGAAGGAGGGAAGAAGGAAAAAATGAAGGGAGGCAGAAAGGGTTTGGTTTTGGCTTTACTGGCAGGGAAACAGTGAGCATCGACTTGGTTCCATCCTTAAAATTCAAAAATGGCAGTTCTTAAGAACGAGGTCAAGCATCAGCCATTGGGGGGAACAAGTCTTTTCACAAGATTTTGTAGTGTAGCTATGGGAATTTTTTTGCATAAAGAAGAAAGGAAGGAAGCAGGAAAAAAGTGAGGGGGGCAGAGTGGGTTCATTTCTGGCTTTACTGGCAAAGGGATACAGCAAGCAAGGTCCGGCAGCAGACATGGGAGACAACAAGTCTTTCCACAAGACTCTGTAGTGTGGCTATGGGAATTTCTGCTGGACAGAAGGAAGGAAGGTAGGAAGGAAAAACTGAAGGGAGGCAAGAAGGTTCATTTTTTTGTCTTTACTGGCAAAGGGATACAGCGAGCATGAGCTTGATTCCATCCTTATTATTTTAAAGACCGCAGTTCTTAAGAACAAGGTCAAGCAGCAGACACTGGGGGGGAAAGTTTTTCCACAGGATTTTGTAGTATGTCTATGGGAATGTCTGCAAGAGAAGTAAGAAAGAAAGGAAGGAGGAAAAATGAAGGGAGGCAGGAAGGGTTCATTTTTGGCTTTACTGGCAGAGATATACAGCAAGCATCGGCTTGATTCCATCCTTACAATTTCAAAGACCGCAGTTCGAGAGAACAAGGTCAAGCAGCAGACATTGAGGAGGGAGATAAGTCTTTCTAAAAGATTTTGTAGTGTGGCTATGGAAATTTCTGCAGGAGGAAAGAAAGAAAGGAAGGAAAAATGAAGTGAAAAAATGAAGAGAGACAGGGAGGGTTCATTTTTGGCTTTACTGGCAAAGGGATACCGCAAGCAAGAGATATACAGCGAGCATCGGCTTGATTCCATCCTTAAAATTTCAAGTTCAAAAGAACAAGGTCAAGCAGCAGACATTGGGGGAAACAAGGCTATGGGAATTTCTGCTGGAAGGAAGGGAGGAAGGAAGGTAAAAAGGGAAAACTGAATGAAGGCAGGAAGGGTTCAGTTCTGGCTTTACTGGCAGAGATATACGGCGAGCATTGGCTTGATTTCATCCTTACAGTTTCAAAGACAGCAGTTCAAAAGGAACAAGGTCAACAGCAGACACTGGGGAGAACGAGTTTCCTACAGGATTTTGTAGTATGCCTGTTAGAATTTCTGCCAAATACATCAAACAGCATTTTTTTTTAATCAGGCACTGCTAGTAAATAAAAAGGTCTGGTTTTGCATATGACCTTTCATATGTTTGTCCCAGTGATGTTCAGTTGGGTTAAGCTCAGGTCTGTGTGCTGGGTACATTTACATTTTTGGCATTTAGCAGACACTTTTTTATCCAAAGCGACTTAAAGTTGTGACAGTGTAAAATCTAAGCAATTGAGGGCCCAACAGTGGCAACCTGGCAGTGGTGGGGCTTGAACTGGCAACCTTCTGACAGTCCAGTACCTTAAACACTATTTTGGAAATTTCTTAAGGGCCTTGCTCAAGGGCCTATTTACATTTGTGATATTTAGCAGACACTTTTATCCAAAGTGACTTACAATTATCACTGAATACAGTTCAAGTACTTGAGGGTTAAGGGCCTTGCTCAGGGGCGCAACAGAGGCTACTTGGCAATGGTGGAGCTTGAACCAGCAACCATCTGATTACTAGTCCAATACCTTAACCACCATTTTTTTCTTTTTTTTCTCCGATTTCCCCCTCCAATTGTCCTCCCTAATCTAGTCATATCCAATTACCCTTATCGTGTTACGCTTCACCTTCACCGTTACAACCCTTCACTGCTGACTCTGACATGTGTGCAGTACCGACTGCTTCTTTTCACCTGCACGAGGCGAGTTCATATGCGGATCAGCCTTGTGCATGGAGAGCCAAACCATGATCAGCATTATTCCCCAACTCTGCGCAGGCGCCATCAATCAGCCAGCAGAGGTCGCAATTGCACCAGTTGTGAGGAACCCTGGTCCGGCTCAACAATTGTTTTTCATGTAGTCGCTCAGCCCAGCCGGATGGCAGAGCTGAGATTCGATACGATGTATTCTAAGACCCAGCTCTGGTGTGCTAGTGTGTTTTACCGCTGTGCCACCTGAGCGGTTTACAGCATAAATTATATATATATATAACAAGGAAGTGGTTTTAATGTTATGGCTGATCAGTTCTCTGCATATATATATGCAGAGAACTGATCAGCCATAACATTAAAACCACTTCCTTGTTTCCACTTATCATATAGAAGCACTTTGTAGTTCTACAATTACTGACTGTAGTCCATCTGTTTCTCTGCATACTTTTTTAGCCTGCTTTCACCCTGTTCTTCAATGGTCAGGACCCCAACAGGACCACCACAGAGCAGGTATTATTTAGGTGGATGAGTCTCATGGTGGATGAGTCTCAGCACTGCAGTGACACTGACATGGTGGTGGTGTGTTAGTGTGTGTTGTGCTGGTGTGAGTGGATAAGACACAGCAGCGCTGCTGAGGTTTTTAAATACCGTGTCCACTCACTGTCCACTCTATTAGACACTCCTACCTAGTTGGTCCACCTTGTAGATGTAAAGATTGCTGCTGTTTGGGTTGGTCATCTTTTAGACCTTCATCAGTGGTCACCGGATGCTGCCCACGGGGTGCTGTTGGCTGGATATTTTTGGTTGGTGGACTATTCTCAGTCCAGCAGTGACAGTAAGGTATTTTAAAACTCCATCAGTGCTGCTGTGTCTTATTTACTCATACCAGCACAATACACACTAACACACCACCACCATGTCAGTGTCACTGCAGTGCTGAGAATGATCCACCACCTAAATAATACCTGCTCTGTGGTGGTCCTGGGAGAGTCTTGACCTTACCCGTTGAAGAACAGCATGAAAGGAGGCTAACAAAGCATGCAGAGAAACAGATGGACTACAGTCAGTAATTGTAGAACTACAAAGTGCTTCTATATGGTAAGTGGGGCTGATAAAATAGACAGTGACTGTAGAAACAAGGAGGTGGTCTAAATGTTATGGCTGATATTATATATATATATAATTTATAATTAATTAATTTATATGCAACATGAAAACATTAGAGGGGTTTCCACATAATTCTGGCCCTATCACTTTTGGCCCTATTCTGTATATACTGGTAAGCCTACATGTGTTTTGACCTCTGGAACTTTTTTACCTTCTTATGACCTTGATGTTCCAATCATACACAATCCACTCCGCCGTCTATAAAGCAGCTACGAACCCTCATGTTTATTTGGTGTTTCTTTGTAAATAGAAGCCAAAAATTTCCTGAAAGCGCTTTCAGTAATGACTTTGGAAGCGACTCGTGTTTTGTACCCTGATGAGTTCCTGTCATTGTAGTGAGTACGGCTGTCATTTCGCGTGACTCCCCGCTGTGCCCTCGCGCCTCCATTTCTCTCGCTGCTCTTTAAGCAGTCGATATGATCAGAGAAGAACATGCATAAAACTGATGTGCTGGAAAATAGGCTCCCATCTTGAGATGTCAGTTTTGGATAACGTGGACGCGGAGATACTGCGGCTGTCAGATTGCTTTACTCACACACACACACACACACACACACACACACACACACACACAGACATTGCAGCAATCGTTTATTTATTTATTTATTTGTTTTCACACCAAATTTCTCACAGCATTAATTACCAGGGTTAATACGAGACATGTCTTCCTCCCAGTAAAAACTGAGTCCTGAGGGTTTTATCTCTACTGTACTACTAATGTTTTGCGAAGAAAAAACAAGATAAATGCGTGACACTATTTATAACAAGATCAAGCACCAGACGTTGGGGACAACAAGACTCTCCACAGGATTTTGTAGTGTGTCTATGGTAACTTTTGCCACATATGTCAAACACTCACTCACTCACTTTCTTAACCGCTTATCCAATTAGGGTCGTGGAATGAAGTGGGAGGGGGTGCTGGAGCCTATCCCAGCCCCTCAATGGGCGTAAGACACACACACAGACACACACACTCACCTACAGGGACTTCCATTTGATCTTTCAATTCGTCCCAATCATGTCCACTAAATTTAAGAATCACCCATAACTTATGCCTAGTTATGCCTATTTTTGCCCTGATTTTCGCTCGCCAACTGGTTGCTAGATTTGCCGGCTCGGGAGCAACTCGGCTCTCAATCACTATGTGTGAACTGCCTAACAGCTCGATCTGAGCGGCTCGCCGACTGAAGATAAATATCTAGCTTGTCAAATATCTGGATCTGAGTCGGCCGACTGGCAATGAGTGCTATGTCGACCAGCCAATGAGAACGCAAGACACGGGGTGAGGGGTGACGTGCATTTTTAGACGTGGTATCATTAAACCCTTCGTCACTTCTCGCATGTGTTTTCGTGACAAAACATAGTTTGGGAGAGCAGAGAAGCTCACCTGCTGATTCCAGTTGGTGATAGATGGTGTAGTGTGAAACCCCCTATCGCCGATCAGACATGTAGTGTGAAAGCCACACCGACTTGAAAGACTCCCGATTACAAGAGATCCAGTTAAGTAGTGTGAACGGTACAGTGACCTGACGACTTGGAAAGTCGTGTAGTGGGAACTTGGCATTAAACTAATACACACACACACTGCAGCAATTCAGGTTTTTTTTCCCACCAAATTTCTGACAGCATTAATTACCAGGGTTAATACGAGACATTTCTTCCTCCCAGTATAAACGAAGGCCTGAGGGTTTTATCTCTACTGTACTACTAATGTTTTGCAGTGTAAAAAAAAAGAAGATAAATGCACAGGCAGCGAGCGGAAAGGATGGATATGTTTTCCTGGGCGCGTGTCTGACATTAACAGGAGCTCGGTAATTAAAGAGCATCTTTTCTTCTTCGTCTTCACTGCCCCTCCTTACTGCTCTGAAGCTTTATCAAAGCGCCAAGTTCCTCCTGCTTCCATTAGGAACAAAAGAACCTGTCACCCCAACAGGCCATCAATTAACACAACAACAAAAGCACGGGCCACTCTCGCTGCTCGCCGGAGTCTAATGTAGTGTTGCACGGACGGTGCTTATCTGCCAGGTGAGAGACGCATTACAGATGAATACACGACCCTGCCGTGGCTTAAGTAACGTTTGTCTGCGCGAGGAAATATTTGGCTGAAATATTGAATGACCAACCCTGCTGATGCGCCCACACCAACGGCATGCATTAAAATCTTCTATCTTTTTCTTTTTACTGCAGAAAGATTTTACACCCTGGCTTATATAAAATGGGCTTTTTACGATAATACACTAAAATGTTTTCTCTCAGAAACCCAGGTGGAAGACGGCGTGTAATTACTGAAACCAATCCATACAATCCATCCAGTTTAGTGTCAGCACCCTAAATAATTCTGATTTATAGGATGCACTCTATAGGAAGGAAAACTGAGCTAACCCAAGTACAGATATAGTAAAAGATTTACCCATACACCTACACTGATCAGCCATAACATTAAAACCACCTCCTTCTTTCTATACTCACTGTCCATTTTATCAGCTCCACTTACCATATAGAAGCACTTTGTAGTACTACAATTACTGACTGTAGTCCATATATTTCTTTACATACTGTCTGCTTTGCCCTTTTCTTCAGTGGTCAGGACCCCCACAGGACCACTACAGAGCAGGTATTATTTAGGTGGTGGATCATTCTCAGCACTGCAGTGACACTGACATGGTGGTGGTGTGTTAATGTGTGTTGTGCTGGTATGAGTGGATCAGACACACTACAGAAAATAGGAGGGTTCATTAAAAATAGACAGGGCAGCAGACTGGCTCAGTGGGTAGCACTGTCACCTCACAGCAAGAAGGTCCTGGGTTTGATTGATCCCAGATGGAGCAGTCCGGGTCCTTTCTGTGTGAATTTTGCATGTTCTCCCCGTGTTTGTGTGGGTTTCCTCCGAAAGCTTTGGTTTCCTTTCACAGTCCAAAGAGGTGCAGTCAGGTTAAAGGGAAATAGAGAATTGTCCATGACTGTTTTTGACATTAAAGACTTGAACTGATGAATCATGTGTAACCAGTGAATATCTGTCCTGTCATGAATGTAACCAAAGTGTGTAAAACATGACGTTAAAATCCTTATAAATAACATTAATTAACAGGGTACCAGGAACCTAGCAGCCTCCATAACTGTGTATCTGCAAAGCGCACAGAGTAAAAGTACAAAATCTGTGTCGCTAATAAACAGGTTACTGAGTGAACGTGTGTTTGCGTCTGGTACATGATAAATGGACGTCTGCGTTAGTAATAAATGTAGATGATGGAAAAATTGCAGATGCACCAGGTTTTACAGAGAAACGTGTTGGACATCGATGTTTCATCAGCTGTGCAAGGAAAATATTTCTGAAACTTGTGGATGAAAGATGGTTTACATTTTCTGTGTCTGCGGTTTTACATCTGTATCAATCTTCTTTTAATGAGCTAACGGTTTCGAGGGCTAACAGCTAACTCATATCTACAGTATATACACATAGGAAGGAAAGCTGCACGCATTACTGTGAACCATATACACCGATCAGCCATAACATTAAAACCACCTCCTTGTTTCTACACTCACTGTCCATTTTATCAGCTCCACTTACCATATAGGAGCACTTTGTAGTTCTACAATTACTGACTGTAGTCCATCTGTTTCACTACATATGTTTTTAGTCTGCTTTCACCCTGTTCTTTAATGCTCAGGACCCCCCTCAGTCCAGCAGTGTTTAAAAACTCCATCAGCACTGCTGTGTCTTATCCACTCATACCAGCACAACACACACTAACACACCACCACCATGTCAGTGTCACTGCAGTGCTGAAAATCATCCACCACCTAAATGATACCTGCTCTGTGGTGGTTCTGGGAGAGTCCTGACCATTGAAGAACAGCATGAAAGGGGTGAACAATGTATGTAGAGAAACAGATGGACTACAGTCAGTAATTGTAGATAGAATTCTATATAGAAAGTGAAGCTGATAAAATGGAAACAAAGAGGTGGTTTTAATGTTATGGCTGATCAGTGTATAAAACAGGAAATGGAAAACTTAGCAGTCCCTTTAAAATAAATACAATGCAGTTTTATTGTGTGTATGATGTACACTTATTTATGTTTGTTTCCTAATTACCATGGACCTCACACAGGCCATACAGGGACAGCCAAAGGGCCGGGTGTGGCCCCGGGGCTGTACTACGCCCAGGTCTGATCTAAAATAATTCTGTGTGGCTATGATGTGATAAAAGATGCAATCAGATAGGGACAGTATTTCACACTGTGGTATGTGAAGCACTTTGCTTGCACAGCAGAAAGATGGTCAAATAAATCTACATGTCATAAAAAGAATAAATAATGTACATAAGTTCACTCCTGAAATACTACAGATCTAACTTCATTTCAGGACTGGTCCTCCCTTTAAGCTGAGATTGAGTTTTTAAAGCCGAGCTGAATCAGTGCGAGGGGAGGAAGCGTGGCGTCTCTGGCGCCGAGGTAAATCGGCTGCCGGTGATGAAGAGCCTGTGGAGGCGGGAAGATGAATTACTCATGTGAGCTCATATTCATCACCCCGCTGTCCCGCACTTCCGCTAGCCTATGACACAAGATGAAGAGCGGTGGGACACGCGCAACGACCTCGAATGACAGCCTCAAACAGAGCCACCAGCACAATGGAAGTGCATTCGAGAGCTCTCAGGAAATATTGCGCTGCCACCGTTTCATGAATAGTGTGATGCGTACGGCTCGGCGAGGCTTGCTCCGGCCCGCGGACCGAACCGGAAGGCGTTTTATTATTTTATCCGAGTTTATGAAGAGTTCGCGCTTTGTGCTGTGTTTGTGGAAGCTGTCGAAAAATATACGGCCGGATCGATCTGCCAAGGTTTAATGTCTTTCATTTCTTCCAATCGACCGAGTTGGTCCTCTTTTTGTCAACTCTGCCATATACAGTTTGAGTTAATGCAGTCAGTCAGTGTGTGTGCACCCGTCCTGGCACAGGGCCGCTCCCGTCTATATATTAGCTGCCTTTTGCTTACTAACATTTACAGGAGAGGGAAGATGGACATGTTTTAAATGTTTAAACTTTTTACATGACTGTGGGCTTAGAGGCAAGAAACAAGCTCTGGCTACAGATGCAATGGTCCCTTTATAATAGAAGGGCGTGTCAGTCACATGCTTTAAACTTGACATCAATCGGTTCTGGTAGTGGCTTTGAGTTTTATAGACGTTGAGTTTCAAGGTATTTTTTCCCATAAGGATGTTTGGGAAACCTGTTAATGTGTTCCATGGCTCCAAGGAACTGCATATATTTTAGGCTAATGTAAAATAATGAGGCTGTTTTCGACACACTGAAAATAACACATATAATATAAACAACACTGAAATAAAACCGCTCAGGTGGCGCAGCGTTAAAACACTCTAGCACACCAGAGCTGGGATTTTAATACATTGTATCTAATCTCAGCTCTGCCATCTGACTGGGCTGGGAGACTATATGAACAACGTTTGGCTGTTGTTCATACAGGATAGGGAGCCATGTAGGGACCTCATAACTGATGCAATTATGACCTCTGCTGGCTGATTGATGACATCTGCACAGAGTGGAGGAATAATGCGATCAAGGTGTGGCTGTCCGTGCACAAAGCTGACCGGCATATGAACTCGACTCGTGCAGGTGAAAAAATGCAGTCCGCTATTACACATGTGTCGGAGGGGGCGGGTGTCAGTTCGCTCTCCTCAATGAGGGGCGGGGGTCAGCACCAGTAGAGAGGAAGCATAACGCAATTGGGTAAAAATTGGACACGCTTAATATCTGGAGAAGCTTTATTTATTTATTTATTTATTTATTTATTTATTTATTTATTTTATTTTTTTTTTTATTTTTTTTAATTTTTTTTACTGTAAGCATTTTAGACTTTCTTTGAGAAGCTGATTCTCACAATTTCTCTGCACCTCGAGCTATAACACAAGTTTAAAAGTGTTGGAAAATCCAGATAAACACAGATACACGTGGAGCTTTCAGACTGAACTTGATGGTTATTCCACACAAAAGCAGATTCGTCTCATATTCACACTTTGATAACGTTTTACTGCAACACTCAAGCCGAGCTACATAAATAGGCTGTTTATTCTTAATTTTAAATTAAATAAATAATAAAAAAAAGCTGAACTCGTTGAATTGAAGAGAAACATTGAGTTTACGGGTACAAATTTCTCCATGAAGTGTGTTGAGTTTCAAAGATTTTGAGTTTACGGGACGTTGAGTTACAAGGTACCACTGTATTATAAAATGTGGAGGATGGATGGATGGATGGATGGATGGATGGGATGGGATAGGAATAGGATAGAATAGATGACACTAGCTGTACATAGTATAACAAAATTCTGTATGGTACTTCTCAACATGAACCAGATAAAAGTAAATCCACACAACAACACAGACAGACAAATGCAAAACATGCAATCAATAATAACAGCAAATGTGAGGCACAAAAATGTGTCTAAGTTCATAGCAGCTGAGATGGGGGTGTGCATGGGGGTGATAGAGGTTACAGCCCTGGGGAAGAAGCTGTTCCTTAGTCTTCTAGTCCGAGTTTTTATTGTTCTGTATCTCCGTCCTGAAGGCTGGTGGACAAACACTTGGTGACCTGTGTGGGTGGGATCTGTAGTAATGCTACTGGTCTTCTTCTGGAGGCGGCCAGCACACACTGAGTCCAGGTCTGGGAGCAGATTTTTTGAGATCCTCTGTGCTGTTCTAACCACCCCGGCTTGGTCCTTCCTGTCTTGTGCTGTACGGCTGGCATAACATACAGTCGTACAGAGAGAACTTCTATAGAAGTTCACCAGTAGCTCGAGGGGAGCTGAGAGGGGAGTCCGGCCTGCGGGAGGTTCCTCAGGAAGAAAAGCCTTTGTCGAGCCTCCTTCACCCGGGTGGGAGGTGTTTAGTGCCCAGGTGAGGTCGGCTGTAATGTCGAGTCCCAGGTACGATGTTCTCCACACACTCCACTTCCTCCCCATGCACAAGGGATCTTCAAAAAGTTTCCGCACTTTTATATTGTGGTTGGAAGCAGTGAGGGTGGGAGGAGTGGTAATCGGTCGTGTCTGAGAGACGCTTATAGTCCAGATTTAGCTCCATCTGATTTCAACCTTTTGAGATGATCAAAGAAGCTTTAAAGGGGAAGAAGATTTTCATGTGATGATGATGTGAAAGCAGCGCTGCATCTGTGGCTACACGGTCAACCAAAAACGTTTTTTGCTGATGGCATTAAAAAGTTGGTATTACGCTGGAAAAAAGTGCGTAAACTCTTGAAGAACCCTCGCATGAAAAGGGGTTTGTCTTGTAGTCCAGGGTTTTTTAAACCCTGGGTCGTGACCATTCGGTGGGTCATGAGTCACAGAGAAAAATAATAATAATAATTAAATAAACTTATATGTGAACGCCCCCTTGTGGAGGCTTTATGTTACATCTTGTAAATCACAGAGAGAGTAAGATGCATTGCTTGTGTTGCCTTGGTCACGTAAAAAATCATGGACAAAATGGGGTCGCTTGATGAGTCTTGAGTCTTGGTGGTATTCAGAACCAGGTTGTTTTACGAGCATCACCGGGCCAGGTGTGTTGTCAATAGTGTGTTTCACAAAGGTATTGAAGGTGTGGATGGAGGTGCAATCATGTGTAAAAAGGGTGAACAGAACTGGACTGAGCACATACCCCTGTGGCACACATGTGTTCAGGATAAGTGTGGATGATGCTTGGTCCTCCACTATTCTATTCTCACCACTTGTGGTCTGTTGGTGAGCACAGTGAGGTGGACAGTCCCAGATTGCAGGGTTTAACTACCAGTTTATGGGGGATTATTGTGTTAAAGGCGGAGCTAGAATCAGCAAATAGCATTCTAACATACAAGGGTTCTTCAACTATATTAATTAAGATGTTGGTTTGTTTATTAGGATTTTAATGTCATGTCTTTTTGTTTACGTTCATGACAGGAACGGTAGTTACTCATTACACAAGGTTCATCAGTTCACAAGTTCATGGACAATTTAGTGTCTCTAATTCACCTCACTTGCACGTCTTTGTTCTGTGGGAGGAAACCGGAGCACCTGGAGTTAACCCACGCAGACACCGGGAGAACATGCAAACTCCACACAGAAAGGACCCGGACCGCCCCACCTGGGGATCGAACCCAGGACCTTCTTGCCGTGAGGTGACAGTGCTACCCACTTAGCCACCGTGCCGCCCTATTAATTAAGAATTTCATAAACAAAAGACACCACTTTACTACAGTCACCTTCCGATGCATTTTTCAAGCATTGTACCAACTTTTTAATGCCATCAGCAAAAAATGGTTTTGGTTGAGCGTGTAGCCACTGATGCAGCGCTGCTTTCACATCATCACATGAAAATCTTCTTTCCCTTAAAGCTTCTTTGAGCGTCCAAAAGGTGGAAATCAGATGGTGCTAAACCCAGACTATAAGCGTCTCTCAGTCTCTCGACCGTTTACCACTCCTCCCACCCTCACCGCTTCCCTCGTATGTGCTAGGATGCTCCAGGAGACGGTGCCCTCTGCGGAATGGGATCAATCCTGAACTTTCTGACAGCAGGTCACTAATACATGGAGCTCCACAGATCAGAACGTACAGCTTCAAACAGCCTTATTGTATCTTGTCTTCCTGTGTGATGTATTTTCACAATTCAGTTAGAGTGTGTGGACTGTAGAGGAAATCAATACTACTTTCCGTCTCTTTTATTTGATCGTGTTGGTGAAGACACTTCAGTTTATTGTCAACCGAGAGACATTTTTGACACATCGTTGAAACTAATTTCCGCTAATTTAAGTGACTTAATTCAGCTGGATTTATAAAGAACGTTTACAAAATTATACAAAACGTCCTTTTTTAGGTGGACAGAGGTGACCTTGGTTTGATGTAGTGAAATGTTCTTCGCTTTAAGGCCTAATTGCCGGAGCGAAGCTATCCATCACCGCACGTTTCCCGGAAAACATTTCTGCTGGCACATAAACATGACCGATCAATATTCCGCGGCCTGCCTGAAATGCCACCCATTTTATATCATTTCTAATCATCTAGTTGTCTTGTTGCCATTTGTGCCAAGTCAATGGTGTGTGGCGTGGCAATTTCTTGTGTGTGCTGGAAAATGTATTTTATTGCTAATTTATTCCAAACAGTAAACAGTGGACGCGGATGTTATATTATAGACTGTGTAGTCTCTTAATCTCTCATACACATACACACACACACACACACACACACACACACAAAGCAAGTTTTATAATCTTTCTATAATCGAGGGCAGCTGTAGCCTAGTGATTAAAGTACTGAACCAGTTATCAGAAGGTTGCCAATTCAAGCCCTGCCACTGCCAGGTTGCCACTGTTGGGCCCTTGAGCAAGGCCCTTAACCCTCAATTTGCTTTGAATTAAAGCGTCTGCTCAGTGCCGAAAATGTAAATGTAAGCAAGTAAGTACTATTTTCATCTATTCGACAACTGTATTGTTAGAGCTGCAGTTAAAATTGGAAATATTAGCTCAAAAGTATTAAGACACCCCTTTTCATTATTTAATTCACATGTTTCAGCCACATCATCTGCTAACGTGTTATAAATTAATTATGTAAAGGGAATTACATGCTTCCAACTTTGCAGCAACAGTTTAGGGAATGCTTTTTACTGTTCCGGCATGACTGTGCCCATGTGCACAAAGCAAGCTCTTAAAAAGACGTGAAGAAAGGCTCAGTTTAAAGAAACTCCCGAGTCCTGACCTCAGCCTCACTGAACAGATTTGGAATGAACTGAAACATCAACTTAGACTTTTTTCATGCCCAGCCATACAAATGCTCCTTTGACTCAATTTGCACAAATTCCCACATACATACTTCAAAGTCTTCAAAGTGAGAAGCCTTCTCATAGGAGTGGCTGTTGTTAAAGTGTTAATGATCACATAGTGGTCAGTCTATTTCAGTACTATTTGTATTTGAAATGGGATGTCCAGGTGTCCGAATATTTTTGGCCACATAGCAAGTTTATACGTACAGGTCCTTCTCAAAAAATTAGCATATTGTGATAAAGTTCATTATTTTCCATAATGTAATGATAAAAATTAAACTTTCATATATTTTAGATTCATTGCACACCAACTGAAATATTTCAGGTCTTTTATTGTTTTAATACTGATGATTTTGGCATACAGCTCATGAAAACCCAAAATTCTCAAAATCTCAAAAAATTAGCATATCATGAAAAGGTTCTCTAAACGAGCTATTAACCTAATCATCTGAATCAACGAATTAACTCTAAACACCTGCAAAAGATTCCTGAGGCTTTTAAAAACTCCCAGCCTGGTTCATTACTCAAAACTGCAATCATGGGTAAGACTGCCGACCTGACTGCTGTCCAGAAGGCCATCATTGACACCCTCAAGCAAGAGGGTAAGACACAGAAAGAAATTTCTGAACGAATAGGCTGTTCCCAGAGTGCTGTATCAAGGCACCTCAGTGGGAAGTCTGTGGGAAGGAAAAAGTGTGGCAGAAAACGCTGCACAACGAGAAGAGGTGACCGGACCCTGAGGAAGATTGTGGAGAAGGGCCGATTCCAGACCTTGGGGGACCTGCGGAAGCAGTGGACTGAGTCTGGAAGAGAAACATCCAGAGCCACCGTGCACAGGCGTGTGCAGGAAATGGGCTACAGGTGCCGCATTCCCCAGGTCAAGCCACTTTTGAACCAGAAACAGCGGCAGAAGCGCCTGACCTGGGCTACAGAGAAGCAGCACTGGACTGTTGCTCAGTGGTCCAAAGTACTGTTTTCGGAAATCAAGGTGCCAGAGTCTGGAGGAAGACTGGGGAGAAGGAAATGCCAAAATGCCTGAAGTCCAGTGTCAAGTACCCACAGTCAGTGATGGTCTGGGGTGCCATGTCAGCTGCTGGTGTTGGTCCACTGTGTTTTATCAAGGGCAGGGTCAATGCAGCTAGCTATCAGGAGATTTTGGAGCACTTCATGCTTCCATCTGCTGAAAAGCTTTATGGAGATGAAGATTTCATTTTTCAGCACGACCTGGCACCTGCTCACAGTGCCAAAACCACTGGTGAATGGTTTACTGACCATGGTATTACTGTGCTCAATTGGCCTGCCAACTCTCCTGACCTGAACCCCATAGAGAATCTGTGGGATATTGTGAAGAGAAAGTTGAGAGACACAAGACCCAACACTCTGGATGAGCTTAAGGCCGCTATCGAAGCATCCTGGGCCTCCATAACACCTCAGCAGTGCCACAGGCTGATTGCCTCCATGCCACGCCGCATTGAAGCAGTCATTTCTGCAAAAGGATTCCCGACCAAGTATTGAGTGCATAACTGAACATAATTATTTGAAGGTTGACTTTTTTTGTATTAAAAACACTTTTCTTTTATTGGTCGGATGAAATATGCTAATTTTTTGAGATAGGAATTTTGGGTTTTCATGAGCTGTATGCCAAAATCATCAGTATTAAAACAATAAAAGACCTGAAATATTTCAGTTGGTGTGCAATGAATCTAAAATATATGAAAGTTTAATTTTTATCATTACATTATGGAAAATAATGAACTTTATCACAATATGCTAATTTTTTGAGAAGGACCTGTATATGCTGTTGTTAGTTTTAGATATAATTAAGCTTCATATTTATTTAATTAAGAATGATAAGAGATGCTTTTACTGAAGCATTTCGTCAACTATATTACAGACACAGATGAGCTAATATCAGTGTTAATAAAATATTCAAGATTTGGTGTTAGGTAGTAGCCTGTGTGTGTGTGCCACCTGTGCATGTTCAAGCATTTCCTCTGTACTCATAAACGCATAAATAATTACTTAGATACTATATATAAAAAATAAAACAGTTCAAATAGAGAAAAAGTTCATTCTGCAGTCCTACTGACCCCTAAACTGGTCATACTATCTTTTTTTATGTGTTTATGTGCTTCAGTACAAGTATCTTCATTACGCTCTCTTAACCCTTGATATCAGTTTATTACTAAGCCGTGGAGGGTCCAGTGCATCATTTTTATTTTATAGCATTGCATTTGTGAAAGTTAATACCCAATATCCAGGATCCTCTCTTCATCTCAGTTATAACCAACATAAAGAATATTTATGGAAATGAAGCTTTAAAACCCCTGAGGAATTCTTTTATACAGACAGACCAAAAGAGCAAAGAAGCCACCTGATATTTTACTCAGTTTGTTCATGGAAGTTCTTACTGAAGTACTGATTTACAGTAAAACACCTTTAATAAATAAACATTGTTTTTTTGTAAACAACACAATGTTAGACAGTCTAATAAATTCACTATTGTCATTAGTCTGCAACTATGTGGCTGATCCAGGATTAACTGTTTAAAGGCATAAAATAGTTACTAAGGTTCTCGTGCAGATTATTTTTTTAGAAATTATGAATAAATGTTAATCTTACAAATGCTGTTTTGAAATGGCTAACTATAATAAAATATATCTCACTTCTTTTCACCTACGCTAGGTGAATATGGGGATCCGTATTGTGCACAGAGAGTCAGACACAGATCTCCATTCTCCTTCATCTCTGTGCAGGCTCCATTGATCAGCCAGCAGAGGTCATAATTGCATCAGTTATGAGGAATCCCTTCGGCCCTCCCTCCCTGACCAGGCCAATTATTGTTTGTCTAGGTGGATGGCATGCAAAGCTAAAAATTCAAACTCATGAGTTTGCATTGTCAGCACTGGTGGGTTAGCGTGTTTTAGCACTGTGCTACCTGAGCTTTCTTAAAATATGTACATATTTAACATTGTGTGATTATTCAAATAATTAAAGTTATTGTTACATTAGAGTTTGGTGCAGGCAGAAGTAACCAGGACTTACAAACTGTGGTTGTGTGATGTTTTTTAGTCAATAGAAATTGCATAAACAAATGACCACTGCAGTAAGTGGGTAAGTTGTCAGTGGTAGGGCTGAAACCAGCAACCAAGGGTGGCGCGGTGGCTCAGTGGGTAGCACTGTTGCCTCACAGCAAGGAGATTCTGACTTCGAATCCCAGGTGGAGCGGTACGGGTCCTTTCTGTGTGGAGTTTGCATGTTCTCCCCATGTCTGTGTGGGTTTTCTTCGGGAGCTCCGGTTTGATTGATCAAAATAGGTTTTAACTTTTTTGATCCACTGGCATGTGTACATTCACTTAATGTTCAGTGTGAATGAAGGAATGGTTCTTTGGGGTTTGGGACCAGCACTCAGCACTAAGGGTGCACTGATATGTGTCCCCATAATGGCTAAGTTCATATAATGCCATGTGCCTTCTGTATTTGTGATCCCATCTCGGGATTTAAATCCCTGGAACTGCCATTTCCAGCAGCGTGGCTCCTACCACTACACCACATAAGCTTTCAATTATGTTTATCTTTTTTTCTTCTTTTCTTTTTTGTGATCAACTAAATTTATTTGCAGAGTACACACAGATATAAGCTTTTTCAGCTGACTGTTCTGTCATTGTATTACTTTGCATCAATACTAGTTGACTTTTTATCGGCACAGTTAACGCTATTGTAGGGACGCATATTTGTGTTATGATGTTGTTTTAAAGATCCTTGTTGGTACAGATCATGGAGCGACTGTTTGCATATGGGACCGACTGTAAAAGACCTCGTGGTGAATACTGTGTATACAAATGTTAAATTCCCGTGCATAATGCTGCAGTAAAATCCACCTTATTTTCCATTTCTAAATGTAAAGGATATGGACTGGGTCTGTAGCATAAACTGCATTATCACACCCACCCACCGCCGTTCCTATCTTCCATGCAAATGGAATTACTCACCATGAGAGAACAGAGTGAGAAAGGAAACATGAATTTAGAAACCTGAGCTCGCACCGTGTGGACTACGTGCAATAATAATGCTGCTACAGTCGTGATAGCTTAATAATATTAGTGTCCTAGCTTGGTGGCGGACTTTCCCGTGTGCTGGGTTAATACGTGCGCTCTGATGTGCACAGCGTCGGCCTCACTAAGGTGCAGACAGGTCTGATTGATGATCCCATTCCTCTTTAATTAATGCCTTCTTCAGGACCTGCCTGCCTTTCCAGGAACAATTTTCACCATTGCTGTAGTGAAAGAGGGGTAAGGGCCGAAAGGTGGAACACAAAACGGAACGCACACAATAACTCAAATCGGAAATTGCTTGCAATTGGCAGTTGTTATGATATCCAGTTGGCTGAAATATTTTTAAACTCAGTGGCCCTTTTATTGTACACACAAAAATAATCATCCACAGAAATAGATTTTCTTGCTCATCCGACTACAAAGGAGCTTCAGGAATTTGAATTTGAGGGAAACCCAACCAGTAGACAGAGCTGTTGTTAGAAAAAAGACAGACAAGAAAGAAAGACAAGTGAAAGACAAGTGAAAGACAAGTGAATAGAAAAGGTGTCCACATACTGTATGACCAGCAACCTGGTAAAACACATGCACAGAGAAAAACAACGCAATTTACTTTCTATACACTGTAATTGGGCGGCACAGTGGCTCAGTGGGTAGCACTGTCATCTCACAGCAAAAAGGTCCTGGGTTTGATTCCCAGGTGGAGCGGTCCAAGTCTGTTCCGTGTAAAGTTTGCATGTTGCATCCCCTGCTCTCACTGTACATATGATTATTTTGTAACAGTATTTCTTGATTTGTTCAAAAGTCATTCTCAGCAGTTTGTGGTGCAGAGATGTTCACAAGTCACAAAATCCGAGTCCGAGTCGAATCTTTAGGCTAGAGTCAGAGTCAGGTCAATATAACATACACAAAACATATTGGAAATGTAGCGTAGAAACAAATAATATGTAAGTTCAGGTAAAAAAAACGACAACAGATTAGCGACAGTATTTTGCCGTTTTACTTTCCTTTGTACCAGTTAAAAGCTCAAACTGACATTTTGTTTTCATTGCGAATTACGGCACAGCAGCCAAAATCCAAAACACAGCAAAAAAAATCCATAACCACTTCTTACCTTAGCTTATGTTGTTCCAGATGCTATTAAATTTATAAGCGTGTGTCCCATTAAAAATATAATCCGTTATTTTGTAAATGTGCTTATAATTAAAAACCTCCAAACTTTTCCTGGTTGTGAAGTAAAACACTAACTTGTTAGAAAGCCAATCAAGTGTTTCATTGACACATCATCTGTGTGACGCTACAAACTGAATAAATGCAAATAACAGCATTTCTTACTAACAATTAAATCAGAAGGTCTGATTGGCTCAGAAAGCGTTTTTTTTTCAATCATTAGCGCCAATTCTGTAGGAGCGTTTCATTCACATTATCTGTTACTGTGAAGTGCACTATTGCGTAAGGGCGTATTCCACCATTTTAAGTGAGATTCTAATTCAAAGGAGGAAGTAGGGAGTGACGCTTCATCACTACGCCGGAAGCTGGCTGGAACATTTACCTATTGTGTGCATTGCGGGTTAAGACGGCACGATAACACAGAAAATGACACGATCAAAATGATCAAAATGATGATCATATATACAGTATATATATAATTGTCACACATAACTAATGTTGCTGACTTTTGTTGTCTACAAGTCATTTTTTGCAAGTCACGAGTCGAGTCATTTGAAACGAGTCTGAGTGGAGTCTGAAGTCGCTGTGTGTGCGACTTACATGCAACTCCCCATCTCTGTTGTGTTGTTGATGAAGTGTCGTGCACCTTGACATTGATGGAGCACTTCAATACTGATCCTTATTGAGCTCACTGACCGCCCTGGGCCGCCTTTAGCTAATGAACCTCGCTAATGCTCTTCCTGACATCTTACTTCTGACCTGATCATCTCTGCACTGTACATGATTTCTATTTCTCTGTTTGCAGCTGCGTTTTTTCCCCCGTGTACTGTACATGATTTCTATTTCTCTGTTTGCAGCTGCGTTTTTTCCCCCGTGTACTGTACATGATTTTAGGGTTATGAATAAAAGCTCCAGTAACCCAGATCGACTCTGCACATTTGCTTTGTTAATGCCAATGAGGAGAGTCATGTTTCAGATTCAGATTGGCTTTGTAAATTGACTGAGCTTGTGTTTTCCTCTTCATTTTTTTTTAGAAACACTTTATTTAAAGGCTTTACCACCTACACAGATGAGAAATTAATACAGACCTTATTCAAAAACTCATTGTTACATTAGACAATTTTTATATGCAGTTATTTTTTATTTAAGTTTGAGATTATTATTCCCCTCATTGCTCTGGGATCCTGGACCTGTGCTCACTAAACTTACTTAATAAGCTTAGTTTTTTATCTTACTGGTTCTAATGCCAAGTGAAAAAGTAACCATTAAAATCAGACAGATGCTTTACTAATCACACTGCATTCATTGACGACACACTTACACGCTACAATCACTCCTGCACCGCTCGCTCATGTTCCCTGCCCATTCTGACACCTACCACTCACTCACTCATTCACTTTCTTAACCGCTTCTCCAATTAGGGTCGTGGAGGGGGGCGCAAGGCACACAGTAATACCCTGGATGGGGCACCAGTCCATCGCAGGGCAGACACACATACACACCTACACCCGTTCACCTATAAGACTATTCAGTGTCTCCAGTTAACATGACTGCATGTTTTTGGACTGTGGGAGGAAACCGGAGCTTTTGGAGGAAACCCACACAGACACGGGGAGAACATGCAAACTCCTCACAGAAACAACCCGGACAGCCCGCCTGGGGATTGAACCCAGGACCTTCTTGCTGTGAGGCAACAATGCTACCCACCGAGCCGCCCTTGACACCTGCCAACCTTTCTATTTCTATCCGGGTGTGGTGGCGCAACCCTCTGCATTATAACCCCCCCAACCCCTTCATGCATGCCCGGTTGCCCAGACATTTGTCACTTATGTTAATGATAGCACAGCTGAGATTCAAACCCTAGGTCCCCAGATCATAGCAATAGTGGATTATCATACTTTACCACTGCACCGCCCGAGCACCCCTGCACTGGCCTTAAATTAGCATGTAAATAATTTGAGCTTTAAATCAGCAGCTTTAAAATCTTTCAAGTCTTTAAGTGCCTCTCTCTTACTTTTTTCACATCATCTATTAAGTCCCTTTATTTTCTCTTTTACGTTTACATTTACGTATCGACCTCTTGTGCCAGCTTGTACCCGCTGTTTTGAATTATTGCAAATTTTATAGCTACTTATTTAGTGCTGTTTTGGCCTCCAGCTCACAAAAAGGATTTACTCTCTGCCAGCTAGGTCTGCTCATTGTTTTCCTGTGTTAAATTAATGTCCTTGTACATTCATTAGCACTGTCCCATTACTTTTACTGAGGACTATGCCAAGAACAACATCCCTTCTCACTTACGCTTATATTAGCTCCTTTTGGAGATGCTCTCCAGGGTGCTGTCTTCTTCTACAGAGGTTGTGTTGAAGCCGGGGCGGTGCAGGGTCAACGTCCGTCCAACGCCGGCGAGCTGGCGGACTGATTTACAGCGAGACGCTTAATGGCTGCCCACTTCGGACTGGATAATGAGTCCACAATAATTAGCTGAGCTTCAGCGAGTACTGCCAGTAAAGGGCCAGGTGGTGTGACTAATTACAAAGGTGTCCAATCTCGTACCTTCTCAAGAACATGAGACAAGTGTTCTGCAGCACCTCAATGTAAAAAAGAAAAGTGCAATATCAATATCATCAACTCTGGAATGTACTCACCCTACCATACGAAGGCTACTTCAGTTTAGCTTTATGCTTTGCTTGCCCTTTTCATTCTGTAATTTAGTCTGTAAGTCTTTTTATTTGTTTGTTTTTTTCAAACTTTATAATGCCACAGGTTCTTCGCAGGCCAAACAAACCTCATACATTGTTAAAGATCTTCTAGAAAACAGTCAGCGGAGAGCTGCTCTCCCAACACACAACACATTTAGAATATTTAGCTTTCAGCAAATGTGTGGAGATGTGCTAAATATGGCTGTGTAGTGTAAGGTTTCACATCTTGGCTGTCAGATTGGTTTCAGTTAGCTTTTAGATCCCTCCGAGGCGCTTTCTTTTTCAGGCTTCTTTCACTTTCTTTTTTGCGGGAGGAACAAGTTAGGATGAAAGCGTGAGCTTTCCTCCTGGATTATGTACAATGAATAATTTAAAGTAAAAAAGAAAAGTCAATTTTGTTCACCCTGTTAAGTTATTTATTGTTTTCAGATGGCTGCCGCATTTGCTAATATTTTAACTGAGTTGAAACAAAAAATATGGTGGATTCATTTTCGGGATGTGATCTCTTTACTGTATGCTTGGATGGACGGCTATTCTGGGGCTGGTGCCAGGGACAGTGAGAAGACCAACAACGTTGTAAATTTTAACCTGAACTAACCTTGTTTCAGCAATAATAAACAAATATAGTAACAATGAAAACACAATACAGCAGACCCTTGGGTTACGAACAGTTTACCATACGAACATTTTGAGTTACGGATGATCTTTTTCAACTTAACGTACGAACAAATTTCGGATTACGAACCGAAATTCGCGAAACACGTGATGTCACGAACAAGTTAACTCCGACCATCTCTCTTTCTCTCTCTCTCTCTCTCTCTCTATATATATATATATATATATATATATATACTGTATATATATATATATATACTGTACAGTGAGCGGACAGCGGACGGTGTTTTTTCGGTGTTTTCTTTATATTTTGTAAAATTCAATATTAAATTGGCCTCAAAGAAGGTGCAGAGGAAGCACAGTGATGAGAAAATGAATCTAGTACATTTGTTGTTGTATAATTACTCCTGCCAGTAGCTGTCACTGTGTATCAGACAGCGGGGACAGTGAGTGAGAGAGAAAAAGGAAATCGGCTCAGCAAAGTATTCTTTCTTTCATGCAATTACACCTACAAAATACAACACTATTGAAATAAAGAAGGAAATAATAAAGAAATATGAGGTATTGTTGTTAATGGTAGATACATTTTATAAAAAAAGAAGGAAATGTATTATGGTGTATAGTAAAGAACACGTACTGTACTGAAATGTGATGTGTGTTTTTTATGTACAGTACTACTTTGTGTATCGTTGTTTATTATTGTTTATTACAGGAATGTCTATTCTATAATTTAAGATTTAAAGGCAAATATACTTGTATTTATAACAAAAAAAACCATTTAAGACATTAGAGAGGTTAGGGTAAGGGGGGGTTTGGGGGGTCTGGCACGGATTAATTCCATTTACATTATTTCTTATGGGAAAAATAGGTTTAACTTACGAACATTTTGACTTAAGAACAGCCCTTCAGAACCAATTAAATTCATAAGTCAAGGGTCCACTGTATATTGTTTTAATTACATTAAGCAGTACGTATGTATGTGAGCACCATGAGGGGCATTTGGCCCTATAAATGAAACTTACTGTATAATCGTTGGCTCTTACATATCAGTGCAAGTCATTCACTGGATCTTTTTGATTTTCACCGGTTTGCTGCCCATTGTGTAATTGATTCCTCACTTTACCTAACAGTTGACAAAATCATGTCATTTGTAGTAAATAGGTGGTGTTTGTGGTGTAACTCAGCTGCAGAAATTTAATTCCTTACCATGTTTATGACAGATGACTCCATCGTATGCCTGCTGCTATTAATTTTAATGTATTTTAAAAGATGTATAGGTATATATATATAAAAATCCATCAGTGCCTGATCCACTAATACCAGCACAACACACACTAACATACCACCACCATGTCAGTGTCACTGCAGTGCTGAGAATGATCCACCACCCAAATAATACCTGCTCTGTGGTGGTCCTGTGGGGGTCCTGAACATTGAAGAACAGCATGAAAGCAGGCTAAAAAAGCATGCAGAGAAACAGCTAAACTACAATCAGTAATTGTAGAACTAAAAAGTGCTTCTATATGGTAAATGGAGCTGATAACATGGACAGTGTGTGTAAAAACAGTATATATATATATATATATATATATATATATATATATATATATATATATATATATATATATCTTCATGAAAGATTGATTGTTGATGATGCACTAAGGTTATTTCTGATGAGGGAGCTAGAGCGAGCGGTGCAGGAGTGATTGTAGTGTGTAAGTGTGTAGGCAATGAATGCAGAGTGATAAGTAAAGCATCTGTCTGATTTTAATGGTTACTCATTTTTTACTTGGCATTACAACCAGTAAGAAGAGAAACGGCATGATTCACTCTCTCCTGATCACTTCTATCTCTGTCGTCATTAAGAAATTTCAGTTATCTAACGGCACTCACACAGCGGGTCTGTTTTTTTGTTTCAGCCTGTTTAAACTGCACTCAGCAGTTTAGGACGCTCCACATTTCTGAGTCATATTTAACTGATAATAAAGTCGACGTCACACGGCAGTCTCTTTTTGTAAAAGCTTATCTGTCTGGGGTGTTTTACCTAATCTGCAGTTTTTAAAGCACATTTATGCCATTAGGAATTAAATATAAGCAACTGGCTGTCACACGTGTATGTCTTGTTGAGGCTCCATTAGATGTGATGCTGAGATTTGGCAAAACTCAACTTCTGAAAATGTTTTTGGCTTCATGGTTTATCTGAATAGCAAGAGATTCCTTGCTGTCCATCAAACAAGTACAGACCATACAGGTACAGACCAAACAAATACAGATCAAACAAGTACAGACCAAACAAATACAGATCAAGAAAGTACAGGTCAAACAAGTACAGACCAAACAAGTACAGATCAAACAGGTACAGACCAAACAAGTACAGACCAAACAGGTACAGACCAAACAAGTACAGATTAAACAGGTACAGACCAAACAAGTACAGATCAAACAAGTACAGACCAAACAAGTACAGATCAGGTACAGACCAAACAAATACAGACCAAACAAGTACAGATCAAACAAGTACAGACCAAACAAGTACAGACCAAACAAGTACAGACCAAACAAGTACAGATCAGGTACAGACCAAACAAATACAGACCAAACAAGTACAGGTCAAACAAGTACAGACCAAACAAGTACAGACCAAACAAGTACAGATTAAACAGGTACAGACCAAACAAGTACAGATCAAACAAGTACAGACCAAACAAGTATAAATCAGGTACAGACCAAACAAATACAGACAAAACAAGTACAGATCAAACAAGTACAGACCAAACAAGTACAGACCAAACAAGTACAGATCAGGTACAGACCAAACAAGTACAGATCAGGTACAGACCAAACGAGTACAGATCAAACAAGTACAGACCAAACCAGTACAGATCAAACAAGTACAGATCAAACAAGTACAGATCAAACAAGTACAGACCAAACAAGTACAGACCAAACAGGTACAGACCAAACAAGTACAGATCAAACAAATACAGACCAAACAGGTACAGACCAAACAAGTACAGACCAAACAGGTACAGACCAAACAAGTACAGACCAAACAAATACAGATCAAGAAAGTACAGGTCAAACAAGTACAGACCAAACAAGTACAGATCAAACAGGTACAGACCAAACAAGTACAGACCAAACAGGTACAGACCAAACAAGTACAGATTAAACAGGTACAGACCAAACAAGTACAGATCAAACAAGTACAGACCAAACAAGTACAGATCAGGTACAGACCAAACAAATACAGACCAAACAAGTACAGATCAAACAAGTACAGACCAAACAAGTACAGACCAAACAAGTACAGACCAAACAAGTACAGACCAAACAAGTACAGACCAAACAAGTACAGATCAGGTACAGACCAAACAAGTACAGATTAAACAGGTACAGACCAAACAAGTACAGATCAAACAAGTACAGACCAAACAAGTATAGATCAGGTACAGACCAAACAAATACAGACCAAACAAGTACAGATCAAACAAGTACAGACCAAACAAGTACAGACCAAACAAGTACAGATCAGGTACAGACCAAACAAGTACAGATCAGGTACAGACCAAACGAGTACAGATCAAACAAGTACAGACCAAACCAGTACAGATCAAACAAGTACAGATCAAACAAGTACAGATCAAACAAGTACAGACCAAACAAGTACAGACCAAACAGGTACAGACCAAACAAGTACAGATCAAACAAATACAGACCAAACAGGTACAGACCAAACAAGTACAGACCAAACAGGTACAGACCAAACAAGTACAGACCAAACAGGTACAGACCAAACAAGTACAGACCAAACAAATACAGATCAAACAGGTACAGACCAAACAAATACAGACCAAACAAGTACAGACCACATAAGTACAGATCAAACAAGTACAGACCAAACATACAGACCAAACAAGTACAGACCAAACAAGTACAGACCAAACAGGTACAGACCAAACAAATACAGATCAAACAGGTACAGACCAAACGAGTACAGACCAAACGAGTACAGACCAAACGAGTACAGATCAAACCAGTACAGATCAAACCAGTACAGATCAAACAAGTACAGATCAAACAAGTACAGATCAAACAAGTACAGACCAAACAAGTACAGACCAAACAAGTACAGACCAAACAAGTACAGACCAAACAAATACAGACCAAACAAATACAGACCAAACAAATACAGACCAAACAAGTACAGATCAAACAAATACAGACCAAACAAATACAGACCAAACAAATACAGACCAAACAAGTACAGATCAAACAAGTACAGATCAAACAAATAAAGATCAAACAGGTACAGACCAAATAAGTACATATTTAAGTATGGCTTTTAATACCTATATAATAATACCATAACCATATATAATAATACCACAATAATAATACAATAACTATTCATAGACATAAGTCCAAGAGAGCCTAATTAGGCTTTTTTCTAAGTGGGAAGATTGACATTCTTGTCTAGCCCGTTCCTGTAGACAGTATTAAGCAGTTTGTATTATTTATAACATTGCATAAACAAAAAGAGGGTGGTGACTTCACACATTTTTGAGCAAGCATGTGTTAGGACTACTTTCCCAAATAAGTAACTGCCCTTCAACTGAGTGGGAGGTGTCAAGACATTGATCAGATAAACAGATGTTCCATAAAAAATTCCAATCATCTTGTTATATAATAAAGTTCAGTCCATTTAAATCTTGCACTGCAGGTCCTGGCACTCACCACATCTCTGGCTCTGCTTCAGTGTCCTTTGTAATTCACCTATTGTTCTCGTTGTTTTCTGTTCTGTGAGCAAATAGCTTGTCATGCACCGTTCCTTTGAGAGCCATCGGGTGGAGGCTGAATGACTATGCTCCCTGCATCTGCTGCTTTTATTTCTTCCCATATCCAGCTCTAGTGTTTGTGCAGTTATTGGGTGGCTGAGGCCTTATGTGTTGCTGCCTGTGTTTGTTTTTACTTTGGCGGTTGAATAATGCATGACGAAGCTTTGGTTAGCCATACGGTACAAATCTGTCTCTCCTGCTGTTGAAATGAGAAGCAGAAGGAAGGAATCACACCAGGGTCCTGATTTAGTGAGAGCCCAAATCCAGGCTTTCAGTCTGCAGTCTGATACATGGATGACTTGTGGGTGGATTAACAAAAATAATTATATTAAAAAATGACAATATTAAAAGAGGGTTTTTGTGTGTGCTGGTTTGGATCACAGTGATCTCTTTAAAGTTATGAAAGATTTACAGTGTAAAGTCTCTAACCCCTTTATCCCAGGAAGGGTGGTGGGTCGAGCACCACTCGCTCTGCTCGGTGCAATACAGTCCCACACACACACACACACACACACACACACACACACACACACACACACACACACACACACACACACACACACTATATGGACAAAAGTATTAGGACATCACTTCTACTTTTTGAATTTACGTGTTTCAGCCATAAGTTACTATCAGATGGGATAAATCAATTATTTAAAGGAAACTGAGTGCTTCCAACTTTGCAGCAACAATTTAGGAAAGGCCATTTCCTGTTCCAGTATGACTCTTCCCATGTGCACAATTAAGCTCTATAAGGACATAAAGAAAAGCTCGATTTAAAGAAACTCCAGTGGCCTGCCCAGAGTCATGACCTCAGCACCACTGAACAGCTTTGAAATGAACTGGAACATCGACTGAGGCTTTCTTGACCAAAATCAGTGCCCAGCCATACAAATGCTCTTAGACTGAATGAGCACAAATTATGCCCCATTCATTCTACTCAGTCTTGTGAAAAGCCTTTTCAAAAAAGTGGTTGTCGTTACAGAGGTCACTCTATTTTAATTGCATTTAATTTAGAAATGGGATGTCCAACAAGCTCCTAGTCAGGTGTCTAAATACTTCTCGCCATACAGTGTATGTAGCATGCAGATATGTGTGCAATTTGCACATCAGAATAGTACCTGCACTTATTTAATTTAAATCACTAGGACTGGTAAAATACACTGTGGATGCAAAAAAAATGCAATTCACATTTATATTGCCTTGCATTTAATAGGTGACCCCCTTTCCCCCTCCCTGAATTCAATATTAATTCAGTTAACCAGCAACAGGGGTCTTTTATTTAGGCTAGAAGAAAAAACAGCAATTCTCTGTAGAGCTCTAAAAAAATCAGCAAATCCTCATTTTGCAGCGTTTTCACGTTTGCATACATTTTGCACCACACACAAACCCTTTATTCATCCGACTCTGAGAGTCAAGAGCTCTCAGGATGGGTGCCAAAGCCGCCCCATTTCCATTAGAGAGGGATAGAACCAGGCTAATTTTACCTCTCGTATCTGAGTGGTATGCTTCATCCTGCCCTTCTGCTCGGTAATAAAACCTGGTGAGGTCTGGTACTCACAGAAAAGCTCACGCTCTCTGGTACGTTCCTCTGCATGATGGTTTGATATCACTGGCATCCTGGATTCATGATGACTTTTAACACATGTATTCATTCACTATTACATTGTCAGCATTTAGCAGAAGCTTTTATCCAAAGCAACTTACAATTATGACTGAATAGTCACTCACTTACTCGAGGGCCCAACAGTAAGAATCTGACAATGGTAACCTTTCGATTACTAGTCCAGTACCTTAACCACTAGGCTACACCTGCCCCAAATGCATGCACTGCATATTATATGCAATGTTATAAAGTGTACATAATACGGTAATGGCTTGTACATTTTAAGTTACACATTTAGTCTGGCATTTATTTGGGTTTTAGTATTAAATAAATACTTTAATAAGATATCAACAGTTGCATTAGTCAATTGTTTGTGTCCTCTGAGGTTGCCAGGTTATACTTGTGCATCACCCTCCAGGCCACGCCTTTAAAAAGATGTATACTTCATAAAAAAAGAAAAAATATATTTATTTATTTATTCATTATCATTTAAAATAAATACAAATGGGAAATTCTTTATATGGCCAAAAGTCTGTTGACTTTCCTTCTTGATAGTGAGATGAGATGTTTCAGCCACACCTATTACTAAACAATGTTTAAAACCAATTAAATGAAATAAAATAAATGTTCAAGCTTAATTTATTTATTTGTTATGATGTATTAGCATCCTCTTATGTGCAATAACATACAGTAACTACAGCTGAAATATATACTCCTGTAAACCAGTTATTGTCACTAAAGCGCAATAATCGTACCGTCGAACTGTTCTGGTTGGTCTGCACTGTCTGATTGATTGTCCTAGATTGTCTTGCACACGTCTGCACATGTGCACTTGAAGTATATTAGTTAGTTCTTGCATTTCTGTGTTGTATGTAGCACCAGTAGGTCCTACTGGTTTCTTTACACTACATGTTGTACCTCTACTTGACTTGAAGAAGAACTTCTACGTGCCACAATAGAAGTTTAAAAAAAAGCCTAGCGGTTAAAGTACTGGACTCAGAAGGTTGCTAATTCAAACACACTTGTCAGGGTACCACTGTTGGGGCCTTGAGGAAGGCCCTTAACCATGCTTAGACTGTATACTGTAAGTCGCTTTGAATAAAAGCCTCTGCTAAATGCAGAAAATGTAAAGTATTATTTAAGTTGTATACACCCCTGGAGCATGGGGGGGGGGGGGGGGAATAGAGCGGTTTCTTATTATATATGTGTATGTATGTCTTAAGTCACGGCATTAGTCTGCAATTTTGATACCAACGTGTCCTTGCCATAGGGTACAGGACTCAGTTCTGAGGTTCATCCCAAAGTGTCCACTATTCTCTTATAAACAGTAATTATATTATATTAACGTAACCTAATGTCAGGTCATATACTACATAAACTGCTGTGTTTGTAGTTGTACTAACCCTATTTACCCCTCTGTGTCTACATTATGAGCAATAACATGATAATGAAGCTTTAATATAAATAAAGTACATTTATATATTTATCTATTACAGAACCCATCATCATGCACACTTAAGATAGGACACATTATATGTCACATTGAGGTTTTTTTTTGCTCGTCCATTCTAGACCTTTGTCTTCCTGAGATGCATTATTTATTACATGCAATGCAATTTGAGCCCTCAGTTTTGTTTTATTATTTTTTTAGAGAGAGTTTTTATAGAATCCGACAGCCTTGTCAGATCAATAAGTGCGTCACGGGAAGGACGCGTCTGCGAGCCAAACAAAGCAGCTCACATATCAACAGCTCAGCAATCAGTCTTGATCTTCAGATCATTAAAAAGCTTATATAAAAGCCTGAGATTTACAGTGATGGGCAGAATGTTGCAAATTGACGTTTGTCTTTTATTGCTGCTCGTCTTTTCATTTTCATGATTGCTTGATTGGAAATGAGCTTGTTTTGAAAATCTCCTCATTAATTAAAAGCATTCCAGACAGAAAACAGTACAGTTACTTTTGCAATCCCTTTTCGCTTTTCAAAATTTTTTCTCCCGTTTCTCCTCATTACTGATTGAGCAGGCCAGTGATCCTGGCTCGGAACCACACACAGATGGGGATGCACATTCAGGAGACGTCTTAATAGCCCAATTATGCCGTTGTGGAATAGACAACAAGTGCATCGAGGGGGATCAGACAGCATGTCCTCATTCTTGCTTTAATTCAGTCATTTACAAAAAAAATCCTAGTAAATGTTTTGCTCTGTTTTCATCTGATCTTACATCAGACTGTTTGTGATTCTGATGTTAAGTGAATGTAAAAATTTGCCTTAATTTTAAGTGTACAAATCCTGTTTTGAGCAACTTACTTATTTACTCCAGTTATTTAAATTTTACAGTATTTACATGCATTTATTATAATAAATTATGTTTTTTTTATTTTTTTATTTTTTAAAATAAATGTACCGAGTTATTGCTTGAGGTGCTTAGGTGGTGCAGCAGTAAGATGTGCTATCCCTCAACTACTGAGATCTGGGGATCCAGGGTTCAAATTTTCAGTCAATCATCTGCATGGACATAATTGGCTAATGTCCAAGTGGGGTTCAAGTGTGAGAATATGCTGAAACAGCATAGCCATTGGGAAGCACACTTGTTAGAGTGCTTTCAATGTTAGTACCAAGCCCTTATAGAAGTAGGACGGTTGGGTCAGGAACTCAGCAAAGAACTGTACCGTGTTTCTGGTATACGGACCAGATCCGCTGTGTGACCCTTAAATACGGGAGCAGCCAAAAAGAAAAATAAAGAAAATAGTTGTGTGTGTTGCTTATCTGCGCAGGAAAAAATTGTATGCAGTAGGCCTGTGTATGTGCCTGTGTCTAATTTCTATAGTATGTCATTATTATTTACTCTCATTGTAGTCACATTGCATTGCATTTTATTTTTAGGCTAATATATCCAAAGCTTTTAGATTTACATTTATATTTTAGCCATTTAGCAGATGCTTTTATCCAAAGAGACTTACAGAACTGTGACAGCATATTGTCTAAGCAATTAAGGGGTGAAGGGTCTTGCTCAAGGGCCCAACAGCTATCCTTTGATTACTTGTCCCAGTACCTTAACCATTTCACTTCAGATATTGCTAAATGAAGTTCGCTAAAATTGCTAAATAAAAAATCTATTCCATTCCATCTATTGTACATTTGTTTTATCGACTGACTTACCATTTAATAAGTTGGTCTATAAACGGAAATATAATTTTTTATGACTTTTATTTGTATCCCCATCTTCAGATTAAATGGAGCTTTTTTAATTAGTTCTAATAAAGTGTCTCTATCTTGGAGTATAAACTCAAGTTAAAATATTTGGACAAATATCAGTCTGCCTTCCATATTTAACAAAAGGGTCCTGATTCCCCCCCCACCCAAATTACAGTGAATTAGACAGGTGCTGAAATGAAGTTACGCACCATTGACTTATAGATTCATTAGAAGATGGAGTGCAGCTGAACGCAGCTTTTACAGCCTGCACACTCTGGAACTCGGGGGATGTAATAAGGCCGTGGACAGTGCTTACTGCCCGGTTCAGCCATCGATTGTCAGCAAAGCGTGGTAGTAAAACATCCTGGTGTCAGCGCGGCCTCTCAGTATTTGATTAGAATGATATAAGCCTGTCATATACTTCAGCCCATCTTCTCTGATTTGCTCTGGTGTGACTGGCAGAGGGAGAACAGATGTAATGTGCTGTAATAACAGGATCTGAATGTTTTTCTCTCCCAGTTAGAATCAGCATTATGAGCAATAATAAGCGAATTGGAGGTAATGGTATTAAATAACATTTGGTAAGAATGGAAGAGTTAGATTAATCTTTGCAATAAATGAAGTCTATGTGTTTTATTCATTTATTTGTAATATTAACCCCTTAATAGTCTGCTCAACCATTTGGTTGAGCTTACTTTGAGTGTGAATAAGCTGTATTTAAATAATCGTGTTTGGGACATATCTATTTCTTGGTTGACGTGTGTTAAACTCAAACATATTGGTAGATGGTTTCAAGAAAACAGCCTTTCTAACATGTATGTATGTCAAGTTGAAACTAGCAGCTGAAAAGTCATCCATAAAACCATCATTTTTTGATCGTCGCAACTGTTTGGTTGAGGCTCATTAAAAATACTGTGTGCACTAGTAAAAATATTAATTGTGTGTTCTTGGTATAGTCCCAAGAAAGTAAAAAAGCAAATAAATAATTTCTTAAACATTATTTTCTTGGTAGGACCATTGAAGGGTTTGAATGTTAGTACTGTAAGTGCAAGGATGGCGAGTTCATTCCACCACTTGGGGTGCTTGTACAGATAAGAGCCTTAATGTCTGTCTTCACTGAGTTCTGATGGATGAAATAAGATGAACCAGGTCTAGTTTGACTGTACCCATTAGACTAAACCTCAAGAACAGTAGAAAAGTGTTGTACTGATCTCAGATAACAGATCCCGAAAGCATCTGCACAAGCAATTGTCTTCATTAGTAAATTAGAGTATTTGTCCCCAAATATCCTGCAAATATCCTGCAAATGTGCAGGCACTATTGATCAGCCAGTAGAGGTTATAATTCCAGCAGAAATTCCCAACAGAGAATCCCTTCAGATAAGCCTGGTTTACCCAAATTTTAATGGTCACAGGCAGCCAGACAGAGGTCCCATGTACAAGGCACTTTTAAAATGTTATTTATTAAGAATTTCAAAAATAAATGACATCACTTTTTTACATAGTGACCTTCTGATGCATTTTTCCAGCATCGTACCAACATTTTAATGCCATCAGCAAATAATGGTTTTGGGTGTGTGTAGCCACTGATGCAGCGCTGCTTTTACATCATGACGTAAAATCTTCTTCCCCTTAAAGCTTCTTTGAGCGTCCAAAAAGGTGGAAATCAGATGGAGCTAATCCAGACTATAAGCGTCTCTCAGTCTCTCAGACACGACCAATTAATACTCCTCCCACTCTCACCGCTTTCAACCAAAATATAATCAATCCCTCGTACATAGTTACTTTCCAATTTATTAGAAGTGTTCATCAAAATCTCAATACTCATTTAAAATAGTTTTAAGTGTCTATAGTCATTGTCTAGCCATTACAGAAAAAAAACCCTCCTCTTTGACTTACTATAATTAAGACCATTTGGTTCCAAATCTGGCCCTTTGCTTGCAGCTTTGGAGTGCTCGGCATTATTGACAGCACTAAAAGCTTTGCTCTATTTTAATGAGGTAAACTATGTTCTATTACAGACAACGCGGTATTACACCTTAACAGATAACGTTTGACCTTGTATGTGAACCGGGTTGTCTGGCGCATAAATAACATCATTAACTTCCAAATATCCTCGTACCTCAAAGGACCTCTATAGCCAAGCTGTGGAACAATAGCTTTGAAAAACTTTTAGCGAAGGTTACATTTTTTTCCCCTTTTTTTGGTCCTCTGCTCTATTATGTGAGCAGCTGTGCCATTTTCACTTCAGCACAAAAACCCATAACATTTTATTCTTGCCCTTCTCGGGGCATTGTAAGCTTGGCGTCAGGAGCCTGGCGTCTGCAGGTTTGATCCTTAGTGAAGGATGTGTGCTTGCATAAAGTCATCTTTAAAAAATTCCTTTCAAGGATTCTGACTTCAATGCTGTTTAAACAATATGCCATGTTAGTGGATTATTGGAACATTTGGATTCATATTTAATCAGTGTTCATGGATGTTTGGCTACATGAGCTTAATATACTACCAGAAGACTCTTTCCTGTTCCAGCATGTTCACAAAGCAAGCTCTATAAAGACATGAAGAATAGTTTGGTTTAAAGAAACTCCAGTGTTCTGACCTCAGCCCCACTCAACAGCTCTGAAATGAACTGGAACATCAACTGAGGCTTTCTTGACCAACATCAGTGCCGAGTCGTACCAATGCTGTCATATTTTACTGAATGGTCACAAATTCCCACAAACATACTTCAAAGTCTTGTCAAAGCCTTCTCATTAGAGTGGTCATGGACTATGAACTTCTTGATCTAATAATCTAACCGGCCAGCACCATCATCATCATCGGATCACAGCATCACAGACCGTGAAATGAGCCGTATCCCATGTGTAATGTAGCGTTCAAGTGTCTCATGTTTACTGGGTAATTTGCACTATGAGACGGTCCTAGCAATCCTACGGCAATTCAGTTAGCAATCGGTTAGTCAAAATGTCCAAGATGTCAAAGTCTAAAGCAGCTAAAAACACGACTCAGGTAACTAAGTTTGGAAAACTCCCAACCAATTCTGTGGCTGCGTGGAAGGGGGTCAAATCACGGACAAGATTTTTCGTATTTGAGACCGTCGCTGAATGTTCAAGGTTTACATTCAACCGTTAAGGTAGCTGTACTGTGTATTGTAGCTTATATTTATTAATGTTATTTAAGGACTGCTGTGGCACTTTTCTTTTTCTTTAAAAGTGATTTTTAGGTCTGTGTAGTAAGTAGGTCTGAGAAATTACATTTTCTAGTGAATTTAGTAGGACCCTACATATAATTGTTTTTTATATATCTTAAATATATCAAATTGTAATCATTTGAAAGAAAAGAAAAATAACATATTGCATACTTGCATTGCTGGATCGTACATAATTCTACTTAGGTCAAAAGAAAGAATATTCTACACACTGAGTTATGCCTTAATAACCGCAGTAAACATCAGAACGATAAAGCAGTGATGTGTTATTGTGATAGTGGCTCAGTTTGAACATGTGCTCTCCTTTAGCTGTAAATCTGAACTGGCAGCTTTATGAGATCTTCTGTTCTGTATCTGCTTCATCTCACAGTCTCTATGTCTTGGTAAAGCTCAGTTGTAGTTTTGGGTATCAGCTCAGGATCTTCGACTTCTGGTGCGTAAAGCTTTGCCTAGTGGGTACAGACGGTGGTGGTGTTGTGGGAGGTGGGGTTGGTTCTGTGTGCAGTATGTGTTTGGCGATTCCTACATCATACTGGTTGCTGTAAAAAAAGGGCTTCAAAGGAGGCAGGTACGGATGGCAGCTTTTCACAGGAGTGGCTATCGGCGACTGTATCAGCGAGATAAATTCATGCAATCCAGCATGCCGTGTCTGGCCTTCATCCTGCCAAGGGATACTGGCACAATTCAGAACAATGGGTTAAGCCTGTGTGGGGGACACAGCGTCCTCTAAATGTGTCTGTCCCTTCTGTCGAGCAGTAAACTGATTTTTTTTTATCATATCTGCAATTATTTACAAAGCCATGATGACTCCAAAAGAAAAATAGTCCCATTATTCAGGGGAGGGAAGGATGTAGATTATGTAGATTAATTAATAGGCTTTGTAAATGCATAATAACTCCCTGGTGAGGAATAGGCTGGTGTTGCTCCGCTAGAATAACCTGAGATAGAAGAGCCAGACCTTCATTCATTTTTCTTTGATAGCAAATAGCTTATTTGTGTAAAAGGTTCAGGTTACCTCCAGCTTGTCCACAGACCTGCATTCATACCACTTACTGATTATGGACTTGCTTAGCACACAGAAAACAGAAAATGTGCTCTCATATTATTATGGGCGTCCAGGTGGCACAGCTGGATTTTCCGCTAGCACAACAGCGTCCAGATTCTGAACTCCTCGGTTCAAAACTCAGCGCCATCTACCGAGCACAATTGGCAGTGCCTGCAGCAGACATGTTTCTGCTAGGACAGGATGACCAGACTATGTGGGTGGGGTCTTCAAACACTGTGTAAAGACCTTAATTGGCAGATAGAGAGGCATCTGTGCAGAATGCATCTGCTAATGGCTGCACGCAGGTCGGAGGAGGCGTGAGCAGCAATATACCCACCTCGACTGCAATCAGGGATCCCCCAGCAGCGGAAGACAAATTGACTATGCAAAATTGGGAGAAAATGGGAAAAAATGCATAAATAAAATAGAGAAAAAATAAAAATTCCTATAATCTAAAATGGAAAATGGTTTTAAAAACCTTAAGAACTCCATATGTTCTTTCTATAACAAGTTATAATGTACAGTGATGTTTCCTAAATATCTGGTATTATTTATATCTGATGAAATACAGAAATGCTGATTTCTACAAATTCTACCAAAAGACAATTTCACACATTGCTGAGGAGCAAACCAAGTGCATAATCGATCCAAACTTTAGAAAATAAAATCAAACTGCTGAAAAACAGGAGCAGAAAATGTTACGATGACACGTCAAAACATGGAACACATCAGTAATTAATTCATAGCTAATATATTTGCATATTTTTGGTGAATTTAGTAGGTGTTGGCAACTCTACAGGCTTATTAATTCTTTAAGTGTTTTTAATGCAGTATAATGTATGTATTTATTCTTGCTCATTAAGAAATATTAGGTTTTTGCTCATTAATAATGACTATTTCAATCATAACACTTCAATTGCCTATTACTATTTTATTTGGGTGGCACGGTGGCTAAGTGGGTAGCACTGTCGCCTCACAGCAAGAAGGTCTTGGGTTCGATCCCCAGGTGGGGCGGTCCGAGTCCTTTCTGTGTGGAGTTTGCATGTTCTCCCTGTGTCTGCATGGGTTTCATCTGAAAGCAAGTGAGGTGAATTGGAGATACAAAATTATCCATGACTGTGTTTGATATGACCTTGTGAATTGAAAAACCTTGTGTAACGAGTAACTATTGTTCCTGTCATGAATTTAACCAGTGAAAAACATGATGTTAAAATACTAATAAACAAACAAACAAACTATCCTATTTTATAAAAATAGCTCAAAATTCCACTAGCTTAAGTTAATTATTATTATTATTATAATTCACACGCTCTTTTACTAAAAAATCAGTCCCCAAATTGCCCTCCTTATTTAATTTTTATTTGTTTGTTTTATGTGGGCAACTTCCTGGTCCCCCCCCCATGAATGTTAATTCGTTAATTCATTCCAATTCATCCCAAAGTGTTTAATAGATTTAATGTTGAAGGCCATTGGAGTTCCTTCACACCAAACTCACAACACAATATATATTTATAGATGTCACTTGAATGCTGGAACGCTGTGAATGCTGGAACAGGTACAAAACTCAATCCTTAAAAGTTCATGTTAAGAAATAGAATTGATTTTATAGATCTGCTAGCAATGTGTAGTAATAAATTAAAAGTGAAGTCCACATATAGTGTCTATGTCAGGGCGAGGATGAGTAAAATAATTACAGCAACTATTTTCAGTCATGCTTCAGGGAAGAAAAACTACATAGGGTGTGTTCGAAAACCCGGGGAGCTGCCTTGCTGTCTTACTGTCTACATAGGCAGCTGCCTTAGTAGAGAAGATTCTAATAAGTCAATGACTTATAAGGCAGGTTATTCGAATGCACTACTTACATGCTTCCATCGGGTTTCGGGTTTTGCGTTTAGCATTTAGCATCTTGCCATTAAAAACAATGAACTGAGGTAGCACAGCGCTAATGCTAACGTCAATATAGCAGTTCCCTTCATGTACCGATAACTATTAAATTTCCTGACAAGCTCGAACTTGCAAATAAAAACACTCGGTACAAGTTTATACAAGTTAAAAATCAGTAATATTTTATTTACGTTTAAAAATAACTCGTTTCTCCGCCCCGTCAGCCATGTTTGTTCTGTGAGAGCCTTGATCACTAAGGACGCGCCGATGCTCACTCGTTCTTAAGCCAAAATAACATGGAAATATGAAGATGCCTCAGAAGTGAGGATTTCAAGTCATCTAGGATTTCGAACAGCCTCCTTCTCGGGAGCGCGCACAGGATGACGTAAAATGCTGCCTATGTAGAGAGCTCCCTAGCTTTTCGAACACACCCATAGTGTGAGATTTTTAGATGTTTGTGTGAGGAAGTGAATGAAGGAAGTTCCTGAGCAGGATGGATTACAGATTGAGAATCATTCCACCACAGTAGATCCAAATCGCTACAGCAGCAGGTTCTCACCTTACAAACATGCTTAGATCTTAAAGAAGAACATGGCAGGTCTCCTGATGTTGAAATCCAGAATTTTTGCAGTACAATCAATAAAATCCTTCCCACTCTTCAGAATTTGTAGGTATTTAGCATAAGATGAGTTATCTGTCTGAGACGGCCTAGAACTAGCATGAGCTCCTTGGTGGTGCTATTGTTCCTCAATCCTAGTCTGTCAAAATCTGCATTCATTTCATACCTATCAGAGAAACAAGCACAAAGGCTCCCAAATCCCCGTCTGTTTGTTTCTGAGCTCCGCCGAGTCAGTCTCAGCAGTCACTCTTCTCCCTCACGCCCGCCGCTTCTAGTTTTAGCTTAATTGTGCCGACTCTCAGGCAAGAGATAAAGCATGCATAATCGATTTTGATGCTCTGATAGAAGATTCGTCGCTTTTCACACATCAAAGCCGTGAAGCTAAAAAAAAAAGAAAAAAGCTGTTTATGGGCACGATTCGGAAGGATGATGGGAGTCTAGGAACAAATGCATTTTTATACAGTAGAAATAGAAATGGAAAAATGGATAAGTGGAACTGTGCAGGCACATTTTTACAGGCACTATTGGTACTGACAATGTAAATGTACCTGTAATTGTTCTTAAGGCTCAATTATGTACCATCAATGAGATTTAAAGGTCCTTAGCATGCTGCTGGTAGTGCTAACTAAAGGTAAGTAAATTAAATAAATAAATAAATAAATAAATAAATAATAATTAATAAATAATAATAATATTAATTATTAGTATTATTATTATTATTATTATTTATAATTAATAATAATAATAATAGTAGTATAGTAGTAATAATAATAATAATAATAATAATAATAATAATATTATTAATTCACAATATGAATAATAATAATTAATAATAATAATAATAATACAATTAATACCCTATTTTTCAGAGGTCGTATGTTATGAGAAACCCTGGTCTGGCTCATCCCACCCTGTGAACAACAGCCAATCATTGTTCATGTAGCCGCCCAGCCCAGTCAGATGGCAGAGTTGAGATTCGATACAATGTATTCGAAATCCCAGGTCTGGTGTGCTAGTGTGTTTTACTGCTGCGCCACCTGAGCGGACACAAATTCTCACAGATGTCAGTTCAAATCTTGTGGAAAACATTTTCAGATTACACAGGATAAACAGTTCATGGTTTTAGAATGGGATGTTTAACAAGCTCCTGGTAAGGGTGTCCGTATACTTTTGGCTATATAGTGTATATAGTATGGTGTATATACTGTATAGTATTTATTGTATAGTGTATATTGTATGGTCCTTCCATAATGTTCTGTAGGTACAGGAACGGTTTCTGGACAGATAAAGTCACTGTAAGGACATAAAAAGGTTCATTTTGATTCACGTGACGTGACTATACAGCCTCATACTTAATGTTTTTCGTTCGCCTCTGTACCTGGGGAGCCATTCACATAAAGGACATTGCTTATTATGCCAATAAAGTCAGGAGCTGAGTGACTATATGGAGAGGCCAGGACGGTGAAATGAAGGCGATCCAGATGGTGCTATCAGGGAATGGCTGCGGTCTGCAGGGCCATTAAAAAGTACAGGACTTAATCAAACTTCTTCCACAGTTCATGAACCCTCGGTCCTCCGGCTGCACTTAGATCAGGTTATCCTCTATAGACTTTATTTATAGTTTAATGCTATTTAAACATCAAGAAGCATTTCCCAAATACACACACAGATTTATTTATATTAATACTGGTCTCACCTTATAAACTTTTCACAGTGAGTTATTAGATGATGTTTTAACATGTATTAATGCACAAAGCTTGGTTACAACATTCTTTTAATGGATTCTATTTATTTATTCATTGTCCATTGTGCCACCCCTTTGACATGGTCATGGTGGATCTGATTCATTGGGTGAAATGCAGCAAACACACTGGAGAGATTACCAATCTATCACAGGGCAAACACACACACACACACACACACACACTCACACCTAAAGCAGTTTTAGTAGTGGACGTCTACACAGACTAAAATGAGTCACCAGGAATCATTTTTGCTTTTTTTATTAAATAAAATGACTCGCTTGCTGATATGAATCAGTGGGCTGGAGAACCAGCCCAGAACTACTTCTTTCCGCTGCTTGAACATGTGAAAGTGGGGTAGGGCCCCTAACTATACACATGAAACTATTAGCTAAACGAACACACACCAACCAGCATACAACATGCATGAATTGATTACACTGATACACTGTAATGATCTTTATTACAGAGAATTATTTACGTTTCTGTCCACTCGTTTGACCGCCGGCATGCTGCCTCAGGGGAAGCTGCATCACCTCCTGAGTAGGGGGAATTCATCCTAGAAACCAACATGGCTCATAACATTAGCTCCAGTTGACTTGACTGCACGTCTTTGGACTGGTTGAAGGAAACTGGAGCACCCGAATGAAAGCAAACTCAACACAGAAAGTACACTGGACACCCAGTTGGGGACTCAAACACAGGCCCTTCTTGCTTGGGGTGATGGCGCTTCCCACTGCACCATGTGCTGCCTTTACTGCATTTTATTTAAGCTGTCCTGCTGTACTTCATCTAGCGCCTCAAATTCACGTTTCTTTAAACTTCCAAGCATCCAATACAACTAAAGTCACAGGTTTACATACACTTAGAAGGGCTATAAATTACTCTGCTCTGGAACTGGCACTTTAATTTCGACTTTGTTTGTTTGTGTGTTTCTTATTACACGGACAAAGAAGAAGCAGAAACTAGAGCTTCATTCTTGAGCAGTAGCATTGAAGCTCTTGGCCATGTAAAGCTTTCTGACTGAAGACAGTGTCACCTGAGTTCTAGCAGCTTGTAAATCATGGCAGACTCTTTAATGGGGGTTCTTGGATTACATTTGGCCATCCAGACAAAATCCCATTTAGCATAAAGTGACAGTGTTTTCTTTTTTTTTTTACCTTAGCAAAAAGACCACTGTTTCACGGACTTTGTTAATAATTTAGCCAAACTAACCCTAACCCCTAAATATTTATATGGGCACAAATAAATCACCAGTAATATTCCTTCATAGTTATTGATGAGAAATTAGGAAGCCATGTCACAAAGTTAATTGGCATGACTTAGGACTTTCAATACCACCAGAGAGAGAGAGACAGACAGACAGACAGACAGACAGACAGACAGACAGACAGACAGACACTTTATAGATAGATAGATAGATAGATAGATAGATAGATAGATAGATAGATAGACGACAGACAGACAGCCTTTATAGATAGATAGATAGATAGATAGATAGATAGATAGATAGATAGATAGATAGATAGATAGATAGATAGATAGATAGATAGACAGACAGACAGACAGCAGACAGACAGACATTATATAGACAGATAGACTTTATAGATAGATAGATAGATAGATAGATAGATAGATAGATAGATAGATAGATAGATAGATAGACACTCTTACTTACTTACTTTATTGATCCAGATGAAAATTAAAGTCCCAGTAGCATAATACAGTAATGAAGGTGCACAAAACATTTAACAAAAACAGCACAAACATAACAACCAAGACTGAAAGCAACCGGAATTTACATCTATTGTATAAGTACAGTGCAGTTTAATAATGAATAATTGATTAAGAGTTAAATGAGTGAAAGTTGCTGTTTGTACATTTTTCTTTTTCTTTTCATTTTAGTAGCAGAAGAACATTTACAATTTTCCTTTTCAATCTCTTTTGGGTGTCCATAACCGTTTGACCTCAACTATGTCTCATAATGCAGTTCATTATTTCGCTCTCTCTCTCGTTTCTATTGGTCGGTGTTTTTATTGCACGTTCATTTTATCTGTGCGTGTCTCAGTTCACTTCTGTATCACGCTAAAGGAGTAATGCTCATTTGTCTTGTCTGTCGTGACACCGTGAAGGCGGGACCGCCGCTCCGTTTTTCATTGCCGGTGCATTCAAAAGCAATCCTGCTATCAAGTGATTTGTCATTTAGCAGGAGTTATGAAGACAGATGAGATCCCATGTCTGGAAGAATCTGCTCTCGATTCCGGTCGCTCGGGAAAGTAATCATGGTTTTAAATAATCACCATTTGTAGGCCGTGCCGGCACAGGAAGAACAGGTGCTCTCGTCTTCTTAAAAAGAGAGGAGATAATGAACTGACAATTTGACAAGGAATTGAATTATGCTATTAGTGTGATCTTTAGATAAAAATAAATGAGTAAGGTGTCGCCTGTCTAGTGTACTGAGTGCCGCTAAACATACAGATCATGTTTTTCATCTCCATTTAAATATAAATGTGAATACATTTTTTTAGTGCTGTAATATTCTCACCACACAGTGTCTTCATGTGCTTGTTAGACATACCACTGGCATTAATATGGCATTGTCTCTGCCTTTGCAGCTATAACAGCCTCCACTCTGGGAAGGATTTTTAAAATACTTTGGAGTGTATCTGTGCTCATTCTGTAAAAATGGCATTTATGGGGCGCACGGGTGGCACAGCGATAAATCACACAAGCTCACCATTTACATTTTCAGCATTTAGCAGACACTTTTATCCAAAGCCACTTACAGTACTGTGACAGTATACAGTCTAAGCAACTGAGGGTTAAGGGCCTTTAAGGGCCCAACAGTGCCAACCTGCCAGTGGTGAGACTTGAACCGGCAACCTTCTGATTACTGGACCAGTACCTTAACCACTAGGCTACAGATGCCCTATTTGACATCTCAAGCTTGCGAGTTTAAATCTCAGCTTTGCCATTGGCAGGTCAGGCATCTATTATTCAGGCATTGATTGGCATCAGGGATAATGGGGATCAGTGTGTGACTCTGTGCACGATACGGATCTCCATATGAATTTACATTTTCGGCATTTAGCAGATGCCCCTATCCAAAGCGACTTACATTACAAATACAGTATAAAGTCTGAGCAATTGGGGGTTAAGGGCCTTGCTCAAGGGCCCAACAGCAGCAACCTGGCAGTGGTGGGGTTTGAACCAGCGACCTTCTGATTGCTAGTGCAATACCTTAACCACTAGGCTACGGCTTTGCCTTGTGCAGGTAAAAAGAAGCGGTCGGCTACTGCACATGTGTCGAAGGGGGCGTGTGTTAGTCACGGCTCTCCTCGGTCAGGAGTGACTGTCTGTAGCAAGTACCTAGATTTGGAAGGGGAAATTGGGGATAAAATCACATTTGTGAGGTCAGATCTGGCTCACAATCAACATGCCAATTCATCTCAGAGGGGTTTAATGGGGTTAAGGTCAGGGCTCTGTTCAGGTCATTGGAGTCTTTATATACTCTCGACTACATTATATTAATTATTTATAGAGATTTATGGTCGCTAGTTAGGATAGATGGAAATATAAAATGATCATTTGGCACCCAGGTGGTGCAGCGGGATATTCCGCTAGCACACCAGCCCTGAGATTCTGAACTCCTTGGTTCGAAACTCGGCGTTGCCGCTGGGCGTCATCTGGCGGGCATAATTGGCAGTGCCTGCAGCAGATACTAATTGGCCATCGTATCTGCTAGGGTGGGATGACTGGACTCTGTGTGGGTGGGTCTTCATACGCTGTGTAAGGACCCTGATAAGATAAGATAAGATATAAGATAAGATAAAAGATAATAAAAGATAAGATAAGATAAAAGATAAGATAATCCTTTATTAGTCCCACAGTGTGGAAATTCACAGTATTACAGTAGCGAAGGGATAGCAAGAATGTAATTTTAATCATAATAAAATAATAATAATAATAATAATAATAATTTGAATGTAAAATCAAAGAGTCCATCCAGTATCTAAGAAAATATTTTGCACCAGTCTCCATTTTTAATACACCACCCACAGAGATGACAGTGATCTGAGTATCTCATGTCATTTTTATCTCTCATTGTTTTACCACTTGTCAGGCACAGAATATCTTCACAGAAACTCTATTCATGTCATTTAAGATTGAAATAGTCAATTTATCTCTCTTTGAAATGAGAGGATTTGGTTCTCTTAGATTTAAACTCCTCTGCTGTTTTCTGATATAGTGCCAAGTGTTTGACATCCAGATTGTGCAGACAGGAGGAAAACATTGTGTAGGGATGTGTACAGCAGGGGCCGAAGGTCTGAGACCGCTAGTGAAAATTCTTCTATTTTGCTTTGAGTAGTAACTGTTAAATGTCTTAAAAAATTAACAGTTTTAGATGCGTTGTTATTTTAATATTTGTTTTATATTTATAACAGGTGAACAATGGCTGTGAATACATTAACCTAAAAAAGGTTTTAATGATTACATCAAATGTACCTGTTCAAAGTCATCTGAACATGTGCTTCAATTTAAGAAATAAATAAATAATAAATGATCTGACTCAATTTGACCTTTTTGTACAAAGAAACTGCCATGGTCACTTTCACAAATCTGCTAACTTGCTTCTCAGTAGCGCAAAATACTACACAATATTTAAATGTGTGTTTTTTCACTTGTTTACGTACTGTACATTTCTATTTACATTTTATTTATTTGTTTTTTTCTATTTATTTATGCATTTTCTCCCATTTTCTCCCAATTTATCGTAGTCAATTTGTCTTCCGCTGCTGGAGGATCCCTGATTGCAGGCGAGGTGGGTATATTGCTGCTCACGCCTCCTCCGACCCGTGCGCAGCCCTTAGCGGAACCTTTTTTCACCCATGCACTCTGCACAGGCGCCTCTCTATCTGCTAATCAGGGTCCTTAGACAGCATTTGAAGACCCCACCCACATAGTCCGGTCATCCCGCCCTAGAAGAACTGTGTCTACTGCAGACAGACACTGCCACTTATGCACGCTAGATGGCGCCCAGCCGACTGGCCTTTATCCAAAGCAACTTACAGTTCTGTGACAGTATACAGTCTAAGCAATTGAGGATTAAGGGCCTTGCTCAAGGGCCCAACAGCAGCAACCTGGCAGTGGTGGGATTCAAACCAGCGAGCTTCTGATTACTAGTCCAGTACCTTAACCAATACGCATGCTGATTATAATGGGGTGCTTTGGTGGTGCAGCGGGAAAGTATGCTATCGAATTACTGAGATCTGGGGATCTAGGGTTTGAATCTCACCCGTGCTATTGGCCTATACAGTTTAGTCATTTGGAAGTGCACCTGTCAGTGCGCTCTCAGTGCCAGTCCCGAACACTGATAGGAGAACAATAAGAGCAGTGAAAGTAAGCAAAGGTTTTAATTAAAAACATTGTATTAAATTAGAATAAGAAATAGAGCATAGAAGCATGTACACCAAAGTGCTGTCAGACCACATACACTATAACAGAAATCATCTTGATTACATGGACTAGTTACTGAAATCAATTTTCCTCTGTGCTGTTTTGTGTGGTGTCTCAGTGCTAAGATCTGCTGGTTTAAACAGATCAGGCATGGAGGTGGTTCTGCCTCAGAACGTGAAATAATCCCTTCACATAATCTTTGCCGATTTGTTTGGAGGTAAGCTCCGTTTTGCTATTATTAGAGTGACATGAGATCCGACCTGTGAAGTTAAGCAGGCTTGCAAAATTGGATGTACCATGGGGGCTCAAATACTGAGATCATCGTAAATCCCATTTCTGTAGGATTTGTGTTTTTCTTTTTCTGTTTAAGGCTAAAAAAAAAAGTTATTTATTCCAGAGATTTTTTCTTGTATTTTGCGCTCAAATAAAATGCACTTATGTTGTAAAATTAGTAGGTTAACGTGCAGAAACCTATCCACCTTCTGCATGATTGGGAAACTGGTTTACATAAAAAGAACCCAAAAAAATACAGGGATAACATGCCAAACTTCTTAAAAGTTCATGCTCTAAATGCTAGATTTTGACCCACCCATCACACCAGTTATTGGAATTAAATTGGAAGCAAAAACGTGATCTGAGTGACTTTGAGCAATTTATGGTTGCTGGTGCAAAACTGGCTATTTTGAGGTTGTCAGAAACTGCTGATCTAAAATTTACATGCAGAAAAATATCTAGTCAGTTTAGTCAGAAGGCAGCCAAAAAACCCCAAACCATCAATATTTGGCAGCTCTGTGAGAGGAAATGCCTTGTTGTTGAGAGAATTTAGAGAAAAGCCTTTAAACTAGAGGTGTCCAAACTATTTTTGTTGGGAACCAAATGGAGTTCAAATTATGCAAACATGGAGCCACAGACTCTTTTGTAACAAAATAAATAAACATATAATAGACCTACCTGATTACTAACAATTTCACTTCCTTTTTATTTGAGTGACCTATCCTTGACAGTGTTGTGTAAACTAAGATTTAGCTGATTTCTCTCAACAGTTCTTTAAAGTAAACATACCCACTTCCCTTTGAACTCAGTGAAATAATATTCATTTTCCCAGTGCGCCTGACATATTTTGCATTGGCTGTATAGTTTCTTCTTATCAAGTACACCATGTACACATCCAGTAGCAGTATTCTTGGGATGTCTAAGATCATGCCTTAAGCATATCTACATTTTCTAAGTAGTAATTGATCATGTATTAATACTTCTAGTGTAAATGAACATTTTTCTCTCACTGAATTTATCTCACTAAAATCTATGAATTTTCTCTCGCTTTCTTTTTGTGTCAGTTATGGACACTGCTTAAAATTCCCACACCATCAGCTGTTTCTAACATACATACAGACTGTACTGTTAAGAATGTTTTACCTGCCAAGATCATATTAGCAGTGCGTACGGGGTGGGGGGTCTGGCGCAGGTTTACGATTATTCTTGGAAATTGGTGGATTTGCTACAAATAAAAGCATTAAAAGCGGTACGCCTAAATTAGTGTTATTTGTCTCAGTTACACTCAATGAGAAGCATTATATATTTAATTGTGTTGTTTAGATTGCAGCCTGCTGACCGAAGGCTTTGATTAGATGGCAGATATCCATCTAACTGTGCTGTGTTTCCTACAGACACGGATCAATACATCACATTACCCAGCTCAACACAATCAACAGCAGGTTAGATTAACACTCAGCAAGCATTTCATTACCACAACACAACATGCTTAAGTTGTTTTATAGTGCAGAGATCAAGGATCTACTCCCAGCTTCCTGTGAACACCCATTCACTGTAATTACACTGATAATGAGAGATTGCTCGTAAACATTGGATATGGGAATTGCTCTGGTTTGATTACACACTAAAACTATATTGTGTATACGCTGTATTGTATGCAGGGATTTCTCTCTTTTACTCCTTATATTTTTACCATTTCTCTGCCACCTGTTCCATGCGAAACTAACCTGGCTTTTCCTTTTCATGCATTAATTCAATTAGTATGTTAATCTACAGCACATCTGGCACTTGATTCTCTGTTTATTCTGATGTAGAACATAAATAAGCTCAAACAGCAGAACAGCTTAGATCAGATCAAGTAGAAAATTCAGTATCATTTTTGTGTGTCTGGTATTTACACATTGGAGTAGTAAATAGGGTTTGAGATTAATGCTGTGCTACTTCTGAACCCAAAGTGTGGACTTTTTTTCATTGCTTTCTTCTGTAGTTGTTGCATAATTAAATTGAGTATTAAAAGAGATAAACTGTGTGATATGACGTGGTAAAAGTGACCCGGACAGTACGTATAACGCATGGTGGCTTGGTGTACTAAAACAACGACTGACAAATTTCGGCAGTACAGAGCAGTTATAACCAGTAATAACGGAGAGAAATTTTTTGTTTTTATGTCGTACTTTTAGTACATTCAGCCACGTTACGCTTTATTTTTCACGTTAAGCTTTTTCAGCTTTTCCGAGAAGCGGATTCAGAACCCCAAGCTGCATAAACACCACACGTGAAGTAAATCCAGCTAAACACAGATACACATGGAGCTTTTAGACTGGATTTGATGGTTATTTCATACAAATGGATGTTCGTGTCATGGAACTTTAGTGATGTTTTATCGCTCAAGCCGAGTGCTGAGCAAATCGGCTATTTGCACCGAGGGTCGCAGTGAGAGCGAAGCGCAAAACGCTTCTCACGTGAATGCACTAAAGAAAGCAACAATGGCGACAAACACGTCATGTCTTCTTATCACCGATAGTTGAGCGATGCTTTTTGCACAAAAACGAACATCTGTAGATAGATGATAGATAGATAGATAGATAGATAGATAGATAGATAGATAGATAGATAGATAGATACTTTATTGATCCCGAAGGAAATTAAAGCCCCAGTAGCATAGTACAACAAATAATTAACAGTACAAAACAAAAGCAAACAGAAAAGAAAAAAATAGAACCGAGTCTTTCTTGTGATTAACATAAAATGAATAACTGGTAACTGAAATGATGCATGAGGTATATTGCTAGTGTAAAAATTGAATAGTAATTAAATTATTAAATTATTAAATAGTAAAGTGACATGTGACAATATTGCACAATGAGGCCAGTATAGCCATATATATACATACACATATACACCCATATACATACATATTCACACATGCAAATACATACACATATATACTCATGTACACATATGCATACACACATATATACATATATACATACATATACAGTGTATCACAAAAGTGAGTACACCCCTCACATTTCTGCAAATATTTCATTATATCTTTTCATGGGACAACACTATAGACATGAAACTTGGATATAACTTAGAGTAGTCAGTGTACAACTTGTATAGCAGTGTAGATTTACTGTCTTCTGAAAATAACTCAACACATAGCCATTAATGTCTAAATGGCTGGCAACATAAGTGAGTACACCCCACAGTGAACATGTCCAAATTGTGCCCAAAGTGTCAATATTTTGTGTGACCACCATTATTATCCAGCACTGCCTTAACCCTCCTGGGCATGGAATTCACCAGAGCTGCACAGGTTGCTACTGGAATCCTCTTCCACTCCTCCATGATGACATCACGGAGCTGGTGGATGTTAGACACCTTGAACTCCTCCACCTTCCACTTGAGGATGCGCCACAGGTGCTCAATTGGGTTTAGTCCATCACCTCTATCTTCAGCTTCCTCAGCAAGGCAGTTGTCATCTTGGAGGTTGTGTTTGGGGTCGTTATCCTGTTGGAAAACTGCCATGAGGCCCAGTTTTCGAAGGGAGGGGATCATGCTCTGTTTCAGAATGTCACAGTACATGTTGGAATTCATGTTTCCCTCAATGAACTGCAGCTCCCCAGTGCCAGCAACACTCATGCAGCCCAAGACCATGATGCTACCACCACCATGCTTGACTGTAGGCAAGATACCGTTGTCTTGGTACTTCTCACCAGGGTGCCGCCACACATGCTGGACACCATCTGAGCCAAACAAGTTTATCTTGGTCTTGTCAGACAACAGGGCATTCCAGTAATCCATGTTCTTGGACTGCTTGTCTTCAGCAAACTGTTTGCGGGCTTTCTTGTGTGTCAGCTTCCTTCTGGGATGACGACCATGCAGACCGAGTTGATGCAGTGTGCGGCGTATGGTCTGAGCACTGACAGGCTGACCTCCCACGTCTTCAACCTCTGCAGCAATGCTGGCAGCACTCATGTGTCTTTTTTAAAGCCAACCTCTGGATATGACGCCGAACACGTGGACTCAACTTCTTTGGTCGACCCTGGCGAAGCCTGTTCCGAGTGGAACCTGTCCTGGAAAACCGCTGTATGACCTTGGCCACCATGCTGTAGCTCAGTTTCAGGGTGTTAGCAATCTTCTTATAGCCCAGGCCATCTTTGTGGAGAGCAACAATTCTATTTCTCACATCCTCAGAGAGTTCTTTGCCATGAGGTGCCATGTTGAATATCCAGTGGCCAGTATGAGAGAATTGTACCCAAAACACCAAATTTAACAGCCCTGCTCCCCATTTACACCTGGGACCTTGACACATGACACCAGGGAGGGACAACGACACATTTGGGCACAATTTGGACATGTTCACTGTGGGTTGTACTCACTTATGTTGCCAGCTATTTAGACATTAATGGCTGTGTGTTGAGTTATTTTCAGAAGACAGTAAATCTACACTGCTATACAAGCTGTACACTGACTACTCTAAGTTATATCCAAGTTTCATGTCTATAGTGTTGTCCCATGAAAAGATATAATGAAATATTTGCAGAAATGTGAGGGGTGTACTCACTTTTGTGATACACTGTATATACACCTGCACATGCATACAAGTGCATACAAGTACGTACACACATGGCTACACTAGAAACCCTCACTCTTTAGCTACAGTCAGCCGTCCCTGCCTGGTGGAGTTGTAGAGCCTAATGGCTCTGGGTACGAATGACTTTCTAAGCCTGTCCGTGGAGCAGCTCTGAGACAGCAGCCTGTCACTGAACATGCTCCTTTGTTTAGTCATCACTGTATACAGTGGGTGACTGACATTGTCCATGATAGAATAGAGTTTACACAGTGTCCTCTTTTCTGCCACTGTTACCAGTGGTTCCAGTTCAACAGCACAAATGCTCGCAGGTAATCTACACGCTCTGCCATCATGTTACTACGCTTTACTTTCTTTATGTAACGCCCATCGTTGATGACACATGCTTGGTTCCCAAAACTGGTGGAAACGCACGTTGATTCTCTAAAAAACACAAAGGTTCGAAGAAACCCGAACAGAACCGGTCCCAGAACCAGGGTTCTTTTGGTGGAAAAATGCTAATGTTTGATGGGATAACCATCGGCTATGGAGTACATCAGTACAGAGCTTTAAATAGAATAGAATTTATTTATTTGCCATATAAACATATACCCACATACAGTACAATGATATTCCTTTTCTACAAATCCCAGCTTGTTTGGGGATGTTGTAACCTAGTGGTTAAGGTACTGGACTACCAAAGCTCTACCCACTAGGCTACCACCAATCCCAAAAGACAGAGTGTTAAAACAGGGACACAATATAAGGACAATAAAAGTTCTTTTTGCTTTTTTCACCTTTTTTCTTGGACATATCTGATTGTGTTATAATGGAAATAATGAAAGTACAAGAGTTTTCTGTGAGCTGTAGCCTTATCAACTCTGCTGCTTAATTATTCTCCCAATACATGCATTGCATAAATCATTTTAATATGTCTGATACCACACACACACACACACACACACACAACTTTACATTACTTGTTTTCAATTTAAAATACAGTGTAGTTTAAGCTTAATTTTTTTGTATTATTTTACTTCTTATTTACTTTTTTTTATAGTTGTGCTTTTGTGTATTTATTTATACACATACAGAAAATCATGCTATGCAGCTCCTGACAATAGGAATTGCTGTTACAGCAAGTCAAATTTATGTATATAGTGCTTTTTACAATAGACATTGTCTCAAAGCAACTTTACAGAATCCAGGACCAACAGACAAACAAACCCCTATTGAGAAAGCCGAGGGTGACAGTAGCAAGGAAAAACTCTCTTAAATTACAGAAAGAAACCTTGAGAGGATTCAGACTCAGCAGGGACCTCCATCCTCTTTGAGTGGCCTGAAGGATACTTTAAATAAATAGGATTTACACAAATCATACAAACACAAAAATAAATTGAACTGAAAGTTATAACTAGCAAAAATAATTGGAGTTCTTCATTGTCTCCAGTCTGTAATAAAGCCAGTTTCCCATCCCATCTAGTAGGAGCAGTGAGGAGGTGACTCCCAGTCCAGCCTTTTCTCCCTAAGACATCTCCAGTTGTGTCTGTATAGTGTCCGACCAAGCTAGTGGCACCACTAGAAGACTTGAACCCAGCTTTGCTGTGGGCAGCGCCACCTAAGCTCCTGTAAATTTGCTAGTGTGTTAGATTAGCTAACACCTATAGAAGGGGCTAATGGGTAAGCAGGGTCTGGGCATTAAAGGTTATCATTTAAAGTCATTTAAATGGTTTTGGCTTGGAGTTGGTTGATGTTTGGGAAGGGATTGTGGGTTATTCAGGTAACCTTGGGCTAATTTGGTTAATGTTAGTATATAATTATAATTTCTAATATACTCTGTAAGGATTGAGATCAATTTAATATTATAAACAAGCTAAGGAATTGTGAGGATGGTGTTCTGTTCTGTATGGTGTGAATTACTATGCTGATTAGTATGGAATAAAGTTGTTAAGAATGTTTTTATGGTTTAGGATGGGCATGGTGTATAAGAATAACTGAAGGACCATTGGGTCATTAAAAGGGATGTTAGGGTTGGTCAGAATTATTCAGCTGGAGTTGATGTTTGCCAATATTCTGAAAGGAAATTGACATGATCAGCATTGAATTAGATGATTATTGCTTTAGGATAGGAGGATGATTGGACCTCTGTTATGGGGTCATTGGGTTGTTTTTTGAAAAGGTTTGCTGGATTGATGCCGTTTTCTAAGTGGTGGAGGGTTATTACTTGGAGCGTAGAGAGTGGACAGTTTTAGTAAACCACCAGTCTGTCAGTCCATCTGTTTCTGCTCCCTTCAGTTCCAGAATGTGGCTGAATGCCATGCTGCTGTGGCTCCTTCACAAATATTTTAAAGAGATTATATTTCAGCATGTATAAAACTGCCTTCCATTTACTGACCTCAGATATCAGCTTAAAGACTCAGGTTAAAAAAAAGCCTAAAAAGTAGCTGGGGTCAAAGGATTACCAAAGACAAGTTGGCCAAATGAAAACCAACAGATTTGCTTAAACTCTACCAACTTGCCAAGTGGACCTAGAATCTCTAGAAGCTTATAATGAAAGAATTGGTTTGCTGTGTGTACATCTTTGGCCAAGCAGATTGTGTCTTATTTTTTGGAAAATCAACAAATACATCAAAGTTTAAATCCCATTTCTGGACAGTGCTCACATGCTGCAGCAAAAAGGTATGCTAGCCCACCAGCGCTGAGATCTTGATCTCTTTAGTTTAAATCTCAGCTCTGCTATCAGCCGGCCGGACGCACACACAAGACGATTGATTGGGTGCCTGTAGGGGTGGGACAATGGCTGAACAGGCTTTCATCATAACAGCTGACATCTGCAATGGGACGGGGATTATTGGGATCGTTGTGCACAAAACAGATCTCCATCTGAATTTGCCTTGTGCAGTTGAAAAAATGCGGTCAGTACTGCACATGGTATCAGCAGGGCTGGTTGGTTGTGATCCTCCTTAGTCAGAAGTGGAGGTCAGCAGCAGAAGAAGCAAATTATGATGGGGTAATTAGAAAAGCCTAGATTGGAAGTAAATTTTTAGAAAAATGCATAAAAAATTAAAAATATATATATATGATAATATGATAATAAAAATAATAAAAACAAAATTAATAAATAAAAAGTAAATAAATAAATAAAAAGTAAATGAATAATAAATAAATTTAAAAAGTAAAAAAATTTTTTTTAAATTAAATAAATAAAAAGTAAATAAATAAATACATTTCTGGAAAAGCTGGGACATTTTGTAAAATACAATAAAAACTGAAATCTGTGATTTTTTTATTTTTCTTGAACATTTATTAATGTCAAACTAATAAAAAAATAGTTGTTTTGTAATGTTTTGGATGCCAACTTAAATGTATTTTATTAATATTATAATATAGGATCCAACAAGTGCTAAGTCTCAAGGTCCAACACTCTGTCCCAAACCCCTTTAAAAAATGATTTGTCAAACAGTTCAGTAAGAACATTTCTCAGTAACAGCTTACAAAATGTAGCTTGTTTTCCATCTACTTTATCATATTATTTATTTGCAAAATACATTTAAGTTGGCCAGCAAAAACACTGAACATATTGTATATGATTGAATATTCATCAGTAAAATGAAATTCTAAGACCACGAGCAAAGCACATATTCTTGTTTTCACTACACTTTACAAAATGTCCCATCTTTTTCTGATATTTATGTGTTTTAGTCATTCACTGACTGAATAAAAGTTGCAAAAATAATTAAAACCAGCATGAAATGATTTTCTTTGCTGAAAAGCCATCACTTCTAGTTCTGAAAAGCATGTGTTAGACTGAGTGCCCCATGCCACAAAAAAATGGCAGCATGTGAACACCAGTCATAATCTGAAACCCCGGGCGGCCACACTTTCTCACTCATCTTGCTTAAGTTTACCTTCAGGCGCCGATTTTATGTCAGCAGATCAGTGTATGGCGGCAGCAGAGGAAATGCCACGCTCATCATGGGTTCCCTAGAGTCATGGAGAAGGCTTTGGAGTTGGCATTGAGCTTTACAGGTTATTGTGTGTGTTGATGGAGGCTGCTTGGCTATCGGCAGGGTGACAGCGAGTCTATTTTCTACATGGCTGCGCTTTATTTCAACCCCGCAGTGCGCTGGATCACTCTGATTGATTTTCCCCCGCTGCCATAAAGCGGCGTGATTATGCACAGCAGCCCAAGTTTAATCAGAACTAAGTTCCTTAATGTATTATTTCAGGTGGGTATGGAGGGCATGGAATCGTCCTCAGATAAACTGCCTGCGGTTTTGGCCCAGCTGGGTGGCTGCAGCGGAAAAGACGCCGAGCGTCTCGGGCCGTCTCGGGCGTAATATAAGCGCTGTCTCCTCTCCGTTAATGCAGTGTTGATAAGAAGCTGATAATGTGTTGGTTGACCTTCACCTCCTCTCGTGTTGTGCAGAACGTGCAGCAGTGAAGCTTTCAGTCTGAGAGGAGTCTGTGTGCATTTCTATTCCACAGAGCATAAATTTGGTGCCAGCAAGGAAAAAAAATGAGGGAGAAAAAAAAAACAGCCATGCATCACTATGGACAGGTCATTGGAGCAGCGCAATGCTGCGTCTGAGTGTTTCGAAGATTAGAAGGGCTAATAATTTCTGAGGGCCATGCGTTATGTTAATGTGGCAGCTCTCGCCGGATATTTTTGCTGAGACGGTGCCTTTGTGGCGCTTAATTTCCCTTTAATAGAACTGTTGTGTTAGTATCTACGCTGTGGCCCAAGATTTACACCCACCTGGAATTAACTGGTTTTATTACCCAGGACGTCCCGGGCTTCTTTATCACTTCTCACTGGACTTCAGGAAGGACGCGCTAAAACTAGCTTAAAATAGAAAAAAAGTTGAAACTGTCCAGGTTGTTTTACTTATGAGTGGTAATGGGAAAACAAAAGGTTAAACAAACAGACATAAATTTACATTTACTCCTTAGGGTGCTGCTTTATCTGTCCTTGCTTTAGCTAAGTCCTCTGACACTGTATTTTTACCTTTTTTATTTTATTTCAGGTATTTAAAATTTATCAGAAAGGCACAATATTTGTACCTAATCCATAATACATAAATATTATAAAAACAGTTACAACTGGCAACGTAAACATCACCAAATAATAAATGTGTTCATTTTTTTATTGTCTGCTTTCTCTTGCCTTTTTTTAAAGCACAAAGCCCAGACTCGTAAATGTTTAGTCTATTGACATGGTGCATTTGTGTGTGTGTGTGTGTGTGTGTGTGTGTGTGTGTGTGTGTGTGTGTGTTTTTAAACAATGTTTGCATTGATCCTGCATTAAAGTGAAGGGCATTTGATGCACGTGGAAGAACAGCATTTGTGGAGCGACTCCAGCCTATACAGTATACTCATAACACTTGATGTGCATATGATGGTTAGTCAGGGATCTATTAAACATCAGGCTGAAGGTTGATACTCATTGTACGTGTGTTGAATGCAGCAGATATGATCAGCATAAAGACCTGAGTGATTCTGATTAGAGCCAAATGATTATGGATCAATGACTGGGTTGAAGTATGTCCAACAGGTTGATTGGTGGTCAAGACTCTTTGATGCCAAAGTACATGAAGGCTTCACAAAAATACACAAAAATGCTAGGAACAGTGCAAGAAGTTGAAGGACCTGCTGATAAGGTCATCATCACTTCAATCCTGGCCAGACTGACAAACAGAAAGACCATGGTAACTCACTCTTTATATTAGTGGTGAGCAGACATGCATCTCAAAGTGTGCAATATATTGCATCTAAAGCTACAGTGGGCACAGGCTTACCTCAGATTGGAAAGTATTGATTGGTAAAACATTTCTTAGTCTGACAAATCTCGATTTTTGCTGCATCATGTAGGTGGCTGAAAGAATCCACTGACCCAGTCTGTAGTGTCAGCAGTTCAGGCTGCTGCTGGTGTTTTATTGTGGGGAATTTACTTTTGACACAGATTGGTTCCCTAAAACCAATTGATCATTTGAGGTGTTGCCACAACTGATATCTGTAAATAGCTCTTACAATCATATAATCACCACTTCCCACATAATAGTACGGCATGTCAAAAACCCATTTCAGTTTGGTTCCATGGACCAGGTAGTTAATTTAGTTGAATAGTCAAGTCAGGTCAGGTCAATTTTATTTGTATAGGACAAAAAACCAAGGGCAACAGTGGCAAGAAAAAAGAAACCTCTTTTAAAAGAACAAGAATCCACATTTCACATGGATCCCCATTCTCTTTCAGTGTACTGGGGATACTTTTAATGAATTATACTTAAACAAACCATACATATAACATACAATTATTCCTAACATAGCCTAAAAAGCCTCCCCAGTCACTAGATCTTAAGTAAAACATTTATGGAATTTGCTGGAATGAGAGAGTTTTAGCAGGTATGTGTAGCTAATACATTTGTAGCATATATGTGCCAACATGCTAAAATGAACCAAAAGCTTTTTTTTACCTGAAAGTCTTAAGTCCGATTGCAAAGCAAAGCCTGATTCACTGCACAGTGTCACTCACGTTCCAGCGGAATAAACTGTATCATCACAGTAAACTAAACTAGCAGAATGATCCCAGCGCTGTCGGATCATTAGTAAAGATTTTAGGCTTAATTTATAGAAAAATCATTTCACTTACTGCCTCGCCTCTGTTAATTTCCAGTTTAAGTGCCTCCACTTTATGCTGGTTATCCTCATTTATTAAAGGTTCCTCGCGGCCAAACATGAATTACTTATGGGTAGGAATTATTAATTCACCACGAGTTAATACATTAGCAGTGCCTAAATCATCATTAAATGGTGCAGGTTACCAGTACGTTTACATACCATTGTGTTGTGCCAAAAAAAAGTAATAATAATAATAATAATATGAAATATTAAATTATGAATTAATTGTTTGATTTTATTTATTGTTAATTATTTAATTAATTATTTATTTAAATTAAATAAATAATATAAAAATCAACCACTACATAATTTATAGCATTTCTTCAAACGGCTTACAATTGCAAACAACTGAGTGTTGCTCGGAGCAGCTTGGTGATAGTAAGGCTTGAACCAACGACTTTCCTATCACTAGTCTAATATCTTCAGCGCTGAACTACCAGTGCCCTGGGAATGTGGAACACAAGTCGACATTACACCCTGGACAAAGAATCACACACGTATTACTTTATACCCTGGTGGCACGGTGGCTTGTTGGGTATTACCGTCTCCTCACAGCAAGAAGGTCCTGTGTTCGAGTCCCAGGTGGAGCGGTCCAGGTCTTTTCTGTGTGGAGTTTGCATGTTCTCCCAGTGTCTGTGGGTTTCCTCCAGGAGCTCCAGTTTCCTCCCACAGTCCAAAGACATGCAGTCAGGTGAACTGCAGATACAAAATTGTCCATGACTGTGTTTGATATTAAACTTCAACTGATGAATCTTGTGTAACCAGTAACTATCGTTCCTGTCATAAATGTAACCAAAAGTGTGTAAAACATGATGTTAAAATCCTTATAACTAACTAACTAAATAAATAAATAGAGTAGCCGATTCTCCAGCATGCTTTTAATGTGGAAGGTATTGAATAGAATCAAACCTGATATGGTTAAGCTGTGCAGCCTCAGTAATTCTTGCTGTACTTCTATGCCATGGTATTCATTAATTCATACATCTATTCATTCATTCGGACTAGCTGCTTTGTAACGGTCAGAGTCACAGTTGGTTTGGCTTTACACACAAACACTTGATTTAAGGTAGTGGAACATCATGGACAGGGTGCCAGTCTATAGCAGGTTACCTTTCATTCATTCACTCATTCATTTAGTCATTCATTCACTTACATCAGAGTGTAATGTACATGAGGCTCTCTGTCTGTTTTTTGGAAGTGGGAGGAGAATCCAGAGGAAACCCAAACAGTGAATAAGAATTAAAGCCAGGTCTCCACAACCTGTGTTGCTGTGTGCCATCCACTTTACCAGCCGTGCCACAATGCCATAAGATGACATGATTAAAATCATTTTTGGGTAAAGTGAGCACATTTATCATTTATTGGGTTGGCACAGATGTGTTCTAAGTGGTGGTTCAATTAATAGAGAGGGATGAGGCGTTCTTTATTAATGCTGGCATCAAATCTTCTGGGTACATGGCTCTGAGCGTGCACACACACACACACACAGCGAGCCATTAGTTTTCAGAAAAAACAGTCGATAAAGGTCAGTCACTCAGAGACTGTTTCATTAGCTAGTGAACCAATTTTGGCTGTTTAATTTAAATAAATGGAAAACTCATTATAAGCGCACCCCGGGTTTGTTCCTTTAACACCCTTGTATTCTAATTCATATGCAAATAAGCCATCAGGAAATGCATTTAACATGACTAAATACAAAATGTAACCGCACTACTTTTCATCACACTTCTATTTACATTTAAATAAATACATGGCAGAGTAAAACAACGATGTAGAATCGTGAATAGTTCTGAAGTTTAGTTTGTACACAGTTTTATCAGGCGTGTGAATGTTTCATTCTGCATCTATTATCACACTGTTTGATGATTAAGCAACAGAAAATGTAGAAATGTAGCTGCTTCTGTGGGTCGAAGAGTTCATGAATGGTGCTTAATATTAAGAAAATAATATTAATTATTTAATACATTTTTTTTTACTATTAGCTCAGTGGTTAATGCACTGGACTAATAATTAGCATGTTGCTCCACCACAGCAAGATTAACACTGTTGGACCCCTGACTTTTAACCCAAGCATTGTCACCTCACAGCAAGAAGGTCCTGGGTTCGATTCCCAGGAAGGGCGGTCCAGGTCCCTTCTGTGTGGAGTTTGCATGTTCTCCCCGTGTCTGTGTGGGTTTCCTCCGGTAGCTCCCACAGTCCAAAAACATGCAGTCAGTTTAATTGGAGACACTGAATTTCCCTACAGGAGAATGTGTGTGTGTGTGTGTGTCCTTTCTGCAATGGACTGGCATCACGTCCAGGGTGTTACTGTGTGCCTTGCACCCATTGAAAAGCTGGGATAGCCCCCTCCGCAACCCTGATTGGATAAGTGGTTAAAAAAAGTGAATTTCCAATATGCATGGCTGTATATTTTGGGCCTCATGTGTTGTTAATTGTTTTCCAATAAATAAATACCTGAAGTATCTTTTTTTTTAACATCTGGGTTAGGGCTCGGTGGGTAACGCCTCACAGCGAGAAGGTCCTGGGTTCGATTCCCAGTGGACTGGTCTGCGTTTAGTCAGACCAGCTGCAGCATGTTTAATTGTTTTGCTATTTTATAGATACACCCTCAAAGAAAAAGATACTGGACTAAGAAATTTGTAATGGATTTTGGTTTATCCCTAAATAAAAAAGTCTAAATGTGTTATATATAATTTTTAAATGCTCACAGATGTTGACACATGTTTGATCTTCTCTGTTGTGAATGAAAAACTTCCAAAATAAATTTGTTTTCTTTTCTAAAATCTGTTGTAGTAGTAAATAAAGGTGACGTGACATCCTGCTGAAGTGAAGTCCACTACTGACTAACATTTCTGACCCCCATTTTTTTGTCTTCCATCACAAACCTTTTGAACTGCTAGCAATTCCCGTCTCTGTGCTTTAGCTTGACAAATACAGAGCGGTTCAGCCGGGCGCTTCAGACCCTTAGCACTATGTAAACCCCCCTCTTTCAATCTTAGAATCAATTGAATTGCTTTGAGCAATTTCACAACACAACAAGCAGAGGGTGAGATGGGTACGGTTGAGTGGAGGAATTGATTGCGTAGTCGGGCTGGTGCAGAGACTCTGCGTTCACTTCGGCCTGAGCGCTGAGGGTTCAGGAACCCAGACTGAGGGAAAACAGCACGGACGCTTACTGGCTGGTCGTTATAATCATAGTATACATGGAGGATTCGAAATACCAGTCTTTAGTACTGAGGCAACATGGTTTATTGATTTTGGTTTGTTTTTTTATTTATGAGCCATTTTGATACGAAAGAGATCAGAGATCAACAAAGTGCCACAACAAGTTATAAATACCAATATTTTTTTTTCATAAATTTAAATTAAAGCTAATGTAGCTAACATAATAGAACATCCTTTTTTATTTACAGCGACTTAAAAAAGTACTCACTAGGTGCCCAGGTGGCACAGCAGGATATTCCGCTAGCACACCAGCGCTGAGATTTTGAACTCCTCATTTTGGAAACTCGGCGTTGCCACCGGTCAACTGGGCGCCATCTAGCGAGCCTGTGTTCGCAGTGCCTGCAGCAGACACATTTCTGCTAGGGCGGGATGATCGGACTATGTGGGTGGAGTCTTCAAACGCTGTGTAAGGACCCAGATTGCCAGATAGAGGCACCTGTGCAGAGTGCATAGGTGAAAAAGGGTTCCGCAAAGGGCTGCACGTGGGTCATTTTAATGTTTGATTGTCACAACTTGACACTGAACTCAGTTTAACAAGCAGGTTTAATTTTTGAATCAATTATTATAAACTGTAAGGAGATTCTGGGATGTATTGGAACACTGATTGTAGGCCAGGCTTTCTTTTCCAACATCGCTGCCTGGCCTCTCAACATGCACATGGTCAGGTGTCCACATACCTTTACTGCTTGTTGTGCAATTCAGACTGAAAGGTTTACCTTGAGTTTAACCCTGTTAGCTACATTAAACTTGTAGCTTTAATGGGCGCTCGGGTGGTGCAGCAGTCTCATGCGCTAGCCCACCATCACTGAGATATCAAGTTCTCTAGTTCACACAGACATGCCCACACAGACATGATTGGCTGTGTCTGAGGGAAGCAATGGTTGAATGGTTTCAATACAATTGTTGCTGTAATAGTGGCCTCTGCTGGCTGATTTAGGTAACTGCATGAGGGATGGTTGATTAATAGATAATAGCAAGTGACTCTTTGTACATGGTACATGCTTTCCGCGAGCAGTATCTCTGACAGGTTATATGAAGCGGTCGGTGACTGAGAGTTGGGGGGTGTTGTAGTTTTGGCACTGCTCAGTCAGGGTGGAGGTCTGCAGTTGTGGAGGAATTAGATATGACTAGATTGGGAAAAGAGGAAAATACCTCAAATGTATTAAATTATTATTTTTTTTATTATTAATAATTATAATATTAATATTTGTATTATAATTATTATTATTTTTTATTTTATTATTATTATTATTAATAATAATTTTTTTTAATTTATTAAAAAGCAAAACTAAGGTAACAGAAGTGTTTTACATCAAACTTTTCTAATAATAACTGACACTGCAGTCTGACCCCAGCTTCCAAGCAAGTTAAGATATGCAGAATTAAGCATTTATTTAATTGTTCACGTGTATGTATATGTGACAAATAAAGTTCTGTTTGTTCTATTCTTTCCAAGCGTCAAAATAGTTTTGATGTGCTGTCATTCTTACAAATTATTTCCTTAAAAATAAATAAATTTTAATTATTTACTGTTATTTTGTTGTGATTCACTTAAAAAAAAAAGGCAAATAATGACCTAATCTATTAACCTGGTCTAATGGGTAGGCATGGGATTGTAGGATTAGATGCTTATTGACCTTAAAGTTTTGCTCTGGAGAGTGTTTGTTTGGAATAACTTGAAGCCGTGGTTTGATGATTTGACACGCCATTGTGGCCGACCGCCTGCGGTTTGTAAGTTAGCAGTATTAGGACAGCTCCTGCTGAGATTCATCCCAGTTTGAGTGAACAGCTCAGCAATTTCTGATTCAGCATCATCTCCCTCCTGACAGACCAATCAGAGCTTAACACCAGCGTCTAATTTGTTACAGTTCATGATCTGATGAGTTTTGGGAAATATGGAAATATTGCTGGAGAGGCTTAGAGAAAAAAATGTACAAACTAAAAAAATCTGTGAAAATCTGCTACTAATAATGAGTATTATTTAACCATCAGTGGCGGTTTTTACTTTTTTTTAAATGATTGGTACATTATCGGTGTATTATTTTATTTTGAAAGGGTTATATACTGATCAGCCATAACATTAAAACCACCTCCTTGTTTCTACACTCACTGTCCATTTTATAAGCTCCACTTACCATATAGAAGCACTTTGTAGTTCTACAATTACTGACTGTAGTCCATCTGTTTCTCTACATACCTTTTTTTAGCCTGCCTTCACCCTGTTCTTCAATGGTAAGGACCCCCACAGAACCACAACAGAGCAGGTATTATTTAGGTGGTGGATCATTCTTAGCACTGCAGAGACACTGACATGGTGGTGGTGTGTTAGTGTGTTTTGTGCTGGTATGAGTGGATCAGACACAGCAGTGCTGCTGAAGTTTTTAAATACCGTGTCCACTCACTGTCCACTCTATTAGACACTCCTACCTAGTTGGTCCACCTTGTAGATGTAAAGTCAGAGATGATCGCTCATCTATTGCTGCTGTTTGAGTTGGTCATCTTCTAGACCTTCATCAGTGGTCACAGGACACTGCCCATGAGGCGCTGTTGGCTGGATATTTTTGGTTGGTGGACTATTCTCAGTCCAGCAGTGACAGTGAGGTGTTTAAAAACTCCATCAGCATTGCTGTGTCTGATCCACTTATACCAGCACAACACACACTAACACACCACCACCATGTCAGTGTCGCTGCAGTGCTGAGAATGATCCACCACCTAAATAATACCTGCTCTGTAGTGGTCCTGGGAGAGTCCTGACCATTGAAGAACAGCATGAAAGGGGGATAACCTGGTTGTTCAGTATATTCAGGTAGTCAGCTGACCTCATTCTTTGGGCACATAACGTTGCTGAACCTAGACCTGACTGACTGCAGCAACCCCAGATCATAGCACTGCCATCACAGGCTTGTACGGTGGGCACTAGGCATGATGGGTGCATCACTTCAGCCGCCTCTCTTCTTACCCTGATGCGCCCATCACTCTGGAACAGGGTAAATCTTGACTCATCAGACCACATGACCTTTTTCCATTGCTCCAGAGTCCAATCTTTATGCTCCCTAGCAAATTGAAGCAGGTTTTGCCGGTTAGCCTCACTGACAAGTGGTTTTCTTAAGGCTACTCAGCTGTTTAGTCCCAATCCCTTGAGTTCCCTTCGCATTTAGTTAAATAGTTGCGCTTAGTTAAATCCAGGTGGTGACCTTTTTTTTGGCCAGGCAGTGTATATTCAGAATTTGTGAGTTGTTTTCTGACCATATTCACACTATAACTACAAGACTTGTGCACGATGAAGGTGCATTAATATGCAGAGGTTTGGCTGTGTGACTGATGCACAGAGCTTCACTTTTTATTTAAAATAAGGAAACAAAAAAGAAACAAAGTGAATTCTTTGGGGATCCTCACACTACATGAAGGGAAGCGCTGTAGAATATATGCGTAGTGAGGGAAGTTTAGAACCTCACAGCCTGTGCATTTTAAATAAGCATCCATAGGGAGACACGGCGAACGTGTGTGTGTGTGTGTGTGTGTGTGTGTGTGTGTGTCTAAATCATGTAGGTTCATACACACCGCTCACGTTGCTTAATCCTTTTTGCGAGTGTCAAACGATAATAAATACCATTTATATTCAGCATTCATGCTTTACAGTGACGTGATTTATTGATCAAAGCTGTACAAGGTTTGAAAGGAACTTTTTTAAACATAGCCATTTCTCTCCTGCAGCTGCCAGATGTTTTACAGTTTAATCACAGGCAAAAGAGGGACGTTCTTCTTACTTATCAAACTTAAATCTAATTTAAGAGGGAATAATATGATGTTTTACATAATGGGATGTTCATGTTGCCAATTCTGTTAGTCATGTTGCCAATTCCATTAGTAACATTAAATCAAACAGGTCAGGAACTTTAGAGAGTAGACATTATTTAAAAGCCATACATTTAAGGGAAATTGAAATGAATCAAAATGCATGTAGCAAAACAGTTGTCTGGTTCATAAAAGTTAGTCTAATAATACATGATAGAAACTCACTCTCACTCTCTTAACCGCTTATCCAGTTAGGATCGCAGTGCTGGAGCCGATCCTAGCTTTTTAATCAGCGCAAGGCACACAGTAACACCCTGGATGGGATGCCAGTCCATCACAGGGCAGACACACACTCACACACACATTCACCTATAAGGCAATTCAGTGTCTCCAATTAACCTGGCTGCATATTTTTGTACTGTGGAAGGAAACCGGAGCTCCCGGAGGAAACCCACGCAGACACGTGGAGAACATGCAAACTCCACACAGAAAGGACCCAGACCATCCTGCCTGGGGATCGAACCCAGGACCTTCTTGCTGTGAGGCGACAGTGCTACCCACCAAGCCACTGTACCACCCAATAATAGAAACTGATACTTTAAATAAATGATCATGTGTTAAAGTGGTCATAAATCTTTATGTAAACACCCTAACAATAGGGGGTTAAGGGGGATTACTTGGCTGGTTTGGTGTAACCAGGCCTTCCTAGAGTAAAACATGCATTATGTGTCAAAAATTACATTTTCCCGTGTTGCTTGCCTTGCCTTGCCTTACAAATCCAGTCCTGGAAGAATTATTCAAACAAATGCATTATTTAGGGATGTTCCAGAGGTTTCAGTATAGGAAATATGCATAACAACATTAATAAAAATACATAAACACAAAATAAATAAATTAATGAATTAATTAATGGATAAATAAACAAATAGTATGAAATATTTTTCCCTATTTTTTGCACGTTGACAAGGTGAAATAGTCAATTTGGTTTTTTTTATGAATAACTATCATACAAATCTTATAATACAGAGGCAGGGTTTGTCTGGTTGGGAGTTTGTTTGTTTGTTTGTTTGTTTGTTTATTAGGATTTTAACGTCATGTTTTACACTTTGGTTACATTCATGACAGGAACGGTAGTTACTCATTACACAAGATTCATCAGTTCACAAGTTTAATGTCACACACAGTCATGTACAATTCAGTGTCTCCAATTCACCTCATCTGCACGTCTTCGGACTGTGGGAGGAAACTGGAGCACCCAGAGTAAACCCACGCGGACACGGCGAGAACATGCAAACTCCACACAGAAAGGACCCGGACCGCCCCACCTGTGGATCGAACCCATGACCTTCTTGCTAGGAGGCGACAGTGCTACCCACTTACCCGCCGTGCCGCCCCATTTGGTTGGGAGTGTCTGCCTATACCTATCGTTCACTTTATTTATTTTTCTCAAAAAAAAACAAAAAAAAAACTGACTAGGTCGCTCAGGTGGTGCAGCGGTACAATACTCTAGCACACCAGAGCTGGGATTTTGAATACATTGTATTGAATCTCAGTACTGCCATCTGGCTGGGCTGGGAAGCTGCATGAACAACGATTGGCAGTTGTTCATAGGGTGGTACAAACTGGATAGGGACTCCTCGTGACTGAGCAAATGACGGCCTCTGCTGGCTGGTTGATGGCGTCTGCACAGAGTTGAGGAATAATGCTGATCATGGTGACCTTCAAAATTGGCAGCAATGTTTTATTCCAAGTGACATTTTGGTTTCTTTGTGTTTGTTTTATTACTCTAATTCTTCTTCTGTTGAACAGTTGTATTCAGGTAGAACGTGAAGCATTAAAACTGTCCCTTTTTTCACTGTGTGTGTGGTGAATCACACTGCATTTGCAACAAGGGCTCAGAGTGTGTTTGCTTGAGATCTTTCAGAAGCAGATCCCAGAACCCATTGCTTCTGGTGGATAATGTGACAGCAAAAGCAATAGGGAGGTATACTGCAGACTCTTTAGCTTTAATATTATCTCCAAGGGTACAACGGCATTACTGCAATTTGGATTTTGTACATTTTTATCCTACTCATATTACATCAAAACTTTCTCTTTTGCAAACTTTAAATTTTTTTTTGCAATATTAGCTGATAGAAACACAAAAATCCCAGATTCTGCTTATATACACTGATCAGCCATAACATTAAAACCACCTCCATTCCATGTTTCTACACTCACTGTCCATTTTATCAGCTCCACTTACCATATAGAAGTCCATCTGTTTCTCTACATACTTTTGTAGCCTGCTTTTACCCAGTTCTTCAATGGTCAAACACAGGACCACTACAAAGTAGGTATTATTTGGGTGGTGGATCATTCTCAGCACTGCAGTGACACTGACATGGTGGTGGTGTGTTAGTGTGTGTTGTGCTGGTATGAATGGATCAGACACAGCAGCGCTGCTTGAGTTTTTAAATTACCATGTCCACTCACTGTAGATGTAAAGTCAGAGACGATCTCTCATCTATTGCTGCTGTTTGAGTTGGTCATCTTCTAGACCTTTATCAGTGGTCACAGGATGCTACCCATGAGGTGCTGTTGGATGGATATTTTTGGTTGGTGGACTATTCTCAGTCCAGCAGTGACAGTGAGGTGTTCCATCAGCAATATTCCATCAGCAATATTCCATCAGCATTGCTGTGTCTGATCCACTCATACCAGCACAACACACACTAACACACCACCACTATGTCAGTGTCACTGCAGTGCTGAGAATGATCCACCACCCAAATAATACCTGCTCTGTGGGGGTCCTGACCATTGAAGAACAGCATGAAAGAGGGTTAACAAAGTATGCAGAGAAACAGATGGACTACAGCCAGTAATTGTAGAACTACAAAGTGCTTTTATATGGTAAGTGGAGCTGATAAAATGGACAATGTGTGTAGAAACAAGGTGGTGGTTTTAATGTGATGGCTGATCGATGGATAAAGTAAAATATTTAATTGGAACCCCAGCTATTGGGTCTCTGAAAGTCCTGGTTTTCAAACTCACAAGCTTCTGGACACAGTTTTCACAGTTGGAGCCACCAGGCTTCCACTTCGAATGTTAGAATTGATTTGTGACACAGCCAAGGTGCACAACGGGCCACAGCTCGGGTCGTTACTGTCACCATCATTAATCCGAGTTGCAAGTAGTTTGACCTGTGCTAAACTGTGAAGTGTATCAGTGTATCCTTGAGAGGGCAGAGAGACGCCGCCGGCACATCGAATGAGAAGAGTGCTCGTCGTCGAGTCCGGCTTTAATCTGAGCCCCTGTGCACTTTGTTTTTAGGGGTCAGTGAACTGCAGCTTGTACACGAGACAAAGTCTGGCTTCTCTGATCCAACACAGCCATCTTTCAGTCTGCGACCTTTTCCTAACAGACACTCTCTCACTGCTAATGTTATACAATGTGCTGCTAATTCAGTTCTTATTCTGTCTCGCAATGGTAAACACTTTTACTGTGGGATGATGATTCAGGTGAGATGAGTCAAACCAAAGATGGTCATGTGACTAATGTATAGAGAATGACTGTATGGAAATATTAGGTGTCAAGTGGTGCCACCTTAAATAGTCTATTTACAACTGTGTACATAAATGGGGACCTAAGGTTAATATTAATAGTTAAATAAGGATGGATTTGGGTTCTGTTGCAGGAGAGACGATCAGTGATTGACAAACTCATGAATTTAAGTCAGGATCAGGAATTTGGGATGCGATAATGGTGATTTATTTCTCCAAGTCCAACGACTGGTTCACAATATCATATATAAATGTACATTTTTGGCATTTAACAGACACCTTTACCCAAAGCGACTTACAGTACTTTGACAGTATGCAGTCTGAGCAATTGAGGGTTGGCAGTGGCAGTGGTGGGGCATGAACCAGCAACCTTCTGATTACTAGTCCAGTACTTTAACCGCTAGGCTACAATTGCCTATTTTTTTTTACCTTTACATTTGCGGCATTTAGCAGACGCCTTTATCCAAAGCGATTTACATTACAGTTACAGTATATATTCTGAGCAATTGAGGGTTAAGGGCCTTGCTTGGGAGCCCAACAGCAGCAGTGTGGCAGTGGTGGGGCTTGAACCAGTGACCTTCTGATTACTAGTCCAGCACATTAACCGCTAGTCTACAACTGCCTAATATTTAAAATGTTCGGCATTTAGCAGACAACAAAGCAGCTTACAGTACCTTAACCACTAACTACAGCTTGCCCTTATAAAGGAAAAACTCAAATAAACTCAAAGAAGGCCTAAACTAATAAACTAAAGTGCTTCTCAACTACAGCACTGCCATTACAGCTCCATTATGATAAAAGAAAAACCTTCTCTTCACACTGGCTGATGTCTGCTTGTTAAATACTCTGTAGTATTGGACAAAAGCAACTACAGGTAACTCAGCATTTCCAGTTCACCATTATCAAACATACACTGGTCTATGATAAACCATTACATTACATTATTACATTAATAAATAACTTCATATTATTTACCTTAAAACAATATCACTAACACAATCATCTAAGAACACCATACAAAGGATCATTTGCAATTCCCCATACATTCAAAACATAACATTTCCAAAATGGTGCAGTCCACTTTAAAAAAGTTACTACCACCAACCAAGCAAAAACACTCATCACACTATCACACAAATCATCCACACCTTCATATGGATAATCACAGTTTGCATTGTTTACCAAACTAATGATTCTGGTGTCTGTATATTGCAGCAGCCAAACAATAGTGTAGGAGCTGAGTTTGTTTTCTTTGCTACTTGTACATGCAGACTTATGTTATCATTTAGCTTTGTGTTCAGATCAGAATGCTCAGAATGTACAGTAAATGTAGAACTGAATGGTTGCTTGTGTACATTTCTGTCAGCACTAAATTTAGACGCTCTAATGGATGTAATTAGGCAAGGCAAGTTTATTTGTATATCACCTTTTATACACAGTGGCAATTCAAAGTGCTTTACATAAGGAAAAATTTTAAAGCATTAAAACATTCCTGAGATCTAGAACCTCAGAAAGACTTTTTGCAAACATTTAGTTACAATTAAAAGAACACGACATTAAAACAAGAGAGATAAAGTGCATTAAAAAATTAAGAACATGAAAAACTAAAAGAAAATATAGTAAAATAGCTTATAAAAAATTAAGTGCAATATGAGTACATGAAACATAAAAATACAGATTTTAAAATAAAGATTTTAAAACATCAAGGCTAAAGAGTAGTACTAAGAGTGCAAACATTTAGGCACAAGAAAAAATAGAAGTTTTTAACCTGGATTTAAACATTTCTATATTCGGGGCACATCTAATATCTCCTGGCAGTCTGTTCCAGTTATATGCAGCCCAACAGCTAAATGCTGCTTCTCCATGTTTAGTTTGGACTCTGGGCTCAACTAGTTGACCTGAGTCCATGGATCTAAAAAATTTACATTTACATTTTCTGCATTTAGCAGACACTTTTATCCAAAGCGACTTACAGTACTGTGACAGTATACAGTCTAAGCAATTGAGGGTTAAGGGCCTTGCTCAAGGGCCCAACAGTGGCAATCTGGCATTGGTGAGGCTTGAACCGGCAACCTTCTAATTACTGGACCAGTATCTTAACCACTAGGCTATAACTGCCCTTCTACTGAGTTCTACTGAGTTTATATTCTTTAAACATATCTGAGATCTAAATATATATTTTTTAAGGAGATAGAAGGCTGTTTTGGTGATGGTTTTGATATGGCTAGTGAAGGTGAGATCTAAGTCTATTAGAACGCAATGATTTTGGACTTGGTCTTTAGAGCCCGGGAACTGAGGTGTTCACTGACACTAATCCTCTTCTCTTTGCTGCCAAACACAACAGATCATTAGAAGATTATGAGTTCCTGTTACATTCAAGAGAAATGCTGTTGCTAAATTAACTGGTTCTGGTTTGGGGATCACATTGAAAGATAATACACGGCATTAGTTTAGCGTTCCTAATAATTACTGTCAGTCACATGGTAAAAAGAAGAAAAAAAAAGAATTAGAAATTTACAAACTGAGCTTCTATAATATGACTCTGGATATGTGAGAATATAAATGGTACATTGGAAATTATTTTAAAGAATTATTTATGCACACTAATAGAAAAAAAAAAGAAAATATCTGGGTTCACTTACTGCTCTAAAATGTGTATATATGAGCCAGCGTCTGGTTAAATATGGGGTATTTTTAAGGCTCTCTGCTCTAATTGAGAGTAAAGATTTGGGGAAGGGGCTGGAAATGAAGCATGCAGCCATCTTCCCAGCAGCTCATCCTGCAAAGCAGCCTGGGTGCAATGGACCTGCTCCACTCTGTCAAAACACCGGCTTGTTTTGTCAAGTTGTGTATTTGTACTTAGTGGGCTGTGAACTCAGAGATGCTGTTTTTCACCCACGTCTAAATTTAAACAAATGTTCCCTCTCCTTCTCCATTACAGAAAATCCACTCAATTATGGGCTCTGCATGCTTACACAAGTCTGCTCATATTGGTTTTGGTTTGGATGCGTGCAAGTTTTTTCACATGTTTACATATGATACGCATTTCCAGTCGTGTACGTTTTGCAGACACAGCTAATGAAAGCGGTGTGGGGTTATTCTTCAGGATGGATCATCTTACAGTCTAGAGTTATTGATGATTCAGTATGTTTATTTGTTTGTTTGTTTATTAGAATTTTAATGTCATGTTTTACACTTTGGTTACATTCATGACAGGAACGGTAGTTACTCATTACACAAGATTCATAAGTTCACAAGGTTATATCGAACACAGTCATGGACAATTTTGTATCTCCAATTTACCTCACTTGCACGTATTTGGACTGTGGGTGGAAACCGGAGCACCCGGAGGAAACCCACGCGGACACGGGGAGAACATGCAAACTCCACACAGAAAGGACCCGGACTGCCCCACCTGGGGATCGAACCCAGGACCTTCGTGCTGTGAGGCGACAGTGCTACCCACTCAGCCCGATGATTCAGTACGATAGCTGTAATGATGATATTGTGCTGTATAGTAAAGCATGTTTTTACACCCTGGTGCAAACAGTGTATCTATCGGTGAATGAGTTTGATTTAATTTTGCAGACAGATTTCCTTCATCTGTTTATTCAAATGAACTGACAGCTTCTTTTGTGACTGCCTATCAAAAGATTTAAATCCAGAACTCACTCTCAGTTTTTCTAGTCTTTATATAGCACATTTTTCAACAGGAGCTCATTAAATATCTTACATTTGTCTCAAATAATTAAGCCTATCTACCAAGCTGCAGTTGAAACCAAGAAATACTATAATTACTTTTTTATGACTCACTGTAGGCTGTTTTTAAAACCTGTGTCATAAGATGTTCTGAATCTTACTTATTCATGTTCTTGATTTTCAAATGACGATAACAAAAATGAAGTTTGATAAATGACTGGACAACTAAATGCTTTATTTTTTGTCTGTTGCACACAAGCCTAAGCACTTTTCAACACTGTTTTACATCCTTGTTTTTCACTGTTCATTTTATCAGCTCCACTTACCATATAGAAGCACTTTGTACTTTTACAATTACTGACTGTAGTCCTTTCATGCTATTCTTCAATGGTCAGGACCCCCACAGGACCACTACAGAGCAGGTATTATTTAGGTAGTGGATGATTCTCAGCACTGCGGTGACACTGACATGGTGGTGGTGTGTTAGTGTGTGTTGTGCTGGTGTGAGTGGATCAGACACAGCAGTGCTGCTGGAGTTTTTAAATACCGTGTCCACTCACTGTCCATTCTATTAGACACTCCTACCTAGTTGGTTCACCTTGTAGATGTAAAGTCAGAGACGATCGCTCATCTATTGCTGCTGTTTGAGTTGGTCATCTTCTAGACCTTTATCAGTGGTCACAGGATGCTGCCCACAGGGCACTGTTGGCTGGATATTTTTGGTTGGTGGACTATTCTCAGTCCAGCAGTGACAGTGAGGTGTTTGAAAACTCCATCAGCATTGCTGTGTCTGATCCACTCATACCAGCACAACACACACTAACACACCACCACCATGTCAGTGTCACTGCAGTGCTAAGAATGATCCACCACCTAAATAATACCTGCTCTGTGGTGGTCCTGTGGGGGTCCTGACCATTGAAGAACAGCATGAAAGGGGGCTAACAAATCATGCAGAGAAACAGTTGGACTACAGTCAGTAATTGTAGAACTACAAAGTGCTTATATATGGTAAGTGAAGCTGATAAAAATTGACAGTGAGTGTAGAAACAAGGAGGTGGTTTTAATGTTATGGCAGATATACCCATTAGCAATGAGTTGCTGAATCAAGCAATGAGAGCTGAATAACGACGAGGGGTTTCTACACACTTTCAGCTCTGATGTGTAGTGTATGATCATTAGACTTTTGTAGTCTAAGAGCGAGACGGATCTTCTTCACAAATAGTCGGGTAGTTTGACTATGATGAATATTTTAAGGCTGAGGCTTAATAGCACCTGCTGGTGTCTGCATCTCACCTCGGTGCATTATTGCAGCATGTTTTATTTAGCAGACTTATTTGTGGTGCTCGTGTCTGCCTGTACGATAGAAACCTTTGAAGGAAGCACGCTCTCCTCGCTCTCTACATGGGCAGCAGGATGCGGCACCAAAATGGATTAGAGTCTTTAAAAGCCTAAACTTGTCAGCAGCTCATTAAAGTTGAAAACGTCGGCAGATGTTCCGAACTAGCAGGCGCTGATTGTGCACAGGCGCTTAACCAGAAATTGCACTTAGCGTTGGAGCTGGAGCGCGAGTGTCTGCTCAGGGCTGGATAAAGTTAGAAAAAGTTCACAAATGGGTGATGGACTTGGTGCAAAACTCAGATTTCACGTGTGTGTGTATGCACATTAATAATAAGATAAGATAATCCTTTATTAGTCCCACAATGGGGAAATTCACATCGTTAAACAAGAAATGGTAACACATTGGGAGAGTAGGAGATAAAAAAACCAGCAACCACATTGTGCTCCCTAAGGAGCACACTATGGTAACACGAAAAAAAGCTCCTTACAGCACACAAGCACATGTAAACATAAGAACATAACATAGTCACACAACGAGCCACGGGTTAGGGATGTGGGGATAGGAAAAGTAACCAAACTACGACAAGCAGCCCCAGCGATTTGCAGCCAGTATGCCGGTGCGCACTGCAGACTCGTCCTGCCGTAAGGGTGGGATTAAGCTAAGAGAGTGGAGACGTTGGGTTGGGGTTCTGGAAAAGTTCTGTCAATTCTCCATTCCTGCAGCAAGAAAAGTCTGTACAAAGTTCGCGATAACATGGCTGTCTTACTGCCCAGAATGAAAAACAGTCAGTGAAGGGGGGTAGGTACATCGCAGCAGGTCCTCTGGAGGAATTTACTTATCAGCGAGGCCGTAGCTGATAACAGGGGAGCCAAGAGCAGAAATGACTGTTGTTTTGTCTGAGCACTAATAAAAATTTAATACAAACTCTCAGAATGAATGCGTCTCTGGTTCATCTCATTTCGCAAAACCGTTAGTTTCTCCAAGATTGAATCCATATTGCGACTAATATTCACAGTCTGAGTTCCAACGGCTCTGCCCACCATCTCAATCAAATTGGGCAGTTTCTGGGGACCTTTGACAACTGACCCAACTCTTTTAATTTTCCGATACAGCAGGGCAAAGCCTAATCCAATCAGCAAAAACCCCACAATCAAAATTCCAAATAGGTAAACATCCTCTACGAATATATAATCTGAATATTTATCTGCTTATGCTTATTTCTAATAGTATAGCTGTTCTCTCATTTTAAGAAATCCACTTGGCCTACGATGATTGCTTCAAACTTTCGTTCCTGAATTCCTATCAGATTTTTGTATCTCGACTTTTGTGGAAACACTGCTTGCTTGCACCACCCTACATATTTTCCCACTATCTCACAATCTAGTCATTTCCAATTCCCAACTTTGAATTCGCTGGTGCTTGCTCAACCCTCAATGCGATCAAGGAGAGCCTGATCACCACATGGCCACATTCATTTGTTTTTAAACCAAATGCTAATAGGTTTAATAAATTAATCATATAAAGGAAATTCTGTGCTTCCAATTTTGAAGCAACAGTTTAGGGAAGGTCCTTTCCTGTTCCAGTATGACTGTGCCCCTGCGCACAAAGCAAGCTCTATATAGACATGAAGGAAAGCTTAGTTTAAAGAAACTCCAGTGACCTCAGTCCCACAGCTTTGGAATGACCTGGAACATCAACTACAGCTTTCTTGACCTCAGTGCCCAGCCATACAAATGCTCTACAAATTTCAGAAGAGTGTCTGTTTAATACCTAAGAGGATCACATAGGGGTCACTCTTATTATAGGATTTGTTTTGTAAATGTGAAGTCCAACAAGCTCATGGTCAGGTGTCCAAATACTTCTAGCCATATAGTACCCTTTAAATTACGGGTCACTAATATCTGTGATGGGGTGGAACGGTGAGTAGCACTGTCACCTCACAGCAAGAAGGTCCTGAGTTTGATCCCCAGGCGGGGCGGTCCGGGTCCTTTCTGTGCAGAGTTTGCATGTTCTCCCCGTGTCTGTGTGGGTTTCCTCCAGGAGCTTCGGTTTCCTCCCTCAGTCCAAAAGCATGCAGTCAGGTTAATTGGAGACACTGAATTGCCCTATAGGTTAATGGGTTTGTATTTGTGTATTTGCGATGGACTGGCGCCCTGTTCAGGGTGTTACTGTGTGCCTTGTGCCCATTGAACAGCTGGGATAGGCTCCAGCACCCCCCACGACCCTAATTGGATAAGCGGTTAAGAAAGTGAGTGAGTAATATCTGTTATGTTATGGCATACAGCACTGTTGTTTTGCAGCAAGAAGGACCTGGGTTCGATTCCCAGGTGGAGCGGTCCGGGTCCTTTCTGTGTGGAGCTTGCATGTTCTCCCTGTGTCTGTGTGGGTTTCCTCTGGGAGCTCCAATTTCCTCCCACAGTCCAAAGACATGCAAGTGAGGTTAATTGGAGATAGTAAATTGTCTGTGACTGTGTTTGATATTAAACTTGAACTGATTAATCTTGTGTAACCAGTAACTACCTGTCCTGTCATCAGTGTAACCAAAGTGTGTAAAACGAGATGTTAAAATCCTACTAAATAAACCTGCACCAAATCTACAGTAGATTACACTAAAACATTCAGTATTATTCAGTATAATCGTTGTGACTATATCTGAGAATAAATGCAGTGAGATCAACAGCGTGACACTTTCAGCGTGTTGTGTGTGTGTGTGTGTGTGTGTGTTGTACAGTAATACCGCTTTATCAGACAAAGTCAAAGCTTTTTTTCTGGTTTGTAGCTCAGGGCTTCCTTTGAACCTGCGTTTTGTCCCTTTGTTGTTTGTTCTTTTGGGTCGTTTGTCATTTTATTCGGAAAGATGCAGCAGGCGAGATCTGAGCACGTAATTGCCTAAAGCTCTTGTATATTAATGAGCCAAGTGCAGTGTTGCCAACTCGTGCCAGCGTTCAGAACGGTGCAAGGCTCAGTCCCTTCGGTCCCCATCATCCCACCTGTTTTTATTTATCTTCTTTATGCTTTTAATTATTAATTTCCAACCAAATACAATGTGGTGGCCGTTACATCTGAGATAATGCTAGTGGAGAAGCAGGAGAATAGAAATGTTTTTGGTGTTATTATAACAAAGCTCAGATAAGGAATTGTCAGATGAAAAGTAAGATGATAAATTGTTTTAACTTTCTTTATTCAGCCTTTAGGGGCAGCATGGTGGCTCGGTGGGTAGCACTGTCGCCTTACAGCAAGAGGGTCCTGGGTTTGATTCCCAGGTGGAGTGATTTGGGTCCTTTCTGTGTGAAGTTTGCATGTTCTCCCCGTGTCTGCGTGGGTTTACTCCAGGTGCTCTGGTCTCCTCCCACAGTTAAAAAAAAAATGCAAATGAGGTGAACTGGAGATACAAAATTGTTCATGACTGTGTTTGACATTAAACTAGAACTGATGAATCCTGTGTAACCAGTAACTACCTGTCCTGTCATCAATGTAACCAAAGTAAAACATGACGTTAAAATCCAAGTAAATAAATAGATTTAAGGTTTCAATTAGCTGTGGCAGAAGGATCATTGTTGACGTTGATAATTTACAGTAAGAATTGCTCCACAAACACAATTTGCACACATTTTATCAGCCTGCACTATCTGTTCCTGGTTCCGTACAGCATCATGAGCCCTGGGAACCCGGGTTCGATTCTTGCCTCTGGTCACTGTCTGTGTTGGTTTTCTCTAGCTACTCCAGCTTGCATCCATCCACTGTTATATGCAAATGGTGGAGCGGCTAGTCGAAAATGTGAATGAATGTGTGGTTGTGTGGTGCCTGGGGTGGATTGTCATCCTGCCACCTGTTACCGAGTCACAGTGGACCAGGATAAAGCTGTTAAATTGTGAAAATAAATCATTCAATAAGCGAGAGTTTATATTAAATCTTAAAAGACAAAAGATTAATATTGTATGGCATTGTTAAATGACACCTACAAAGCTTTTCACCTCGTCACATTCTGGTCAGGTAGCGCTGCTCCTGATAACTGTACATGCTGTGGATGGAAATTAGAAAATTTCTAGTAGCATAACGGCATAGTGACAGTGTTAGACCATGTGAGACTGTGAACCTGGACTGCCAGTGTCTAAATCTGTTCTTGGTTGCTACTACCTCAGCACTTGAACTCTTCATGAAGAGCTTTATGAATTTGGTTTTCATGCCAAGAGAGCCACATGCAGGCCTAAGATCACCGTAGACACCGGATCTGTCTGAAGACCTACTGAGCTGCCTAAGTAGAGTGGATTCTAACGGACACCGAACTTTAGAAGGCAGATTTTTTAGACAGCGATTACACTATCAACCGTCCCCATGTACCACCGCAGTTTTAGCTTACTAACACTGTGCTGTTAACACTGGAACAGTGGGAGCCTAGTGAGTAGAGCTTTGGGCTGTCAATTGAAAGGATGAGAGTGCGAATCCCAGCTCTGACATGCAGCCACTGTTGGGACCTTGAGCAAGGCCCTTAACCCTGTCTGCTCCAGGGGCGCCGTACAATGGCCGACCCTGCGCTCTGACTCCAGCTTCCAAACAAGAATTTTGTAATACTGTACACCTGTATATGTACTGTATATATGACACATCCTATTCTATTCTAACAGAGTTAGCCCAGGGTTATATAAACCAATGGACTGAGGCGACACAATCGCTAGCATGCCAGCTAACATCTCCATCTGTATACCAATAACTGTTAAATTGTCACCGACACCTATAATTGCAAATGAATTACACTTGTACACCTTTATAAAAATTAAAATATAATGAAAATAAGTTTGCTGCTCCATTTCCATTCACCATTGGAGAAAAGTTGTGCCTTACTAAATGCTGGGTTTGCTTTTAAAGATTAGGAAGCTCAAAGATCTCCCTTGTTATTCGGTCAGAATAAGGCATCTCGGTAGGCAGCATTTTAAAGCATCTAAGAATTAAGACAATTTATCTCGGGATACGCATACAGTGATGTAAAATGCATCTATGTAGAGAGCTCACTAGGTTTTCATTCAGACTCAATGGCAAGTGTGTGATTATGCTAGAGTGGTGAGTGGGTGGCATTCTAGTCAAGTTGTATTCCCTAAGATTTGTGCCACAAGTTGGAGAATTGGCTTTTTCAGTAAGACTAATATGAAAATTATCAGCCATGTTTGATGGGCCTGCACAAAGACCTGATCTCAAACCCATTAAACATGCTGGAAATGAATTGAAAAGCCAGTTTTAGGCCAGACTGGTCTTATTATCCATGATCAGTGCTCGACCTGACCAATTCTCATGCAGTTAAATGAAAGTGAATCACTGTAGATGTGCTTCAGGATCTATTGGGGGTAGCACTGTTGCCTCACAGCAAGAAGGTTCTGAGTTCGATTCCCCCCAGGTGGGGTGGTTCGGGTCTTTTCTGTGTGGAGTTTCCTCTGGAGCTCCGGTTTCCTCCCACAGTCCAAAAAACATGTAAGTGAGGTTAATTGGAGATACAAAATTGTCCATGACTGTGTTTGATATACACTTGTGAACTGATGAACCTTGTGTAATGAGTAACTATTGTTCCTGTCATGAATGTAACCAAAGTGTAAAACATGACGTTATAATCCTAATAAACAAACAGGATCTAGTGGGAAATGTTTGCAATAAATTATAATAATAACAAACAGGAGGCAAGTTCACATGTCCTTGTTTTGGAGAGTGGATTGTGATGTTTAGGTGTTCAGTGTCGTCAAACTTTGTGTAGCAGAAGTAAAGCTGTATTATTAATGTAAATCCATTAATGCTGGTGTAAGTGAATTTATTTGCATATTTATGACTACAAAGACCGACTGATAGAATAAAACATGGAGCGATTTACACAGAGCATTGCAGGATGTACTGGAAGACGGGATGAAATGTTTTTCAGTTTTTATATTTTTTCCTTTCAGCAAAATTGGCAAAATGGCAAGAAAAATGCTCAGATATGTCAGGAGGATCAGAAAGAGCATAGCACAATAAGTACACACCTGACAGGTCGACAAGACAAGACAAGCCAAGAACCATGAGAGACTGAACACTGCTCAGCTGCACCCTTCACCAGTTCTGTAAATCCGCTCCGTGTTAGAGAAAATACTTTTTATGCAGTACAGCTCATCCTCGTACTGCCAGCCATTCTGCCCATGTTTTTTTCTCTGATGGTACCCCCCCCACACACACACACACGCACACACACACTCTCTCTGTCTGCTATGAATTGTAAGAAAAGTGGAATTAGATTGAGCAGCAAAGCGCTCCCTCCCTCCCGAGATGCCGAGGCAGCGGTGGTGCCAGACGCTCCCAGCCCGTCTTATGATGCCTCCTTCCCCAAGCTGTTGATTGTGCATTATCAGCGCCCCTCACACACGCCGAAAATTACCTGTACCGCCAGGGGTAGCCATGACAATGACATCCCGTTTCCATGGCAATCAAAGGACCCATTGGAAAGTGGTGATGCCTGTCTCGTAGTGATAATAGGGCTACTCATTTCAGTCTAATTGAAAAAAAAAAATGCTTTTGAGAAGAAAAGATTCCACCTCCAAAAAATGGTTCCACCTCCAAAACTGCTGCTATTTTATTTCATTTAGTGGAGGAAATGCAGTGCTGGAAATTTCACTACAGGATTCTGTGACTCCTGTCTGACCATCACATTACTGACGTGCTGCTACAACTACATCTGGGTCATTATTACATTATTTATGTAATAGTAATTTTTACATCGTTGGGACAATAGAATAGAACGCCTTTATTTGTCATATATACATGTACACGTATACAGCACAATAAAAATCCACATATAACAGCTGCTTGGCAGAGCTGAGATTCAAACCCAAAACTTTTTGATTGCTAGCCCAAAACTCTACTCACTAAGCTACCACTCTCATAGTCAGGTGACAAAACAGCCTGTAGCTAGTAATTAACACAAAGCTGATGAAGAGGTGGGAGACACATTGGCTCGGTGGGTAGCACTGCCTAATAGCAAGAAGGTCCTGGGTTCGATCCCCAGGTGGGGCAGTCTGAGTTCTTTCTGTGTGGAGTTTGCATGTTCTCCCTGTGTCTGTGTGGGTTTCCTCCGGGAGCTCCGGTTTCCTCCTACAGTACAAAAAACATGCAGTCAGGTTAATTGGAGACACTGAATTTCCCTATAGGTGAATGGGTGTGAGTGTGTCTGCCCCGCGATGGACTGGCGCCCCATCCAGGGTGTTACTGTGTGCCCTGCGCCCATCAAAAAGCTGGGATAGGCTCCAGCACATGTCCAATCCTGAAATCCCACGCAACCGCGATCATGAATACCCTTGGTGGGTTGCACTGTTACCTAACAGCAAGAAGGTCCTGAATTGCCCTATAGGTGTGTGTATGTGTGTGTCTCTGTGTGTGTGTGTGTGTGTGTGTGTGTGTGTGTGTATGTGTCTGCTTTGGACTTGCGCCCCGTCCTGTTAGGCTCTGTGGCATCAGGGGAATGTACCATCTCTCCCTGATGCCACAGGCCTTACAGAGCAGAAACGAGCTGTGCCTTTTATTACCTGGCCAGCTCGTTAGGGCGAAGTGGCTACACCTGTGCCTTCCCTTATTTAAGGGATAGGTGCAGAGCTGTAGCCGTCGCACCTTCTGCTCTTGTTGGCTGTTTCTTTTTTCTTTCTTTGAGTTTGTTTGACACTGCGGTGTCCTTTTATGTTTATTGTTTTTTTATCTTTAGGTTGTGCCGCCGCACTGTGCCGCCGCCGCCGTGCCGCTGCCGCCGGGCCACCGCTAGTGGGCGCCACCACGCCGCCGCCGCCGCCAAGCTGCCGCCATAGTGCCGCAGCTGTCGTGCCGCCGCCGCCGCCTGGTTGCCGCTCTCAGGTCGCCGTCGGGCCGCTGCCGCCGAGCCGTCGAGCCGCCGTGCCGCCGCCACCTAGAGACCCCACGACTGCGCCCAGAGGAACGTGACCCCCTCCCAGCTACCGCTGGTGACAGCGTCACGTTCCGCCCTCTGGAGCGCAGGAGCAAATGGCCACTTCCCAGCCACCCTGGCTGGTGACAGCGCCTTTGCCATTAACTTTTGAAACCCGCAAATCGATCACACCCGGTAGCTGGCATGGCTCTTTCCAGCATTGGTTGCTGGAAAGCGCCATGCCACGCAGCTATTGTCGGTGTTACCCCCCCTTCTTCGGCCAACAGCGCGAGGTGGTCCATCTCGCGAACCCACTCTTTGCTTCAATAGCGCCGGGAGCGAGTCTGCCACTAGCGCCGCTGTGGCAGGCTGTTAAAGCTCCCGGTCGGGAGGCAAGAGTCCTGGGTTCGCGCCTCGCGCTTCCCCTTTTCTTTTGTATGCTTTTTTTTGTTCCTTTTCAGCCCCCGACGTCCGGCTGCCTTCGGGATTCCCCGAAGTGTTTTTTGTTATTGTTATTCCTTTTATTTTATGTATATTATGTTTATGATTTTGTAAATAAAACCCTTTTTTAGTTAAACCTCCGCATCCCTGGGTCCTTCCTCCCCACATCATAACACGTCCAGGGTGTTACTGTGTGCCTTGCACCCATTGAAAAGCTGGGATAGGCTCCAGCAACGACCCTAATTGGATAAGCGGTTATTAAAGTGAGTGAGTGAGCGAGCAGACGCCTTTATCCAAAGTGACTTTCAATTGAGACTGTATACATTGCAAGCAAGTGAGGGTTAAGGGCCTTGCTCAGGGCCCCAACAGTGGCAACCTGGCAAATGTGGGGCCTGAACCAGTGACCTTCCACTTATGGTCCTGTACTTGAAACGCTGAGCTACCACTGCCCACTGCCTTTAAACAGTCATATTTGGTTCTGTGTTGCATGTTGTTTCAAAATTGTTTCTTTCCTGCAATTTCTGTGTGCCATCTATAAGACTTCAAAGTAAAATTGCTTCTACTTTATTGTTCTTTTTATTCCAAAAACCTTTATTTGATTTAGTTTCAGATTTAAAAATGCAAAAATCATGTGAGAAGTTAATATGTGCATGTTGTCACACCATCATGTCACTGCCCGTGCTCCATGTATAAAGGGGAACCCGCTGGTGTTTGATCTTTGACATATACATGTGGGCACGGGTGCAGACTGCGCTGAAAACAGAAAGCGGCACTGAGAGAAGTGTTTATACAATGGTGAATAATTCACCAGGCACTAAGAGGATTCCCAATCCACTTACTATACTCTGAAACCCTCCGACTCTGTGTGTTGATATAAGTGAACTGTGTGTGGACAGCATGAGCCAGAGAGTGGAGAATAATTGCAGGAAAAGGTTCAGAAGGGATTCTGAACTGTATGGGTTAATATGAATTATTGATTTGTGCCCGTATATTCACTGCTTCTATATATATAAAAAAAGAAAAGGAATCTGTCCGCTCCAAACTTGACCACAAGTGCAGAATCCTGCCACCCTCAGACACTAAATCAATTTCTATTTAGATCAAACAGATTTAAATGTGAGGGCCTAATGTGGCGCTGAACAAACAGGACGAGTGAATGATGAATGTGAGGCTAGACGTGATGGGCGGCCCGACTGATAAACCGCCATCATAAGCATCCATCTATCTTGAGACCTGCCTCAATCTGTTGGAACCTGTCCAACACCGTTAGCCGACTCGTCCGAGATGGGAGACGCTCTCTAAATCTTCAGGTTTGAGTTATACCACCACCACAGCTGGCTGTTTCATAGTCACACCCTAATGTTTATGATGTGAAACCATGTTGATATATTTAAAGAATAATTAACCTTCCTGAACAGCTTGATCATAATATTTCAAATTACGATTGTATCTAAATTTTCAGTTTGGGCCTAGTCCATATTGATACCTGGGTTATACTATTTTGAGGCCAGTTTGCCTTACCAGACAATTACAGGAAGTGTTCCGGCTTTAGGCCGGTCCCAAATGGGTATCATTGTTAGTAATCCTGTGAATTAAGGTTTGTAAGGGAACACAGACTTTCACAGTCTTGAAACTACTTAAGCGACAATCAATGATTAAATGTATAAAAGACTTAATATTTATAATAGTGGTAATAACAGTAGTTCCAAACAAAAGCGGACATTTGTAAAATAATATTGTAATATAATAAAGTTTTTATTGAATTACTCACTTTTTTTACCGTTTATCCAATTAGGGTTGGAGGAGGGGGGGTGCTGGAGCCTATCCTAGCTTTTCAATGGGCGCAAGGCACACAGTAACACCCTGGATGGGGCGCCAGTCCATTGCAGGGCAGACACACACACACTTACACACATCCATTCATCTACAGGGCAATTCAGTGTCTCCAATTAACCTGACTGCATGTTTTTGGACTGTGGGAGGATTGGGATTGTCTGAGGAAGAAGGACAGTCCTACAATTGACCTGAATGTCCAGGTTATTCCTGCCTTTCCCCTACTAATTCTCAGTGAAACCAGACCTGCTGCGAGCCTGACCACGATAAAGTGGTTGTTAAAAATATAATGTATGAATTTATTAAGAAATAATACATTAATTCTATTCAAGTTTTGCTTGCTTGATGAAAAACCTTTGGTTGTGTGTGAATAGGTAAAGACTACGTGGACGTTTCTTGACTCATAATGGAATCCACTGTGACAAATAATGTAAAAATCATGTTGAGACAATCAATAAAAATGTTTTAGTCTTACAGTAATCTAATATTCTCACACTTGTTCTGATCCATAAAACATCACACCGTCAACAACTGTATTCCCACATCACATTAAAACAAAAAATCTTTATTCACAAATATTGCACCAATTTTATAAAACTCAAATATATTATTATTATTATTATTATTATATTATTAATATGTACTTTTATTATTATTAATAACAATAATAATAATTATTAATATTTATTATTATTAGCAGTAGTGTTATTATATTAATTATGAATATTAATATTTACTATTATTATTTTATGATTATAATTATTATTATTATTAATTATTACTATTGTTAATATTAATATTTATTATTATTATTATTATTATTATTATTATTGCTGTTGCATCTGTTAATTAATTGTTGCAATGATGTGCATTTTAAATGGGTTATTTTTATATTTTTGATTATTTTGTTTTAAATATTACTTATTTTTAATGTGAGTAAAGTGCATTAATACATGTAAATTAAAGTAAGCTATAAATATTTTTTTATTATATCCATTTGTTTTTGGAGAAACTATTTCTTTTTTTATTATTATTTTTTTAATCATATATATATATATATATATATATGCTGTATATATATATATATATATATATATATATATATATATATTAACAAAAGACACAAACTAGAATACAGCGAATAAGGCGAGTTGAATTTTTAGGTAACCCTGATGATGATGAATTTGTGTTCACTGCTTTCTAAAGCTAATATTTCACTGGGTGACAGCTGTAGAAAAGAGATGCAGGAAACATCATTAAGGTCATTTATCATCACTGTAATAGGTTTTTGATGAAAATCCATCAAATCACCTGTGATATTGGGTACCCGAAAATATATCATTTATGTTATTTGGAACTTACACCTAATTATCTGTTATTTTGAATCATTATTTTTGTCTTATAGTGTTAATGGATGGCAGTTGTACGACAATGTATATTGATTTCCGTATAGTTAGTGTAAAAGACCTGTTTAGTGCTTTATAAGAAGCTTCCAATCCGAATCCGAGTATTAATACAAAAAAAAAATCTTCTTTTAATAATAACAATAATAATAATAACTTGGTACTTGTTTGTGTGCATCACATAAAAACTAATAGATTAATGCAAAATTCAAGTGATTATTCTTTTTTTGTACTCATTGTTTTATCTTACTCTGAACTACAGAACTGCAGTATTACCTGAAAACTGTAGGTACAAGGCAGAATACTCCATGGACAGGACATGGGGAACACATTTACTTTATTTACTTACACCTAGGCAATGTAAAGCCATTGTTTTAACTTCTACATGTTTTAAACTAATGAAGGAAACCATACAGACAGTAAGCAGAGACACTGATTTAGATGTGCAGCACCCACTCCACACACACCCCTTTGCCCCAGCAGTAGCTTTGAATACATTTTGCACCATTATTTTTTATTTATTTATTTCATTTTATTTAATTTTTTGTCCTCAGTCACTGAATCATTAGCTGATATCAGGACAAATTAGCTCTTTGTAGCAGTTTTGGACCTTTCTTACAGCCTAGAATTTTGATTATGATATATAACAACCTATAATAACCTGCATGTGTTTAAGATTTAGGATAATAGTTAGATAATAGTTCTCTAGTATCTAATCATGTTCGTAAATATGTTCTGGTGTATTGCTGAGTACTACTGAACTGGCAATTTTTTTCTTTAATTTATTTCTTAATTATTTTTTTACTCGTGTGCTTAAGCCATAGACCTGAATGTTTTAACCAAAATGTCACAATCTCCCAACCACATGTGTCAGGCCGAACACCCTGTCAGATTTAGCACAGTGACTTTCCAAGTACAAAAAAATGGGAGAAGGCTAATAGCATTTGCAAGTGATTGTACAGCCCTGTCAAGATGTTCTCCAGTTGTATTGTGTGTGAAATGAAGTGAAGTATTGCATTAAATAAGAAGAGATCATTTCATTTCACAAATCAAATAAAGCATGAACGCCGGAGCCTTGCTGAACACACGGGCGCCTTTGTGTGAGGCTGTATCGATGTTTTCAGAATCGTTCCTCATCTTCTTATAACCCGCTGAGATTTGGCTCGCTGTTGGCCTCTAATAGTAGTTCAACACGGCGCTGCAGACCCAGCACGATCTATTTATTAAATAAATCAGCTTGCTATTGTCAGCACCAAGCAATAATGCAATCAGAATCAATGGGCTATGGAGATGCAAATAGGCTGCATTTGTTATTGTTGCAATACAACTAGTTTTGTTTGCATGTGTGTTCATATAAGAGCGAGTGTGAACACTTTCTAGGGTATCTGTGTCTACCCTGTCCTATCTATGTCTTTTTCTTTAAAATTTAATTGTTTTTAATAATTTTTTTCTCCTTTTCTCTTAGCTACTTGTTCATGTGGCAGATCCACTTTCTGTGTTGTGATTATTAAACTTACATTTTTAAATCCGCCCGTTTCCTGGGCATTAATTACATTTACAGCATCTCTCTCAAACACATTTTTGTCTGTATGAGCTTTAGTCTTTGCTTGGGTCTGTATGAGCTTTAGTCTTTGCTTGGATCTGTATGAGCTTTAGTCTTTGCTTGGGTCTGTATGAGCTTGAGTCTTTGTTTGGGTCTGTATGAGCTTGAGTCTTTGCTTGGGTCTGTATGAGCTTGAGTCTTTGCTTGGGTCTGTATGAGCTTGAGTCTTTGTTTGGGTCTGTATGAGCTTTAGTCTTTGCTTGGGTCTGTATGAGCTTGAGTCTTTGTTTGGGTCTGTATGAGCTTTAGTCTTAGCTTGGGTCTGTATGAGCTTGAGTCTTTGCTTGGGTCTGGCTGAGCTTTAGTTTTTGCTCGGTCCGTATAAGCTTTAGTCTTTGCTTGGGTCTGTATGAGCTTTAGTCTTAGCTTGAGTCTGTCTGAGCTTTAGTCTTAGCTTGAGTCTGTCTGAGCTTTAGTCTTAGCTTGGGTCTGTATGAGCTTTAGTCTTAGCTTGGGTCTGTATGAGCTTTAGTCTTTGCTTGGGTCTGTGTGAGCTTTAGTCTTTGCTTGGGTCTGTGTGAGCTTTAGTCTTTGCTTGGGTCTGTGTGAGCTTTAGTCTTTGCTTGGGTCTGTGTGAGCTTTAGTCTTTGCTCGGTCCGTGTGAGCTTTAGTCTTTGCTCGGTCCGTGTGAGCTTTAGTCTTAGCTTGGGTCTGTCTGAGCTTTAGTCTTAGCTTGGGTCTGTATGAGCTTTAGTCTTAGCTTGGGTCTGTATGAGCTTTAGTCTTAGCTTGGGTCTGTCTGAGCTTTAGTCTTTGCTTGGGTCTGTCTGAGCTTTAGTCTTAGCTTGGGTCTGTATGAGCTTTAGTCTTAGCTTGGGTCTGTATGAGCTTTAGTCTTAGCTTGGGTCTGTCTGAGCTTTAGTCTTTGCTTGGGTCTCTATGAGCTTTAGTCTTTGCTCGGTCCGTGTGAGCTTTAGTCTTAGCTTGGATCTGTATGAGCTTTAGTCTTAGCTTGGGTCTGTATGAGCTTTAGTCTTAGCTTGGGTCTGTCTGAGCTTTAGTCTTAGTTTGGGTCTGTATGAGCTTTAGTCTTAGCTTGGGTCTGTATGAGCTTTAGTCTTAGCTTGGGTCTGTCTGAGCTTTAGTCTTTGCTTGGGTCTGTATGAGCTTTAGTCTTTGCTCGGTCCGTGTGAGCTTTAGTCTTAGCTTGGGTCTGTGTGAGTTTTAGTCTTTGCTTGGGTCTGTGTGAGCTTTAGTCTTTGCTCGGTCTGTGTGAGCTTTAGTCTTTGCTCGGTCTGGCTGAGCTTTAGTCTTTGCTTGGATCTGTATGAGCTTTAGTCTTAGCTTGGGTCTGTATGAGCTTTAGTCTTAGCTTGGATCTGTATGAGCTTTAGTCTTAGCTTGGGTCTGTATGAGCTTTAGTCTTAGCTTGGGTCTGTATGAGCTTTAGTCTTTGCTGGGTCTGAGTGAGCTTTAGTCTTTGCTGGGTCTGAGTCTTGTCTTGCTTTTATTTTATACGAGTCTTTGTTTTTATATGCTCTTGTTTTTACAAGGATTACATTTTCCCTCATACTGTATAAATCTGGTCTCTATGAGATTTGGTCTTGGATTTGGTTTGTAAGGTTCTTATGGTTTATTTGTTTAGGTCTTGTTTTGTTCTTGTCTACAATTCTGAAGATTAAATGAAACACAAATGCTCATTAGAATGTTTTGAGTTATCTGTCTTGCTCTAACGTCCCGTCGATACAACAGCGGCTGTGTATGACCCTGACGTTGTTCACATTGAGAGGTTAGAGGATGTATGAGTCTAGGGGCGTCTGGGAGTCTTGGTGACTCCTCACACTCTCGTCTCCTCGCCTGATTAACTTGCGATACAGAGACGCATTAGAACACGTTCACACGCGGTGCCGTCCATTCATTTTTAATTTGTGAAATTAAATGTTATTGTAACATGCGCTGTCAGCTTTCATTTTTACACTGTGCCTCGCTGAGTGGGACTGTATAAATCATCTCGGCTGCTCCAGCGCTGCCATTATGTTAGATGTTGTTTAGGCGAAATCCTAATTGAATTTTTGTTGATGTTGTTTTGTTATGTATAATGTGTCATTCTTAGTTAATAACTGATCTGTTTGGGCAGCTGTGATTATATGATTCAACAATCAGTGGTTAAAAAGTTGATTTTGAAACCAACAAAAGCATTTTCTTTAAATTATCCACCTAAGAGATTGTATACTGTATACGGTATACTGTCAAAGCAATTGAGGGTTAAGGGCCTTGCTCAGGGGCCCAACAGTGGCAACCTGGCAGTGGTTGGGTTGAACCATCAAACTTCTGATTACAAGTCCAGTACTTTAACCACTAGGCTACAACGGCCCTATTTTTATGAATTCTAATTATTTAATAAGTCTGCCATGTCAGATTAGCTTTTAGTTTTAATCATCAGCCATCATCTGTTCATACTTCCTACAAAACTCTGTCTCTGTCTTAACTGGAGCAACCAGATTTAATCTGATGTCGACATTTGATGAAAATCAATGAATTTAACCCAAATTAATAATGCACATCTAGTGTTGACTAAGTCAACTAAAAGCCCAGAGAAGCTCACAAACAGAGTGTAAATGTTTTCCATTAGCATCTTAACATCAGCGTCACATGCAGCAGGTAAATGTATCCGACTGTAAATGTGCACTATAATCTGCTCACTCGTAACACTCTGCTGAAAAAATAAAACACAACAAATCTGTGAGTGTACAACCTGTGTACCAACAGGCCTCAATGTGCAACAGGGGACTGATGTTAGGAAATGACTTTAATTTTCAGTTTGTGCATTTTCTTGCCTCACTTGGGGTCAGCACATTACTGCAGCCGGCAAAAATATCACAGCAGGTTCGGTTTTATATCAGAGTTGTTGTTTTGGTGCAGTTTTGCTTGCTAAAGGATTTTCTAACCTCTGGATATCAGTGACCAATACGCTTGGGATAGCTTGTAAAGCCATGAAGGTCTGGGGAGAGTGGTTGGCATGATACTCATGTTAATTTTAATTGGGTTTGCTTAATGGTGCACAAGCACTGCTCTTTTTTAATGCTTGCTATTTTTAGCATGTTTTTAACATTCCTTATCAGGCATAAACACTTTTTGTAGTTTTGAGGAACATCATTACAAACCATTCATTCATTTCTATTAATAATGGCTTCATTTCGGTTAGGGCATGACCATGGGCTTGTTGGACATCCTATTCCAAAAGCACATGCATCAATATCATGTTGCCCTCTTATCTCTTTCCAAAATCTTGTAGCCTTCCTAAAAAAAGGTGTTAAAGTTGCAGTGTGTCTACAGAAATCTGTGCCTATTTAATAAAAAAAGGAGGCGGATATTCCGCTAGCACACCAGCACCTCGGTTCGAAACTCGGCATTGCCACCAGTCGGCTGGGTGCCATTTAGTGGGCATAATTGGCAGTGCCTGCAAGGAGGGATGACCAGACTATGTGGGTGGGGACTTCAAACGCTGTGTAAGAACCCTGATTAGCAGATAGAGAGGCGCCTGTGCAGAGTGCATGGGTGAAGGAGGGTTCCGCTAAGGGCTGCACGTGGGTCGGAGAATGCGTGAGCAGCAATATACCCACCTCGACTGCAATCGGGGATCCCCCAGCAGCGGAAGACAAATTAACTACGCCAGATTAGGAGAAAATGCATAAATAAAATAGGGAAAAAAGGAAGCCTGGCTTTTGGATGATGTTTATTTATTGTAAAGTAGTTTGGCGGGGTTAAGGTCAGGGCTCTGTGCAGCCCACTGGAGTTCCTCTACACCAGACTTTTCTAACCATCTCTTTCTAGACCTCAGTTTGTTTTCAGGGGCAAGTCCAGAAGTGTTGTTAAGTTCTTCGGGCAGCAGTGGGGTGGTGTGGCAGCATTAAAGCATTAAAATAAGTTGTAGGGGTTTAATAGTAAACATGGGAGCACCTTCCAGGAGGGAGTTGTAGTAGTTCAGCCTCAAAATGATGAGTGATTGGACAAGAATCTGAGTGGCTTCCATAGAGAGAAACAGTCAAATATTCCTGATGTTGTACAGGTCATGATGGCTACATGATCTTGAGATAGAGAGCTGGCTGTCCAGGACAACACCAAAGTTTTGGACGTTATCAGATGTTTAGATCTGAGAGTTATTAACAGAAATATGAGTAAAGCTAAGCTGTGTTGCAGGTGGAAGGTCAGTCCTTAAGTAAGAAGTCTGTGATTCTCATCACATGCTGTAAACAGGATGTTAGAACCCCGGTTGCACAAAGCATGCCCTGTTGTTTCTAAATGGTTATTATTGGAACTGGATCTCATTACCAGCCCCTTCATGTTGCACTTGCAACATTAAAAGACGCCGTGTGTTTAGCATGCTCCAGATCTACCGTGATTTCCTTTATTGATTGCCACCGTAGAAAAGTGCTCATCAGGTTCCAAATTGTGATTTGATCTAATATGATCTCTCCGAGTAAAGCACAACACGAACACGTTTTCACAATAAGATCGATGTAGATTCTGAGTAATTAACATCCACAAGGGCTCCCATTTACCAACCTCGATTCATCCGACTTGTTTAAATCTCCCGATTGAGACGCATCACTGACGTTTGTACATTTTCATCTGTTGTGTTTTAGCCAGATTGTCAGAACACCTGGCAGTAAGATAGCAGCACTTTGCTAAGTGCCTCAAGAGCACGGGCGCATTTTAAGCAGCCGTTGCAAATGGACGCAAAGCACTTCCCCTTTTTATGTGCTTATTTTTGTCAGACTCATTTGACTTTGTTACGTCTAGGGGAGAAAGGAAGGGGGAGGCAGATAAATCAGGGTTTTTGTCAGCTAGTTCTGTATGTAGCAAGCCATATCCATCCACTGTGAGGTACACTGTGATGTGCAAATATTTATTTAAGAAACAATGAATTTAGTGCTGTTCTCTCCAGAACTATTGACACTCTTGCTAAAGATTCATAAACAATACTATTAAAAATGTCTTTGTGGTTAATAAGTCTCAGATTTACATCAACATACTGACAGTATGGCTTCAATTATTCATTCATTTATTGTCTGTTTTACCACCGCTTTTTCCTATTTGTGGTGTATGAAGTACGATTCACTGGGTAAAAGGTAGAAAACACCTCTGACAGATTGCCAGTCCATCACAGGGTGCACGCACACACACACACACACACACACACACACACACACACACACACATTCACACCTAGGGCAATATTTAGTAGCTCCAATTAGCCTGACTGCACATCTTTGGACTGTGGGACAAAACCACAGGAAAACCACACAGACATGGGGAGAACATGCAAACTCTACACAGAAAGAACCAGTATTGCTCCACCTGGGAATTGAACCCAGGATCATGATACTGTAAGGTCACAGTGCTACCCACTGAGCCACTTTGCATGGTCTCCCTGTGTCTGCGTGGGTTTCCTCTGGGAACTCCAGTTTCCTCCCACAGTCCAAAGACGTGCAAGTGAGGTGAACTGGAGATACAAAATTGTCCATGACTGTGTTTGATATTAAACTTGTGAACTGATGAATCTTGTGTAACCAGTAACTACTGTTTCAGTCATGAATGTAACAAAAGTGTAAAACATGACATTAAAATTCTAATAAATAATTTAATGTTTTTGTAATGGAATGTCCAACAAGCTCATGGTGAGATGTCCAAATACTTTTGGCCATACAGTATATTTACAGCACCAGGTTTCTAGAGACGTGTCAATATCTCTGAGAAATTCAGCATGTTTTACATGTTAAAACCTAATTTAGGTTTTTAAATCCCTATATCTACTGTGACCACTGTATGGGTAGCTACAAATCCACCGCTACAGAACAGTAGATGCTATAGAAGTTGGAAACAGGAAGTGGATATAGGGGGTAAGCTGTTCGGGCAGGTGTGTATCTGTGTGTATTCAGTAAGCATTTGTAATCTTTAGGTATTGGAAGTTCAGTGTGTAGGAGAGGATGTTGTCACCGTGTTGGTACAGATGTGTGTGTGTGTGTGTGTATCTTTGAGACAGCAGCGTGGGTCCTGTCATCAGGGTGTCTTGAGTCAGAGCCTGGATAGACGCTACTCTGTAATTATTAGAGCATCTCAGTGTGTGTGCTCCATACTGCTCCTGCCTCTCTGATACGGCTCGAGCTGTCATCCTTCCCGCTTCCTCCCAGACCTTTTTTCTCACTGGAGACCACAGCAGTGCGCTGGCTTTCACAGCTCGAAGCTAAACTGATGGCAGCTCGTCCCTGAGGTGTTAGCATAGAGGACGTCACCGGCGTCATTTCAGCAGGACGAGAGCACGATTCTCATAAATGAGCATCACGTGACCAAGGGTTTACTAGTGTTCATTCTACCAACAGTCCAAAGACGCTGTAACATTCTGGAGTTGTTCATGCTCAAAGGATTATGTACAGTACATCGGGAATGCATATTTTATTAGTTGTTATATATTTGGTTCTTTGTTTAAACTGTGTTTTTATTGAAATACTATTAAAGGCTAAAACATCATTTCAAATTCATGGGCAACCCTTGTGAGTCTTCACAAAACTTTGTATAGTGTTTATAACATCTTGTGGCCAATCAGTCAAAAAGCATTTGTAAGGTCAGGCATTAATGTTGAATAAGAAAATTATATTCTTTTAAAATCTTATATTTTATAAAGACGCAGCTATGGTATTGTTTTTAATTTGACCTGCTGTTTAGACGGCAGTAGGTGGATTGGGACGCAGCCTCTGATATGGTAATCCTTGCTGGTGCACAACACACCACACATTTTACTAATTTAAGCATTTTTCTGTCTTATTTATGCATTTTCTCCCTTTTTCTTTCAATTCAGAGTAGTCAATTAGTTCTCCGCTGCTGGGGATCCTGAAACCGTCCGGGGAGGGTATATTTATATTAAATTTGCCTTACACACGCTCCACCGACCCCTGTGGGATTCACACGGAGAGTCACGTGTTGATCTCCACGTTCCTCCACTTTCGTACAGGCGCATCAGGCTACTAATGCCAAGTTCACACTACATGACTTTCCAAGTTGTCAGGTCGCTGTACAGTTCACAATACACAACAGGATCTCTTGTAATCGGGAGTCTTTCAAGTCGATGTGTATTTCACACTACACGACTGATCGGCGATAGGGGGTTTCACACTACACCATCTATCACCAACTGGAATTGCAGGCGAGCTTCTCTGGTCTCCCAAACTACGTTTTGTCACAAAAACAAACACGAGAGGTGACGAGGGGTTTAATGATACCACGTCCAAAAATGCACGTCGACAAGTAGCGAGCGATCAAAGTTTGTGCGCTGATGTGCAGCATAAAATCAAGAATAAATGAATCTGAGTGGATTTTGCTTGGATTGTTCTGTAGTGAGTTGGAGGTTAATAAATATTTTTTGCAATGCAGCGTTGGTGTTTTGTAGAGAACGATAAGGTCAGAAATACTGTAAAACTTGTGTGTGCCCATGTATTCTGATAGAAACTATATTATGCCTCTGCGTTTCCCCTCACACCGTATCTTGCGTTCTCACTGACTGTTTGACATAGCACTCATTGCCAGTCGGTCAACTCAGATCCAGATATTAAAAGCCGAGTTTCGATCGCCGAGCGAACGCCAGGTTGCTTCTGAGCCGGCAAATCTAGCACTGACCTCACTGCCTGTTTAGTCCAGTCTTTTTCTACCCAGCAGACTAGTGGCCAATTTTCTCTGCTGCAGGCACTGCCAATTGTGCCTGCTAGGGGGCGCCCAGCCGACTGGTAGCAGAGATGAGAGTCAAAGTCGGGGAGCTCAGGATCCCAGCACTGGTGTGCTATATTCCACTGTGCCACCTGTGTACTGTTTCACCCATCGCAGTGGTCCTGTTGCCACATGGATGGGTGTCCAAGGCAGGAACTCTCTCCCTGAACAGGGTACCAAATGTATTGCAAGGCAGGGCAACACACCCTTATTTACTCAGCCCCTGCCAGTCCGGGGTGATACGGATCAGCCCATTCTGATTTAGAGCACCCTCAGTATGTTTTCGGGAGGTGGGAGACACTAGGAGAACATGCAAAACATCTCAAAGACAGTAAGTTATGAAGACAGGGATTAAGCCCAGGTCTGCTGGACCCTTGTTGTTGTGTACTGTGCAAAAATAAAGTATATCATTCAGGTTAGTTGAAATTTATTTTAGATAAAAGCAGCATAAAACAAATTTGCATTAATTTGGACGTCATTTAAATACTGATGAACATACACAGTGTAATTGTTGGGATTCGGTAGATTTCTCTCTGCATCTCACAGCAGCCACGTTATGTAAATGTAACTAATTATTTTGTTGTATTTTTCTGCATTCGAATGCTATTTAAGTAATCATGCACTGAATGAGAGACCATTTTACTGTGCTGGTTTATTTATTTATTTATTTCCCCCACATCAGGATGCCGAACCCCTATTAGGGTGTAACAGAACTGCAATGTAACAAATCCTCATTATCAGCTGGTAAAGTGTTGATTACACTGTCGATGCTAGACACCGGGTGTTGATTGTAATTTGAAAGGCACCCTGTCAAACTATCATCCGTCATCTGTTGTTCTTTGCTGTTTCAAATCTTCTTTCTTACTTATTATTTCTTGTGTCTATTTTTACTCAGCAACCTAATGGAAATGGAAATAATACTGGTACTAATGCAGACAGTGAGTCAAAAAATGAAGCTCTGTAGCCTTGCTCATTACTTTGGCAAATGTTAATCAATTTTCAATATTCTTTCACTGTTACATTCAGAATTAAATTTGCCTTACATACCTTACATGTGTATCTACAACACATTGTGAAATGATCATTTCAGCAATGATAATTTTATATTAACGATACTGGTCATATCCAATTACCTGGTTGCATTTTGCTTTCTCTCTACTGCTGCTAACGTCCACTCTTGACCGAGGAGAGCCGTGACTAACACACGTGTGCAGTAGCCAACTGCATCTTTTCAAATGGGGCTCGGTCTCGTGCTTGGAGAGTCACGCACCACTCCCAAATATCCCCCGTTTCTGTGCAGGCGCCAATCGATCAGTCAGTAGAGGTCATAATTGCATCAATTATGAGGAATCAGCTCCGGCAGCCAACCCTGACGGATAAGCCGATCATTGTTGGCTTTGGTGTGCTAGTGTGTTTTAATGCTGTGCCACCTGAGCACCTAGGATAGGTGACGGTGTTAACTGTGAACAATAAAATGTCAAATTCTGACCAAATTTAAAAATTGATTATCTGTAACATGAAGTTAATTTAAGTTGGTGTCTCTTCACGTCCTTCTTTATTATTCTTATTACTTAATATCACAACTTTAAATTAAATGAAGTTACCAAAAATAAAGGAAAACGATTGTTTTACAAAAGGAAATCAGAACTGTTACATTTACTTGGATATACATTATTTGAAAAGTCTTTTAGTCATACCTGATGAGATTTATTTTAAACATTCAAATATTTTATGCATTTCAACCTTTTTATTAAGGAAACTTAACTCTTAGGTAATGCAACAGGATTACATTTACGTTTGACCATTGATTATACCATAGCCCTCTAATACAAATAGTTTAACAGAGCAAACTGGGCTTTGTGGTCAGACTAGAAGGTGTGGTGTTTCTAACTTCCTCACAAATCAAAGCAACACCAGCCAGTTCTACCCTACTGTGAGCTGATGTGTAGTTAAGAGGGACGTGTGTGTTTCATGAGCTACAATTTGGACAAAAAAGGCGAGCAATTTGCTCCACAGGTCCCAGAGGTGAAGCTGGCTCTACCTGATAAGGAACACAAGCGGCCTGAGTGTTGATTTGTTTTCTTTATCTAATAGAAATGACCTCACTGACCACTTCATTTATAAAAACCTGCACATTTATGCAATTATTTAATCAGACAGTATTGTAGCAGCCTTGCAATACATAAAATCATGCAGACACGAGTCAAGTTTACATTAAACATCAGAATAGCGGCACTCTCAGCTCTGCTACTGGCAGGCTGGGTGCCTACACGAACAATGATTGGTTCGTTCGACAGGTTTAGATGCCTGGCTATGACCAGATTGAGGGGAGAATTGGAAAAAATAATAAAGGAACAAAAGAATAAACCTAATTTCACTCAAACTGCTGTTTATCACATAACATCTGACTTCATTTGACTATTGCCAGATTTCAAATCCAAACAGACGAGGTGTCAGTTGATTTACTACCTTGATCCTTAAACCTTATAGGGTTGCCTTACTTGGCTGTTCCAAAACCATTATGAAGCCAGGTTATAGATTACAAGTGAACATGGAGGGGGGGGTCTTACTTTTTGGAGGAATGTCCTCAAAAATGGAACTGTTTGGCCATAATGAAGTTATGAATGGAGTGAAAGTGGGGAGGCTTGCAAGTTAAAAAACACCAACCCATTAAGCACGAGGTCAGCAGTAGCATGTTGTAGGGGTGCTGTGCTACAGGAGGGACTGGTGCATGTCGAAATAAATGGCAGTATAAGGAAATACATTTATGTAGAGATAGTTAGGCTTATCTCAAGACCTTGTTCACTAAGTTAACGTTTGGGCACGAATGGATCTTCCAACAAGCAAAGTTGTCTGCCAGGCACATTACAGACACACAGGATTACAGACAGTTGGATAAAATTAGCAGATGTGTGATATTAGTAAAGAACACAAGAACCAGACTGCAGGCAATAGAGGTTTATTAGAAATTCAGATATTTACACTGATTTAAATCAAGCTCTTTACAGTGAAGCAGTTGGGGAGCTTCATCCTGTCCAGAGCATTAAGGTTCTACTGCTTTTCTGGAACCTCGTCCACCTCAGCAAAGAGGATCTCCGCAATGGTTCTCCTGATCACTTCATCCATGATGTTATTCTTTCTGAAAGGTTTCGCCTGCAGTTTCACATCCTCTTTCTGGCCCAGCATTTTTTCCACCTCATCAAGTAATGCATCCAGACCGTTGATGTCAAAGGATGCATTACTGATCGTATCGATCTGCTCAGTGGCCATGTCTCCTTTTTCCCAGGAGCAATCGCTGAGTATCCCAGGATAGCTCAGTGCAGCACTGTCATCATCATCCTCGTTCTCTGACCAAACAGACCAGTCGTCATTCTCGAAGAAACCATCATTGAAACTTTTAGAAGGTTCTTCCCGTTTCTCCTGAGTCTGTGAAGCAGAGCTGGCTTCTTCTGCCTCAGTCAGCATGGTCAGGTCGTTCTCCTTAGAGAAACAATTGTTGGTATTTTGAGGATGATCTAGTGGAAGGTTTTTGCATTCCTGCTTCTGGGCCAGCATTTCTTCCACCTCATCCAGTAATGCATCCAGACTGTTGATATCATAGGTTGCATTACTGATCTTATCAAGATCAATCTGCTCAGTGTCCATGTCTCCTTTTCCCCAGGAACGATTGCTGAGCATCCCAGGAGAGCTCAGTGCTGCACTTTCATCCTCCTCCTCCTCCTCTGACCAGACAGATGTGCCTTCAGACATCACAGACCAACTGTCATTCTCCAAGAAACCATCACTAGACCTTTTAGAAAGTTCCTCCGGTTTCTCGGGTGATGCATCCAGACTGGTGATATCGTAGGTTGCACTACTGATCTCATCACCATCCATCTGCTCAGTGGCCATGTCTCGTTCCCAGGAATGATTGGTGAGCATCCCAGAATAGCTCAGCATAACACTTTCATCATTCTGCTCCTCCTCTGACCAAATAGACCAGCCATCATTCTCGAAGAAACCATCATTGAAACTTTTAGAAGGGTTCTCCGGTTTTTCAGGTGAAGCAGAGCTGGCTTCTTCTGCCCCAGTCAGCACGGTCAGGTCATTCTCCTTAGAGAAACCACTGTTGGTGTTTAGAGGATGGCACAGTGAAAGGCTTTTTTGTTCCTGGTTCTCAGACAAAGGAGACATGCCGTCCACCACACCAGTAACCTTGTACTGGTTGATGGTTTCACAGGAAGCGTTGGAGAGCCTCTCCGTTTGGATGACATCAAGATGTTCATCCGGAGAAGACAGACAGCACAAGAATATTTGAGAGAATTTGGACTGGTTCCTAACAGTTTCTGGCTGAAAACCGGCCGGCTCAGCTTCCTCTGGTTTGAGGTGAATCCGTTTAACACGGTTCCTCCCAAAACCTGTATGAGAGAAAACACAACATTTCTTATTAGATTTGGGTTCTGTTTTGGGTTTGTTTGTACAAAGTCATATAACGGGTGGTGGCTAGCAAGTGGTTCTGCTAACATGGCTTTGATTAAAGGCTGTGTCTTAAATATGTGTATCAGTTTATACTTTCAGAACAAATGACAACTTGGTAGTGCACTAATATAGCATACTATATAGAACAGCTGTATGCAGTTTAGGATACAGCCAAGATAAAGCATATTTGCTACATATCTGACAGGGCTGGACTCCCACTCTGTGTTTACTTTTGATTAATGCAAGCTAGTGTTATTAACAGTTAGCTAACTGGACTGATATTATGGGATGTTAGAAAAACAGGACAGGGGTTGATATAGGGGCATTTTCAATCTGCATGTTCCTGAATATATTATTCAGATCCAGGCATTTTAGATGAGAGTGAAGGTGTAGAAATGTTTCTAGGTCTGTTTTAGTTTAAAATAATGTATAATCCAGCTAATTAAACTGTATTTGATTTGTGTTTCAAGTCTTCTCACCAAAACTGAAGCCAGGCATTCGGGCACCAGTCCTTTTCTCTTTAATCTTGCTGTCAGAGATCCAACCGTGCTTCCTTACTGTCACCCTGTTGGGTTTCTGGGCCTTGTTGTTAGATTGGCCCATAATTCAAGTGTAGATCAAGAATAATCGTGTTAATTCAAGAGAAGAGCTTCGTAATACAACCACTCACGTCGATGTTCAGTTCAGTAATGAGGGTTTAACTGAGCTTCACCTTTACAGTGTATCACAAAAGTGAGTACACCCCTCACATTTCTGCAGATATTTAAGTATATCTTTTCATGGGACAACACTGACAAAATGACACTTTGACACAATGAAAAGTAGTCTGTGTGCAGCTTATATAACAGTGTAAATTTATTCTTCCCTCAAAATAACTCAATATACAGCCATTAATGTCTAAACCACCGGCAACAAAAGTGAGTACACCCCTTAGTGAAAGTTCCTGAAGTGTCAATATTTTGTGTGGCCACCATTATTTCCCAGAACTGCCTTAACTCTCCTGGGCACGGAGTTTACCAGAGCTTCACAGGTTGCCACTGGAATGCTTTTCCACTCCTCCATGACGACATCACGGAGCTGGCGGATATTCGAGACTTTGCGCTCCTCCACCTTCCGCTTGAGGATGCCCCAAAGATGTTCTATTGGGTTTAGGTCTGGAGACATGCTTGGCCAGTCCATCACCTTTACCCTCAGCCTCTTCAATAAAGCAGTGGTCGTCTTAGAGGTGTGTTTGGGGTCATTATCATGCTGGAACACTGCCCTGCGACCCAGTTTCCGGAGGGAGGGGATCATGCTCTGCTTCAGTATTTCACAGTACATATTGGAGTTCATGTGTCCCTCAATGAAATGTAACTCCCCAACACCTGCTGCACTCATGCAGCCCCAGACCATGGCATTCCCACCACCATGCTTGACTGTAGGCATGACACACTTATCTTTGTACTCCTCACCTGATTGCCGCCACACATGCTTGAGACCATCTGAACCAAACAAATTAATCTTGGTCTCATCAGACCATAGGACATGGTTCCAGTAATCCATGTCCTTTGTTGACATGTCTTCAGCAAACTGTTTGCGGGCTTTCTTGTGTAGAGACTTCAGAAGAGGCTTCCTTCTGGGGTGTCAGCCATGCAGACCAATTTGATGTAGTGTGCGGCGTATGGTCTGAGCACTGACAGGCTGACCCCCCACCTTTTCAATCTCTGCAGCAATGCTGACAGCACTCCTGCGCCTATCTTTCAAAGACAGCAGTTGGATGTGACGCTGAGCACGTGCACTCAGCTTCTTTGGACGACCAACGCGAGGTCTGTTCTGAGTGGACCCTGCTCTTTTAAAACGCTGGATGATCTTGGCAACTGTGCTGCAGCTCAGTTTCAGGGTGTTGGCAATCTTCTTGTAGCCTTGGCCATCTTCATGTAGCGCAACAATTCATCTTCTAAGATCCTCAGAGAGTTCTTTGCCATGAGGTGCCATGTTGGAACTTTCAGTGACCAGTATGAGAGAGTGTGAGAGCTGTACTACTAAATTGAACACACCTGCTCCCTATGCACACCTGAGACCTAGTAACACTAACAAATCACATAACATTTTGGAGGGAAAATGACAAGCAGTGCTCAATTTGGACATTTAGGGGTGTAGTCTCTTAGGGGTGTACTCACTTTTGTTGCCGGTGGTTTAGACATTAATGGCTGTATATTGAGTTATTTTGAGGGAAGAATAAATTTACACTGTTATATAAGCTGCACACAGACTACTTTTCATTGTGTCAAAGTGTCATTTTGTCAGTGTTGTCCCATGAAAAGATATACTTAAATATCTGCAGAAATGTGAGGGGTGTACTCACTTTTGTGATACACTGTATATAGGAGCTCCATTATGACGTCACAGAATTCTAACAGAGTCCCACAGCTCACCTGAAAGCTCAGTGAATTTTATTGAGCTGCTCCATTAAGTATTAATACAGGCCCTAACATGGTCAAATCACTATAAGTCCAGATGGACAGTGTTGAGTGACCACAGGTCCTGAGCCCATGTGACCATATTTAATCAGAGTAGCCCAACACAGACTGATATTTCTTCACATTCCCTCAATTGTTTTATAGTACCATGTACAATAATCAGAAATGTAAAAGCACACTGAGATGCTTAGTGCTGTTAATTTCATTTCTTTATAACCGTTATACCCAAACTCACAAGCGATAGTATTCGCTATGTCTCTTTTTGCTGCTTTAACAGCCTCCACTCGACTAAAAAGTTTTCACTTGATTTTTCACAGTTTCAGCATTTAGCAGATGCCTCTATCCAAACCGACTTAACAGTACTGTGACTATACAGTCTAAGCATTTTAGGCTTAAGGTCCTTGTTCAAGGGCCCAACATCAGCAACCTGGCAGTGGTTGGGCTTGAACCAGCGACCTTCTGAGTACTAGTCCAGTATCTTAACCATTATGCTGCAACATGACCACTGGGATTCATTCCGGGTGTCTGGGTGGCGTAACGGTGGGATGCACTAACCCACTGCTGCTGAAATTTGGTGATCCAGGGTTCGAGTATCAGCTGGTCTTGTCTGAGGGGAGGATGGCCAAAACAGCCTAGCCCAGCCCTTGTGAGTGCAATCTCAGTGCTGGTCCCAAGCTCGGATAGAAATAGGAGAGTTGCGTTAGGAATGGCAACAGAGCCAAGCCTGGTGTACAGACCAGATCCAATGTGGCGACCCCAAAAAAACACTAGCATTCATTTACATTGCAGTGAGAGATAAGGTCTGGCTAACAGTAAGTATTACGATTCATCCATGAGATGCTGGATGAGGTTGAGGTCAGAACTCTAAGGTCAGGACATTTAAGGGAGTTAAATTCTTTCATTAAAAACTATTAATGTAAGATGTAAGATGGCTGCACAGGGTTTCCTCATGACTGCTGGAATTACGCTCTCTGCTGGCTGATCGATGGCATCTGCACAATGAGCCGGGGGATAATGGAGATTGGTGCATGACTCTCTGTGTGTGATACAGATCCCCATGTGAACTCACCTCATGCAGGTGAAAAGAAGCAGTCGGTTCCTGCACGTGTGGTAGTCACGACTCTCCTCGGTCAGAGTAGAGGTCAGCATCGGTGGAGAAAGAGAAATGAGAAAATTGGAGGAAAATTGAGGAAAAAAACATCAGAATGACATGATTGTTGTAGCCAGGCAGGCTGAATGTAGTGTAAGAAACCTCTGACGACCTGAGTTCACACCAAATGAGCAGCAGTTCTACTGGCAGAAATGCATTGTTGATAAGAGAGGTCAGAGTGAAATGACCAGGCTGGTTAAGGTTGAGAGCAAGGCTACACTTACTCACACATGATGACTCTAATGATCAGTACAACGTGGATGAACTACAAACCAAGAACAAGACTCTTAGTTTACAGTGGACACGTGCTCCCTGAAACTGGACACAAAATGTGTTGCTTGGTATTTTATTCATATAAATGCTGTTATGCTGTTACATTAAAACCACCTCCTTGTTTCTACATTCACTGTCCATTTTATCAGCTCCACTTACCATATAGAATCTTTTTGTAGTTCTACAATTACTGACTGTAGTCCATTTATTTCTCTTCATACCTTTTTAGCCTGCTTTCACCCTGTTCTTCAATGGTCAGGATCCCCACATGACCACGTGGTGAATCATTCTCAGCACTGCAGTAACACTGACATGGTGCTGGTGTGTTAGTGTGTGTTGTGCTGGTATAAGTGGATCAGACACAGCAGCACTGCTGGTGTTTTTAAATACTGTGTCCACTCACTGTCCACCTTGTAGATGTAAAGTCAGAGACGATCGCTCATCTATTGCTGCTGTTTGAGTTGGTCATCTTCTAGACCTTCATCAGAGGTCACAGGATGCTGCTCACAGGGCGCTGTTGGCTGGATGTTTTTGGTTGGTGGACTATTCTCAGTCCAGCAGGGACAGTGAGATGTTTAAAAACTCCATCAGCGCTGCTGTGTCTGATCCACGCATACCAGCACACCACACACTAACACACCACCACCATGTCAGTGTCACTGCAGTACTGAGAATGATTCACCACCCAAATAATACCTACTCTGTGGTGGTCCTGGTAGAGTCCTGACCATTGAAGAACAGCATGAAAGGGGGCTAACAAAGCATGCAGAGAAACAGATGGACTACAGTCAGTAATTGTAGAACTACAAAGTGCTTCTATATGGTAAGTGGAGCTGATAAAATGGACAGTGAGTGTAGAAAAAAAGAGGTGGTTTTAATGTTATGGCTGATCAGTGTAGTTTATTTTAAAGTGTATATACTACACTTTTATTTCAAGACTATTAAAATGTGCAGTTTTGTGGGATTTAGGGATAAAGTTTCTTATTGTGACAACAGAGACAAGGAGGTCTGTGTCTCAAAAATCGGAGCTCCTGAAGGAAACCCACGCAGACACGGGGAGAACATGCAAACTCCACACAGATAGGACCCGGACTGCTCTACCTAGGAATTGAACCCAGGACCTTCTTGCTGTGAGGTGACAGTGCTACCCATTGAGCCACAGTGCCACCCTGGGGATTGTCAGTAATAAGTAGTAAAATAAATTGTCAGTATATAGCTTAAAAAGAGAAACTTTATGTATAAGAATATAAGATCATAATAAAAGACAATTAGACAAGAGAGAGAAGGGCAGTCCTGCCACTATGAATTAGTTAGTAAGGATAACTTGTGTCTCAATCGTCTATTAACACAGTAATTCTCACAACTGAGAAAAATGATGCAACAGAGACGTAACAACATTAAGAATCGTTTCACTTTTACTCCTCTTATATGATCAGAAATGCAGTGTGTGTGAATTTTTACTCACATTCAATACGCTGAATTACGCTTTTCCTCGTGAAACGTCCTTCCAGGCACGGGACCGACTTTCCACCGCCTTTAATGTGAATTGGTGGAAAGGATGCGGCTTTACCGCCAGTCATATCGAATTCTTTGTGAGTAGGATGAGGACGCTGCCCCAAGGCTAAAGCAAACACCAAAGGCCAGCCAGCTGATGTTGGCACATGTGTAGGAATACAGAGCAGCCATTAGAGTCGGAGCTGAAATCAGCCCTGCTGTATCGGGGACGAGGAGAGTGGCGAGGACTGAATGATGCACCTCCAGCTCTGGGGAGTTTTGTCTGAGCTGGAACCGACGACGACGTGACCCGACTGTGTGGATGTCAAGTGTGTGTAAGATCATTATGCATGCTGTGTTTTATGAAAGCCGTAGATGATTATAAGTTGTGTGTCAGACAGCGGGGTGGAGAAGTGGCATGTGTTTATTTATCTGTTGAGTTAAAACTAATAGTTGGATACACTGTGTGTCTTTATAGCTCTTTTGGGATGTGACCATTTCTCTTGGTGGAATTTGTAGATTTAGGGTTTGATAATTTCCGGCAATTTCTTTTTTTCTTCCTGCTAGGACGGGATGACCGGAATATGTGGGTGGGGTCTTCAAACGCTGTGTAAGGACCCTGATTAGCAGATAGAGAGGCGCCTGTGCAGAGTGCATGGGTGAAAAAGGGTTCCGCAAAGGGCTGCATGTGGGTCGGAGGAGGCGTGAGCAGCAATAACCCTACCTCGACTGCAGGGATCCCCAAGCAGCGGAAGACAAATTGACTACACTAATTTATATATATATAATTCAATCTTTGTATAGTACAGATTTTTGTTTTTATTCCACACAACATTTCTTGAGAAATTTACCATTTCTGTGTTACATGTATGTACAAAGTGAGTGGATGCTACACAGCACCACAAGTTCTGGGTTTAATCAAGTGTCTGTGGGGTCTGGCATCTCTTTAGGTTTTGCGGTCTTTAGGCCTAGTGGTTAAGGTACTGGACCAGTGATCAGAGGGTCGCTTGTTCAAGCCCCACCACTGCCAGGTTGCTGCTGTTGGGCCCTTAAGCAAGGCCCTTAACCTTCAATTGCTCAGACTGTATACTGTAACTGTAATGTAAGTCGCTTTGGATAAAGGCGTCTGCTAAATGCTGAAAATGTAAATGTAAAAAACATGCACGTTTGCCTGGTTACTTTAAATTTCTCTGCTCTCTGCTTTAAATTTCTCTCTCTGGCTGCTCCCAGATCCATGGTTTCCTGACCAGGTAAAATAGAGTTGATAAAAATAAAGAAATAATTAAACAAATGGATGGTGAAGTTTACCAGAGGTCAGTGGACGTTTCTGCAGTGAACAATGGGGGGGGGGGGGACTTTTAAACGGCCGAATGACAGCCAGATTACTGCACTCTGTGTCCAAACCACAAGTTAAGGGTGATTTTAGTTCGGCTGATTGGCAGACAGCATTCAATCTGACATCTGAATCCAGAGAGGAGTGGAAGGAGGTCGGCTAATGCACCTTAAATACCAGGTTACTTAAAATTCTCGCCTATATGGAATATAAATAATGGTGTTCCTGACTGGCCAGTCGGTCTAGACATGATTATATAGCTCAGCTGAAATATGAGTGAGTGCTGATTTCTTTGACCTTTTACTTTTTCACACATAATAGTTGGAATATTTGCATCTGTAAAATGTTTTCCCTTCATTCCCTGGATGCGTGATGTGTGGGTTCAGGTGGGGCATCAGTATTCTGCACCATCTGTGATTTCTGAACACCACACACGACGGATAGATCCGTGGCGTAGCGGGATGAGGCCGCTCTGTGTTTGTATGCTGCAGGTTTGTGTGGATCTGCGCTACAGAGGTGTCGCGTACTGAGCTGAGCTCACCGCCGCCTGTACGAACTCACTGTTCACCTCCCAGCTGATTAGCTTGTTCTGCGATCAGCTGGGACTGCCGCCATCAACGAGCGGCACTGATTCTGCAGATGTGCACCACAGCTGGCAGTAATTTTAAAAGCCAGTAATCTAAGCGGAGATTGAATAAAACAATTTTATTACCTTTGTTTCTACCATGTACTAAGTATAAATAAAGCGCCATACTGATGTTTTATCCAAAACTACACTTTAGTAAACATACAACCCCAAATCAGAAAAGGTTAAAACAGTATGGAGAATGCAGATAAAATCAAACTGCAGTGTTTCTTACATCTACATTCCCAATATTTCATGTTTTGTCTAGTCAATTTAATTTATTAATAAACATCCATTTCTGCATTTCAGGCCTGCAACACATTCCAAAAACAGTTGGGATGGTAAAGCATTTACCACTTTGTAATGTTGCCATTCCTTTTCACCACACACGTTTTGGCACCAAGGATAAGGGGTTGTCGCTGTTGCATCTTTTGTCAGTCCAGTACCTGTACCCTCTTTTACCACATCCATGCCTTTGTAATGTGTGCAACATGTGGTTTTGCATTGTCCTGTTAAAAAATGCATTGACACTCTGGAAAAGATGACGTCTTAAAGGCAGCATATGTTGGTCTCAATGCTCTCAAGATCTCAATGTACTTTTCTGCATTAATGCTGCCAAGGGCACTGACTCTGCCCCATACCATGACAGTCTGGTGACAGTCTGGATGATCCTTTTCACCTTTGGGGCATAGGCAAAAAATCTCTGATGTACTGATTTGTTGGATCATGGTACATGTGTCCACTGTGTGATAGTCCATCTCATACACCTCTAAGCCCAGGGAACTTGATGCTTCTTCTGGACATGTTTAACATAAGATTTCTTATTGTGCACAGTAAAGTTTTAAGAGGTGTTTGTGAAAGTAACTGTATTGAAGTGCTTGACGAAGGTTGACAAACTAATCCCTCATCCATGTGGTTATATCAACTATTGTTGAATAATGGTTATTGATGCAGTGCCGTTTGAGAGATAGGTCATCATGGGTGTTCAACTTAGGTTTGTACCTTTGGCCTTTTGCACTGAAATTTCTCCCGATTCCTTGAATCCTTGGATGATACTATGCACTGTAGAGGGAGACATATGCAAATCCCTTTCAATTAAGACCTCCTGCACTGTCTCAGTGTTTTCCAGATGGGCTCTGGACTCACACTGCCTTCCTAATCAGAAGCATTTTTTTTAAAGATTGATAAAAAAACAAAAAAACCTCTGAACCTTATATGAACTGAAATGTGAGGTTACAATCATTCCTGTGATTCAGTTGGTTTGCATGGGAAATACGTCCATGATTTTTGAGAAATGAGCTATAATTCAAGTGCCATACGACTCCTACATAACATAAATAGGCTAAGGCTACAGATTTTTATTTAATAAATAAAGAATTGTTGTAATAAGGCAGAAACACTGAGATATTGCTTTCTAATGCAAGACTATGGAAAATCCAACCCAGTGATTCTGAGCACAGATTATTGATTATTATATGACTAATAAATAATGTAATAATGCCATCTACACATTTTAGCACCGCACAGAACATGAAGCATGTGAAAGCGTGTTACAGCAAATGAATGAATTCCTTTTTTAAAAGACAGAATAAAACACATTTTTATCATTCAATTATCATGTTTCACTTTCCATCGCACTTCGCCTGATTTGTGTCGCGCTAAGCGAATTAAAGCTCTGAGCTTCTATTTTCGGCGGTGCCAGGCAGAGCCAGCCAGCTTTTGTCTGCACAGATCCAGAATGGAAAAGCGGCCAGCTAGAACTGGGTGATTCTAAAGTAAGATGGTTTAGGATTGTGGATGCGCATGGCCTGAATGATTGGAGGAATAGTTTTGATTAAAATCAGACCTGGTGACTAGAACTCCTGTTATATATGTCAGCACTGTGTTGGTTAAATTCATTGTTTCCGGTTGCTTTTTTATTCTGAAATCTTTGAGGATGAACCTGCACTTCCTGTTACGTTGTGAATTTTGTGTAATAACCTATGAGTGGTGTAACATACAGACATAATGAATGAATGCCTTTATTTGTCATATATGACCACCTTCATAATATTGTGCTGGTCCCACTTTTGCTGCCCCATACACAACAAACTGTGATGCACTGTGTGTTCTGACACCTTTCTATCAGAACCAGCTTTAACTTCTTCAGCAATTTGAGCTACAGTAGCTCGTCTGTTAGATGGGACCACGAGTCTTTGCTCCCCTTTGCTCACTATGTGCATCAATGAGCCTTGGCCGCCCATGACCCTGTCGCCGGTTTACCACAGTTCCTTCCTTGGACCACTTTTGATAGATACTGACCACTGCATACTGGGAACACCCCACAAGAGCTGCAGTTTTGGAGATGCTTTGACCCCGTCGTCTAGCCATCACAATTTGGCCCTTGTCAAACTTGCTCAAATCCTCACACTCGCCCATTTCTAACACATCAACTTTAAGGATAAAATGTTCACTTGCTGCCTAATATATCCCACCCACTAACAGGTGCCATGATGAAGAGATAATCAGTGTTATTCACTTCACCTCTCAGTGGTCATAATGTTATGCCTTGTCGGTGTATATCATAGCAGTCTTGTGATTTCTACATTGAGTCCATGTTGTAAAACTGGATGTTCAACAAAGTCATGGTGTTCAATTTTGGCCATATAGTGTATAATCCAGATATGCATGCAATAAGCAGATCTAAACGGGTTCAGTTTTCCTAATAATAACCAAACTCTCTCTTTCTTGAATTGTTCTCGCTCAGTCTTTCTCATCCAATTTAATATTTTTTCTCTTCTCCCCTGGAGACTGGGAGAGTTTTTCTGCGCTGGCTTGCCGCATTTGCTCAGCGTTCGCTCAGAATTTGCATAGTCCGACTCGTGTTGTTTTTGCGACGTATTTTTCCCTGTCCATCAGTCCTTGCACCCTCGCTTCCATTGTTTCACCTGTACACCACCCCCCCTTTGCTTTCCCGTCCTATAGCCTTTTCCTGTAGCTCTCGCATTGTCTCTCTTTTTCTCTCTCCTACCCTCCCTTTCTCATTTCCACTCTCGCTCTCTCACAACTGCACTCCCTCTCTCATTGCTGAGCAGCGCTGCTAGAAGTGCGTCAAGCCTCTGTCCAAAAAACAGAGCAGGCAGAGAGATCGGAGGAAGGGAATCTGAAAAGGAGGGACGGACGAGAGAGGGAAAGATGCATTGAGAGTAAGAGTGAGAGAGAGTGGAAGGAAGGCAGATTTCACCGCAGCTTTTTGCCTCGCAGCAAGAGAGGACTGCATCTCGGAGACGGAGTTTGCTTCATCCGAAAGTTTTCCCCCTGAGAAAACAGAGGTCCTGCTTTCTGCCGTCGGCTCTTTTGTCTAGTAAGCGAGTGCTCCAGGGTCAGGTCATGACCCCCTTTTCGGCTGGGTAATCACCTAATTGTCCCACCGCTGACGGAGCATGTGCGAGTGACAAGCCTCCTCTTTGCCAACAGCGCTTCATCCTTTTTTGATTCCTCACATCTTTTAGAGAAGAAAGCGAGAGCTCGTGGTGGTAGTGGTGATAGTGGTGGTGGTGGAGTGTCCTAGCATGGGGCTTTCTCCATCATGAGAGAGCCCCCCTCTCGGTACCCAGTGTCTGTGTGTGAGTCGGACGTGCGTCATGCGTCCCTGCAGAGTGGATCGGCGGCCCGCATCCCGCCTCGGCTGGACCTCCTGGATCTGGATGTGGTCTCTGACCTTGGGATGTATCGCTGGTTCTGTGTCGAGCTTGTCCTCGGGTAAGCGCAGGGGTAACTCTGCCGTACCCGCCGGGCATCCTCCAGCATCCACCTCTTATACACATTCAGAGCGAGACTTCCATGGTCCGATCTCAATCTATCGCTCACCAGGGTCTCTCCGGAGCGGCCACGGTGAGTCCATGGCAAGATTTGGATCCTAAAGTAATTGTTTAAGGGTTGTTTGAAGGGGGTGGTAGTGTTTTTTTTTATAGCACCAACTGTGATAAAGTTGATTTATATTAAATTGAACAAGTACAGGAATGATACAAGTTTATTCTGGTTGGTAGTGCCACTTTCTTCAAAGCCACAGTCTGTAAAAGAAAAAAAGCCTTGTACAATTTCTTGCTTTTAACAGTTGTGACTAAGATGTGTTTTTTTTGGGTTACTGGAATGATAAAAGTGAAAGTGCCTCTTTTTTTTAATTAAATTGTCTTGGCTTGTGTCAGACTGGACAACAATATTCTGCTTTTCAGTCAACGTCGATCACAGCTTAGCTTGTCGTGAGCATTTTAGAAAGCTTTCTATTATTATTTTTTATATTTTATTATAATTTACATCTGTCAGGGGTGGCCTTTGTATATTTTACCCAGCTTTGTCCATCTTTTATCCTGTGTTTTCTTTAATTAATTAATTTATTTTATGTATTATTTTTTCAGGTTGTGGAAACTAGGGAATAAAAAATGCATGTAATTTCTTTTTTTTTTTAGGTTTGTGTACAGTGAAGTACAGATATTTGTATTAAAGGCTTTCAACTTATGGCCACGATTAGTTCTAGACTGGCACGTGTGTCCCTAAATTGTTTTTACAGCTATATAAATATTTAAAAAATCTGTGTAAATATTCCTTTAGGTTAAAGTATCAGTAAGTGTTAGTATTTTTATTTTATTTTTAAAAGGAACTCGTGTAGTTTGTTAGATTTGGCATATTTTTGTTTCTCTGAGTGGCTACAATAAATTCTAGCTTCCATGTTTTTGGGGTAACAGGAATGATGGAACTTAGAGCTTGTTGTAAGTTCCTATTATAGCCTCTAGTGATGGGGGAAGGTTGCTTTATTTTAAAGTGGACATGTTTAACACAAGATTATTTATGACAGGCACTTACAGTCTGTTAGTTATATTTTATTATTATGTTGAGTTTCTATTGAAAGAGATTTATATTTATTTTATATATTGAACTTGGAACTTGGAGGGCAGTTGTAGCTTAGTGGTTAAGGTACTGGACTAGGAATTGGAAGGTTGCCTGTTCGTCACACCACTGCCAGGTTTCCACTGTTGGGCCCATAAGCAAGGCCATTAACCTTCAATTGCTTAGACAGTATACTGTCACTACTGTAAGTCACTTTGGTAAAAGCGTCCACTAAGGGCCGAAAATGTCTGTTGGAAGTGGCTACAGTCATTTCTAGCCCAGTTGTGCCACCTCTGCTCCCTAAATCTTTTATGAAAAAAGTGGGTGCAACTATAGATGTATAGGAGGTATATTTTATAGTCACCAGCAATGTAAAAATCCCACAATGTTGGATAAGTTCCTAAAAATTTTGCTGAAATGGACATATTAAATTTAAGATTATTGGCCCAAGGAGCTAATGTTAGAGATGATTAGTGCTATTTTATCAGACCTGCTGCCTTTTCCGGCAATTCACGATTGACCACATGGGTTTTTGACTAGATTAACCCTCCTAAAATGTAGGATTTATCTGCAAGTGCACTTCTTAATCTGCTTCTTGCAGGAGTAAAAATATGAGCTGTTTGACAGATTTGCTCACCTCAGATCCTGTAATCCTGGCATTTTAGGTTAGGAAAACAATAAAAGTGAACCCAGCATGTGAAGATGAACTACATCAATCTTTACATACACCAGCTGTGTTAAATTTGCGATCTGTCAAAGTGGATTTACAGTAGACTGTAGGAGATTAGTCAAAGGGGATCAGGTCTGCATTTTAAAAAGTGAGATTTGATTGGTGGTGCCCTTTTTAACAAGCACCTTTTATAACTAAATATACATCACTGCTAGCCTTTCTATGGCATTTCATTTTTGCAGTTTATTATATATTTCTAGTTAATAATAATATATTACTAGTCAAAGGTGGTCATGTCATCTTTTTAATGACATTTTGCTTCTGTACATCCACTCTCTACCACGTAAATCTGGTTGATTGCACTCTGTCATGGCCACTAGGTGTATACAATTGCCTTATGTTTTTAAGTCTATTTACAATCAAAGATTCAGTTTACTGTATTTAATCTAAATGCCTGTGTTTAGACTTGCATTCAGCAGTCTTTAAATCTATTTGTTCTAAAATCCTTTTAAAGCAATCATATAATCAGATTTAGTCTTTATGTTGAAGGTCTGGTTTCTCATTCCTTCATGTCACTGAAGTGGTCATGGTCCCTGCACAGGAATTCTTTCTGAAATCCTATTTTATGGGTGATGGGAATGATGAATGAACCTGCCTGGTAGAGCGTTTCTTCTCTTTCACTTATTTGCCCACCTGTATTACAGTAATCTTGTGTCAGGATCAGACAATATGATGCTTTTGGTTATTCTGATTCACAATTCTATTCTTTTGTGGCTACAAGAATAATAAACCTGAAATGTCATTCTTAATTGGTAATTTTCTTCTTCATTGCTACCAGCTGTGTTAAAATTGTCCTGTCTCAAATTGGACACGTCTGATTAGAGTTTTTGAGTCAATAAAAACGTCACAGCTCTTTAATGACGCTTTATCAGGGTTGACACCTTTTCCGTTGGGTTAATTACATGAGGGATGATGGTTTATCACTGGTGCTCTAATAATGCTGGATTTTTCTACCTGATCCATCTGATAAGTGTTGAGCCGTTTCACATTTACTCTGACTTTTCTCTCGTGAGGCACACAGCCAATTATTCAGTACTGTCCGAGCCGTTGACGGTGCACCATGCTGTGTTTGCTAGCTTGCAATTTTTTGGTGAATAAAGCATTTTTTTTTTCATCTGCAGGTCGATAAACTTAAAAGCTCTGGAAGGCAGGGATTGTAAAAACTGAATAATCTGCGGGCGACAGTAAATGCTGTAGTATGTTTTTCTTCTGCCAGGCTGCACAATACAGGGTCAGGATACAGTGCTGGGAAAATAATTGCCTGGTTTTCTTTTATTTAACACAAAGGCATCAGAATTACTTTTTAGCTGCACTGTATGTCCCCAGATTCAGCGTTCTTATGCATTTACTGTGCTACCATGTTGGTTAAAGATCTTGTTTTACCATGTATGAAAGTTGGCTGCACTTTACTGTAAAGATACCGTCATGTTTTCTTACAGCTCCAGCTAATCGCACTTTTATCTCCGCCTCAGATAAATGCTGTTTGAATTAGCGAGCTATTTAATTACAGATACAGAAACAAGCTTGCTTAATATGAGGATTAATTTTTGCTCAGCAGTCTGAGCTCTGTGAGTGTGTGGTGGCTGGAGAATGGCTACGAACCTCATGTAACCCATTAAAACAGAAGCGAGAGAGACAGCGCTAATTTATTTATTTAGACGGATGCGTAGTGGCTTTTCGTACCTCACCACACTGCCACAATCAAGTTGCCTTATTCATCTTGCACTGGGTGTCTTCACTACAACTCAGCATTAAAAGTAAGTGTTCAGATCAGAAACATTCCCTGTTTTAATTAAGTATATGTAAGTTAGCATTTAGAATAGAGACGTGGGGTGAGTTGGCAATTTGTATACAACCTTCTGATGTTACAACTTAATGGTATAGTGTTATGATTTATTTGATATATTTACACAGATTGAGGAAATTTAGGTCTATGTCTTGTAAGTGGACGTGAATGACATGACAGTTTTGGGATTTGTCATTCAACTGTCCCTTGTTTCATTGCTGATTTTGAACCTGATTGAATATTATCAAGTTTAAGTAGGACTATGGCATCTGTTTGGTCCAAAATATACATAAACTTAGATTATTTGTAGGTGTAAAGGTCTGTTATGTCATTTTATTTGGTAGCATGGCCTTTAATTATTAAAATTGACTGCTTACCTTTGCCTAAATAAACAGCTAGTTTGACAGTGTCCATTCAGAGCTAAAAAAAAAACATTGGTCTTTTTGACTTGGTTGAAAAGAAAACCCAAATTCACTCTGCGCTAAGAGAAAGTTTGTCCAACTGGTCAAGAACCACGGCCATTCATCCCCACATTTTTTTTTTATCTTTACACTGTAGATCAGTGGTCCCCAACCACCGGGTCATGGACCGGAACCAGTCTGTGGGTCATTTATTACCAGGCCGCACAGAAAGAATGAATAATTAGAGATCGCTAAATCAGCAATGAAAACACTGCTTCCATTTCCAATACACAGGTGTTTATCATCTCATATCACCCCCAGGTGAAAGCAGCATCTCGTTGCAGTGAAAAAAGCTCATTTGTGAGCAGTATAGTTATTCTATTTTGAATCGTCCTGCCCCCGCCGGTCTGTAAAATTATATCTTATATGAAACCAGTCTGTGGTGCAAAAAAGGTTGGGGAGCACTGCTGTAGACCACTTTATCATTTCTACTTTTCAATTGATACTTTACAATCTATACCAGCCTTACGGTGTATACCGAAATAACATCTCCATATGTACCCACAGGCCCTGTTGTTGTAGTGTGGTGTTGTGATTATGCAGGTACTTGTGAATGGTCTGTATAATGTGAATCTTTATAGTGTTCTATTACTTTTGATCTATGTAACTTGCTACCGAGGCCTTATTTTCTTTCAGGATTAATAAACTATCCATCTATTTATCTATCTAACCATTAAAAATAGAACTGCATTGAATTAGAAGCTGCTGAAACATGGGTGATGCTGTACAACGGTAAGCAAGCTTTGTAATCATAAACAAGCTCCAGTCGAGCTATAGTGTGAATTTTGTAGCTTAAGCTTCTTTTTTGCACTGCAGCCTTTAAATGAAAAACAAATTAGAATGTTGTTCTGTATTTTACAGGAGAACTTTGCTGCCCGCTGCAGATGTTAATTTTCAGCCATGTGCCTCTAATGCCTTTTAATGAAAAAAGAGAGGAAAGCTAATAGGCTCATTATGTTCTGCAAGTTGGAAATATTTGGCCTTTGAGCTTTGTGGGCAGCAAAACAAATACTTACTGGGATTTCTTTTGTTCCACATCGTATTTGAAGCAGTAATCAGGTCAGCCTGCTCTTCAGCCCTCGTCATGACAATTAGCAAGACATGAGAATAAATTTGTTTCCTCTGTGCCTCTAAAAACCTCATGACTCTGTCCACTCGCAGTGAAAGGCCCTCTAGGCCACAGCGCAATATTAGATATGGATGACTGGCTGGCACTGTCAGTGCCAAATCTACTCCCCCTCTGTGCGACACCCTTTTGCACTAGCATTTTTATTTATTTCTCATGTTAACCAGAGGAATTTATTATTTGTAATTTGTACTTATTTAAACATTTAAACCTTGCTGTGCAGTCACATTGTCCTATTTTGTATTCCCAACAGTCCCAAGTTTAAGAACCTGTGTGGCCTCGTATATTCCACTGGGGTGATCTGATATAGTGTAAAGGTGTCAGGTGAATGTAGATGGGGGAAAAAAAGGATTTATTTTATGCCACTTGTAAATAAAGAAGATGAGCACTTTATCTTGACAGATTTGATGAACAATGGGCGAGTGGACTGATTAGTGAAATAATATTCTCTTACTTCTTTATTTGGGGAGGTGGATCAAACAAGGGGGCAAACAAGAGCTGTTATATTTAGCCAGAGACAAAGATCCCTAGCAATGAGCCCCAAGGTTCAGGTAGTTTTAAAATATAAAACTTAGCATTGTTTATTGCACCTATTGTGCTGATAGGGGGCGACTCAGTGGCTCAGTGCGTAGCACTGTCGCCTCACTGCAAGAAAGTCCTGGGTTCGATTCCCAGGTGGAGCAGTCTGGGTCCTTTCTGTGTAAAGTTTGCATGTTCCTCTGGGAGCTTCAGTTTCCTCCCACAGTCCAAAGACATGCAAGTGAGGTGAATTGGAGATACAAAATTGACCATGTTTGACATTAAACTTGTGAACTGGTGAATCTTGTGCAACCAGTAACTACCTGTCCTGTCATGAATGTAACCAAAATGTGTAAAACATGACGTTAAAATCCTAATAAATAAAATTGATACGTCTAAACATCGTCTATATCAGTAGTGTACTTAGTGGACTAAATATCTAGCTGGGGTTGAGAGAAACTCCCTCCTGGTTTAACACATTTCTGGCCAATTGCTAGGTTTAAAATGTTAATGATGACTTCTTTACACATACACAGGTTTGATTGTCCAGAAGGTTTGCTTCTAGGCCCACTGCTTTTCCTTAGAGTTGTGGACTTTTGTATGACCACTAACATCTTATTTTCTTATAATATATTTCAGAATAGAATAAAACTGCTGATGGGTACAGCACTGTTCAGATTTCATCAAATCACTTTAGAATGGGTTGAATTTCCTTAGATATTGTTAAGATTGATAGGTTGATAAACAAACATCAAGCTTAGGAAATGACAATGCAGCAACCAACATGATACCTGTTCAGCACTGCGTCTGTTTATTAAACCAAGTGTACAATCGAATTAAATTCAACATGGTCTAAAAGCTCTTAATTGATTTTAATGTATTTAATTAACTTCCAGCCACCTTTATGAAGTCAAATTTTACCCTCACTTTTCTTATCAATCCTTACGGAAGCACTAAATCATAATTGCAGTAATTGCCCGTCATTATAATCCTGATAAAATTGGAAGCTTAATACACCTATTATCAATACACAATAGTTTCCATTTGCTTATTATGCAGTCTGTTTGGCTGATTTTGAAAAGAAACTATTTTAAAACCACTTCCACCTCGACTTATTATCTGGCTTTGTCACTCGCTTCCAGCGGCTGCACGTCTGTGATTTCAGCTCTGTTCATTTTGATTATCCATCCAGCAGTCGACTTGAAAGGCCGAAGCTAATGTCTACTTTAGCCTGGAATGATTGACTTGTACTGTGAGAAAAGTATAATTCGCTTACATTCATGTAGGTGGCTGAATTTCCATATCTAACACTCTTATACTTTTTTACTCAAGTTACTTCATGAACTTATGTGACATGGCTCATGTTGGAAAGTACAGCTGAACCCTGTGTGCCATGTAACCACGACCTCGGCCTCTTTACAGACAGAGAAATCAAGATTGGTTTTAACTAGACTCATAATTACCCTAATTATAAGGTAAATATTTTAAAAAAAAATTTGATCTTTCCCCTGAAAAGCTGTTATTATATTTTCATGTAGGTCCAACAGTCACTGTCCTGCTTGAAAGTTTCATATTAAGAAACCAAATATGTGCCAGTGAGGAAACCATCCTAGCCACCAGCAACTATTGCACATGATTTTTTTTTCTATTTTAGTCACACAAGGGACCAATTATGTAGGTTCATCACCTCAAACCCAACTATTATCAGTATTATAGTCTTCCTTAGTGTTCTCACACGTGTAACAAGCATGTAAGTGATAGTATTAATTTACACATAGCAGGTACATAAATAGTAAGAATAATAAGAACTTTTACATAATTGGTACCCCATGTGAGGAGCAGGCGAGAACACCAATATAATCAGTTCTCCAGTGGTAGAATCCTATAGGGAACACTGAACTATAACAGTGAATGAGCACTAATGCCCATTAAGACTACAAATAATAATGTTATACACCAATCAGCCATAACATAACATAACCACCTCCTTGTTTCTACACTCACTGTCCATTTTATCATTTTATTCAGCTCCAGTTATATAGAAGCACTTTTTAGTTCTACAATTACTGACTGTAGTCTATCTGTTTCTCTGCATGCTTTGTTAGTCCCCTTTCCAGCTGTTCTTCAATGGTCAGGACTCTCCCAGGACCACTACAGGGTAGGTATTATTTGGGTGGTGGGTCATTCTCAGCACTGCAGTGACAATGACATGGTCCTGGGAGTGTTAGTGTGTGTTGTGCTGGTATGAGTGGATACGATACAGCAGTGCAGTTTGCAGTGCTGAGAATGATCCACCACCTAAATAATACCTGCTCTGTGATGGTCCTATGAGAGTCCTGACCAGTGAAGAACAGGGTGAAAGCAGGTTAAAACAGTATGTGGAGAAACAGATGGACTACAGTCAGTAATTGTAGAACTGCAAAGTGCTTCTATATGGTAAGTGGAGCTGATAAAATGAACAGTGAGGGTAGAAACAAGGAGGTGGTTTTAATGTTATAGCTGATCAGTGTATATTTTTTATTACAGAATTATTATGGTTATTTAAAACCCATAAAAGTAGCGATTTGTAAATGTAATTTTCCTACATGAACGTGGTTTTTAATGTGATGAGCATGCAATTTATTTATTTATTTTTAAATAATTGAAGCACCATTGTAAGGTGAGGAAGACTAAAGTATAAAAAATAATATCAGATTTGGTGTTAGATTTGAGCAGAATCGTATGGAAGAGTGGCACGGTAGCAGGTAGCATTGGTGCCACACAGCTCCTCCTCCTAGGAACATTGTGTTTCAGTTAAATCTGTATCTTGTAGTGCGGATTACTCCCTTTTGTTTGGTTAGATTGTAATGCTTTCTGAAACACACAGCTGCTTTCATTTGAATCTGAAGGAGATGAAACCCTGAAATGCTCGCAGTGATCCGACTAAAGCCTTCCACATAAATAAATTCTCCGATGGCACGAGCTGTAAATAGATACGAATAAAAAGTGCCGAATATTCCCGTTAGGCATGACTGATACATGTGGGCATCTCGCAGTTGCGTTTTGCATATGCAGTACGCCCGAGAAGGAGCATTGGCATAACTGAGATCTTTGTTCTGAACCTCCAGCGCAACCACAAAGTACAAGAGATCACTTTTTTGTCAATTCAAAGAGCAATTTTGCATTTCCACACTTATATATACTAATATATTTATAATTCTATAAGAACTACAGAACATAAGTTGTAAACATTTTACTCCTCTGTACATGACTCATTCGGCTTTATATAACAATCTGAAATCAAAACTTTAATCAAAACTTTTAATTATAACGACATAATTACATTGTAATAATTACATTGTGACATTGTATTCATTCAGGGGTGGCACGGTGGCTCGGTGGGTAGCACTGTCGCCTCACAGCAAGAAGGTCCTGGGTTTAATCCCCAGGTGGGGTTGTCCGGGTCCTTTCTGTGCAGAGTTTGCATGTTCTCCCCGTGTCTGTGTGGGTTTCCTCCGGGAGCTCCGGTTTCCTCCCACAGACAGGTTAACTGGAGTCAACATGCAGTCCGGATAATTGGAGACACTGAATTGCCCTATAGGTGAATGTGTGTATGTGTGTGTGTGTCTGTGTCTGCCCTGCAATGGACTGGCGCCCCATCCAGGGTGTTACTGTGTGTCTTGCGCCCATTGGAAAGCTGGGATATGCTCCAGCACCCCCACACCAAGACCCTAATTGGATAAGTGGTTAAGAAAGTGAGTATTCATTCAGATGTGTGTGTGGGGGGGTGTTGGGTGACACAGCAGTGTAGTATGGTAGGCCACTACTGCTAAGATCTGGAAATCCAGGGTACGAGTCTAGCAGTGTTATCGGGTAGTCTAGCACAGGATTAGCTAATGTCCAAGAAGGTGACCGAAACAACCTAGCCATTTGGAGGTGCTTTTGTCAGTTCACTCTTAGTGATGATCCCAAGTCTGGATAGAAACTTGAGTGTTGACTTAGGAAGGATATCTGATGTAAAAATGGTGCATATATATATTAATTTAGACAGGGCTTTCTGTCAGGTTCGTTAAGTTCAGACCCATACGTGGGCTAGCCTGTTGGTAACTACCCGGGTACCTATAATTTTATAATGTGGTAATTTTCTTTCTGCTTTTCTTAGACAAGTAAAATAAAGATTAAATGAAGTAAAGCATTTAGGGTGAGAGCAATTACTTGCTCCCCTCACATTGTTTCCTACATGCCGCTCATCTCATAACACCTTTGGGTATTGAAACGACCCTTTCTGTTTGATCCTGTGTTACCCCTCTCCTCCTCACACTCTATTACCTTGTTTGTAATCCCCTCTCCATTCTCATTTCCTTCCCCCCTTAATCCCCTCTTCGTTTTCTTAATTCATCAGCTTATTTGTAGTTTAGATAAAGAGTTTGTGAAAACCCAGGGAGCTGCCTTACTGTCTTACTGCCTACATAGGCAGCTGCCTAAGTAAGTAGAGAGGATTCTAATAAGTCATCTACTTATAAGTTAGGTTATTCAAACGCACTACTTGAGAGCGATAACATCAGGTTTTGTTTACTAAGCTAACACAATTGGCATCATGCCATTCAAACCAATAGGATGAGGTGGCACAATGCACTAGCATGTTAAATAACGTCTCCATCCGTGTCCCGAAAATGGTTAAACTGTCCCTGACAAGCCCAAACTTGCAAATAAATACAGTTGTACATGTTTATACAAATTAAAAATCAGTGATAATTTATTTACATTTAAAAATAAGTCCGTTCTTTGCTTCGCATCGTCCTCCACATTTGTAATTTTTTTGTCATAAAAGTCGTGCCGCACTGAATGCTGGGATTGCCTTCACTGAGGAAGCATCAGATGCACCCTCGTTCTCCACTTGAAACACTGTTGAAATTTTAAGATATCTTAGTAGGGAGCACATTAAGGCATCTAAGATTTCAAACAGCCTACTTCTCGGGAGCGTTTATAGGATGGCGTAAAATGCTGTCCATGTAGAGAGCGCAATGGGTTTTCGAACACACCAAAGTCTCCCCAAAAATATGTTTAGTCAGATTTTGTTGGTCTTTGAAGCAGCGCCGATACGTCTGTATGTGTTAAATAAAACTCTACTACTGAAGACCCAAGTCTCCTGAGCCCAGTATGCCGAATTTCTAGCAATGGGGAGAAGAAAGAGACTGAAAGAGAGGAAAAAAATGGACGGAAGAAAGACAAAGAAGAAGAAAGAAATGGTGAAAGAAAATGAAGTGGAGGAGTAGGAGAAGTAAAGGAAGAGGGAGAAATGAATAAAAGAAAAGTACTGGAGAGAAAAAAAGGGGAGGTGGAAAGAGGATGTAATGAAAAAGAAAGGGAAAAGGATGGATAGATGGAAGGAAGTACAGTTTACACTATTAGAAATTATTATTGTAGAGATATAAATGCTAATCCAGATTTGCCACATGACTTGACGCTTGACTGCAAAGAACGTTACACCTTCAAGTCAGTCCATGTGTGCTTTATCAGATACTGATGATAACAATAGTAACAATAATAACAGTTGTAGTTTGCGATGTGTCTGAGCGCTCGTATCTCATTGCAGCCGTAGTTGAAACGGATGAGAGGCTGTTATTGCACCTGGACTGCTTCTGCACTACAGGCAGCATGTAAGAACTGAAGATCAGCCTGATTATAATTATTACTGTACAATCAAGATCAAACAGCTGCCCGCTGCAATTATCCGACACCACCAGCACCACCACTATGCTCCTGTGCCACAATTCATAGTGCCTATTGTACAACTTTAAATTACAGCTTAGGCAAAAATACAAACACACTTCGACTGCATGATGACAGTGTGTGATATTAAATGCTACTGCAGGCCTACGGGGTGGAAAGTGTATTTACTTGGACAGCTTGGTACATTTTAACTTGTTTTTTTGTGAGAGAAATTGTTTCTCTGTCCGCTCCGCCTAACGGACGATTGGCTAATGTCGTTTAGATGAAGCGTTCGTACGATCTTGACTAATGCTCGTAATAATGTGGAGGTAATGACCAGCTGATAGGAATGTCAGGCTGAAGAGGTGCGTAAGATACTGAGATGGCATGGTACATGGCTCGCTCTTTGCCTGGTAAGTGGAAAATCAGTGCAGAGATTAAAATAATGACTCACACCTCCAGCTCTTGCTAATGACCCGCCCTCCACCAAACCGGAGCTGTGAGTGAGCAGGAGGAGGTAATGCTACGAGAGGCCTCTCGGAGCTACCCGGCTCCTGCACAAACACTTCAGTCTAATCAGGCTGTAACTGTTCAATAACCTGTTATACAACCTGACGTGTAGCATTAAGAGCTCCATTGTGTTAAACCCTATGAACCTCGGCTTGATTCTTACCTCTGATTGACGTTGTTTTTCAAGTACTCTCTATGTGCAAGGTTTTATTTATTTATTTTTGTTCCAGCTTTTTTATACCTTGCCAGTAGTTGAATTGACAGTTCTGAATGATCCCTAACTGTGAGTGAATGGGTGAATGTGTGCAGCGAAGGATTGGTGTCCTGTGCAAGGTGTATTCCATTTACATTTACATTTTTGGCAACTTATTAATATATATATTTTTTCCAACTTATAAAAAATATATTTCTATAAGAACCACAGAACATGACATGTAAACAGTTTACTGCTCTGTTTATCACAATCTGAAATCAAAACTTGATAAATTACCTTTTAATAATTAGTTGGCATTGTGTTCATTGAGACAGTGGCGGGGTGATGGGTGTTTGAGTGGCACAGCGGTTGTACCACCCCTACTGCTGAGATCTGGGGATCCAGGGTTCAAATCTAGCTGTGAGCTATCAGCTGGTCAGACTTCTGCATAGACATAATTGGTTAATGTCAAGGGCAGCGGGGTATGTTGGTTGAAACAGCCCAGCCATTGTGAGGTGCACTTCTAAGTACCCTGTCAGTGCTGGTGCCAAGCCCGGATAGAAATACAAGGGTTGCGTCAGGAAGATGGTAAAAACTGGGCAAAGTCTGGTATGCAGATCAGGTTAATTGTGGCGGCCCCTAAATACAGGAGCAGCTTTGAACAAAGCCTAAACTTTTAGATGGTATCTGTTATGCTCTGAAGTGCAAGCGTTTCAGCCAGATTTTATACTCTGTCCGAAAACCTAGTGATCTCTCTACATAGGCGCAATTTATGTCATCCTATGCCGTCTGTCAAAATTCTTAGATACCTTAAAATGCTCCTACTGAGGTGCCTTAATTCGAAGTAATAATATGACTGAATGACGAGGGAGCATCCAATGCTTCTTTAGTGGTGCAGGCAATCCCAGCATTTTCTTACAAAAATTACAAATGTGCCGGACGAATGTGGAGCAACAAACTTGAATCATTTTCAGTACCCAGAGAAAGACGTTAGCTGGCATGTTAGCGGGTTGTGCCGCCTCGGCCCATTTGTTTGAATGGCCTGAGGCTAACTGTGTTAGCCTAGTAAGCTAAAACTGTGGTGACGTAATCGCCGTAGTCACTAAGTAGTGCATCCAAATGATCTGCCCTATAAGTCGATGTCTTATTAGAATCTTCTCTACTCAGTCAGCTGCACAGGAAGGCAGTAGGCAGCAAGGCAGCTCACCAGCTTTTCAAACAGACCCTGTATGACCAAAAGTATACCAACTGGGGGACCCTGTATGACCAACTGGGGGACGTTGTGATTAAGGGTTGGAATGTCTGAGAAAAACTGGACACCACCTGACCATTTCTTCTTTTGACCTTAAGTTCAGTAACAGGTACATGAGTGATAGCATTTACATCTGTTAAATACTGGACACCCCCTTTGAATTGAGTTCAGCCAAATCCGATAGTCTTCCAATGTTGTGCAACAGTTTGTGGAAGCTTTTTATTAAATGCATTAAAGGTTGCAGACCTGCATGCACTCACTTTGTCACGTGTGTAGCCAGTGGTGGATTCTCTAACATAGAGAGCCCTAACGCATACAGAGGAGTCACACTGTTCTCTATGTATTCTTCTACCACTTGTGCCGGCACTTCGACTCGTACAGACAGTATGACTTGCCATTGCAGCTGCAAGGAGGTAAATCCCCATCTAACCTACCCTCCCTCAACTATTAGTCTAGCTGCTGCGTCATCACAATGACTTATAGTCACAAAGAAATGTGTGGAATCAGCAGAAACCTTTTCATCACACACGGGTGCCAGGCCATACAGTTCAGTTCTATAGTTCTGTATTAATTAGCATGAAATTGATGCGTCTCATTTTTTAAAAGGAATTACAGCAAGAGAGTCACCGTTTCATTAAGAGCATAGGCTACACACACACACACACACACACACACACACACACACAACCTGTCTTAAGCAAGATCTTACTTGTCACTGGCGTTCAACATGTTATTTTACAGGTGTCAGTTCTCGACTCATTTCATCGCCTCCTGCTTCTTCGTCACACCCGCCCACCACGTCTGCTCTATTTCTGTAGGTTGGATCTTGTTTTGTGATGGAATTTTAATAAATTTACACTTGTGCTTTTTTAGACTCAAGGCAACTGGGCTGTTTGCATACGCTTATCTCTTTCCCTGTTTGTTTAGTTTGATGTGAGCTTTAAATGTGACACTTTATTTATTGTGTGACATTTTTTCCTCAGGCAGTATTACCTACTGTGCTAAGTTTTATCAGCTGTTTAGAACGAAAAGGTTGTGAACCCTTCAGAAATACCTCAATTTTGGCAGTTGTTATTTCTATAATGTGGGCTGCTCAGTGATTAGCCTATCAATAGGATCTTAATAGGATTTGGATTAGGACTGAACTATAAAACATTTTAAACCATTCTGCCCTTAAACAGTTTATATGGTTTGGTTTATTCTGATCACTCAACTTACAGTAAAATGACAGTATACTGTCTAAGCAATTAAGGGTTAAGGGTCTTGCTCAAGTGCCCAACAGCGGCAACTTGGCAGTGGTGGGGCTTGAACGAGTGACCTTTCGAGTATCCCTAGGCCACAACTGCCTAGGTCAGAGTCAGAGAGATATTCATGTCATGGTCAGAGATACAGTATATTCAGTCTGCAGCTGATAGTAGAAACGTGTAGTTCTCATGTTGAATGTTGCAGATATGGGCAACATAAATACCTGAGTGTTTATGATAAGAGCCAGCAAGGGGTGGTAACAAGCAGCTGTAATGAGTACCTACCAACAGTGGTCCGAGGAGGGACAAGCCATGAACTGCTGACAGGTTTCTGAGTGGTCAAGATTTATTGATGCCAGAATACATGGGCACTATGGTTTCTGGTACAAATGAACAGAAGACTACTATGGCATGTTATCTTACGTGATGAGATTAACATGTCAGAACCAAGTGCATTAAATCCTTCTGTGTATGTTGCTACATAGTCACAGGCCACAAAAGCCACAAATGTAGAATAAAGACTCATGTATACACAACTGTACAGTCTACAGTCGAAGGTATGGATTAGAAACATACAAAAAAAGCAATAAAGAAAAAGTTCTGCAGTCTGACTAAAAACATCTGGGGACATTTTTATTACTTTTTTTTTGACAAGTTGTCTCAATTTCATTCATTCTAGCTGTGTGATTTAAATGTAGGATGTAAGCAGTCAGTTTTATCACCTAAATAATAAAAAAACACATTTACTAAGTTAGAATAACAAAAGTTTCTGAGAGTTGTGATTTAATCACAGTTTAATATAATTAGAACTTTTTTGTCAGAAGTTACATAAGAATAAAAACTGTAAACCACCAACTAACCAAATGAAACATTAAGGTCCTTAGTTAATGTCAGTGTTTGTTATAAAATATTAAGGCATGTGTCTTGTAGTTTATCATATATCACAATAATTCATGACAACATCAATGTTTTAAAAAATAGCAGTAGTTTTCTCCCAATTTAGTGTAGTCAATTTGTCTTCCGCTGCTGGGGATCCCTGATTGCAGTCAAGGAGGGTATATTGCTGCCCACGCCTCCTTCGACCCGCGTGTAGCCCTTTGCGGAACCCTTCCTCACCCATGCATTCTGCACAGGTGCCTCTATCTGCTAATCAGGGTTTTTACACAGCTTTTGAAGACACTTACTCCGGTCATCCCACCCTGAAAGCACTGCCAATTATGCCCGCTAGATGGCATAAATATATGTATATATTTATGAAGAATATAGTCTAAAATAATAAATTATTTATATTTGATTCCCTCATTTGTTAGTTATGTGTACACAGAGGATTCAGTGCAGATAAAATAGCTTTATTTGTTATATATACAGATGAAATTCTTTATCCGCATATCCCAGCATCTTGGTAAGCTGGGGTCAGAGCGCAGGGTCAGCCTTTGTATTTCATCCCTGGAGCCCAGAAGGTTAAGAATCTTGCTTAGGGGCCCAATGGATTCCTACCTACAACCTTAACTAACAGCTTTAGCCACTAGGCTACCACTGTTCCAAATCGATGCAAAAAATGAGTTCATGTGACAAACATCACCTAGACACCCTTGATTGAAGTGTTTATATGATGTTACAGCATGCATTTACATGAAATCTTCTCCAATCCCACCTTGATAACAGTCGTGTAATAGCCTAAAGCACATTGTAATGCCCCAGAAAGACCTGTGATTACAATCTGAAGAACTGGACGGTCTCATAATCAAGTGCCCATCACTCTGGCTCGGCTCCTCGCTTACAGGAGTCAGGGAGGATAAAACGCTGCCAGTCTAATTCCACTTTGAAAATTAATGAGGTGCCACAGCAATCTTTTGCTTTCTTTTGTTGTTTTTTTGGGATGTGTATCTGTGGGAGGACTCAGGAAGACATTTCACCCGCCTCTCCACCGTCAGCACTTAAACAAAACTTTAGAAAAAAAACTAGGGTATAGTTTGTTTAGCCTATATAAAGCTTTACTCACATGCTCTTAGGCAAAAAAATATATGTTTATTTATATGTGTAATGTTTTAGGAATTAACTCACTATGGGTTGCCTAAAGACCTGAGTGAATTTAATAAGGGTCGACAAGAGGTATTAACAGGAAGCTGTCATGAGTACCACCAACAATGGTCTGAGGAGGGACAAGCCATAAAACGTAGATAGGTTTTTGGGCAGTCGAGGCTTATTGATGCCAGAGTACATGAACACTATGGTGTCTTGTACAAATGTCAAATGTTGCATGGAAGTCTTTCTTCCACGTCTTGGTACCATTTACATTTTCACCTTGTAACCTTCTCTAGTGATTCTCAAGTGATTCTCAGGCTAGGATTAGGATTATTGAACACATTGTGTGCTGACACTCTTATTTAACAAAGTATATAGTGATTAATCTTTATGAAAGATGAATTCCTAACTTCCTTCCACCTGTTTCTCGTGTTATTCTACTTAGCTTTCTTGCTTTTCTTGTCGTTATTGCTTTTCAGCTTTGCAGCCTAAACTGCAGTCAGCAAGGCTTTACTAGTATCTTATTGGTTTATTGGATTATTTCTTAGACTTTTTCAAGACTTATTGTTATCTTACAAGACACTGCAGCATTGTTCTAAAATCTAATCAAAAATTTGCATTCACACGTATGTGGTTTCTTGTTAATAATTTGTGATTAAAGGTGCATACAGTAAAAAAATTTATATACCAGCAGACCACCTAGCCTGAAAAACAAGTCTCTGAGACAGAAATGTAAAAGTCAGTATTAAACTAAATATGAATACAGTGGTACCTTGTAACTCGACGTCCCCTAAACTCGAAATATTTGAAACTCGACGCCTTTTGTGAAGAAATCTGTACCCTTAAACTAAATTCGACGTGTTCAGCCTTTAAAAAATTATTTATTTAATTTCAAATTAACAATGAACAGTCGCTTTGTTCAGCGCTTGGCTTGAGCGGTGCAGTAAAACATCATCAGAGTGCAAATATGAGACAAATCTGCAGTTATAGCTCAAGGTTCTAAGAAATTGTAAAAATAACCTTTTTGTTTTTTTAAGCTTATCGTAAAAAAAAAAAAAAAAAAGTGGTTTAATGTACTAAAAGAATGACACAGGAGCACAAAACTTCTCCTAATTATTTCTGCTCATAAGTTCTCTCCACTAATGAAATTCCTCACTCATTGGTTTAGTACAATAAGTCTATATAAAAACACTGAAATACAATTGAAAATTTATATAAAAATATAAAAAAAAAACCTGAACTTTATTTTTACTTTATTGTTACCTTATTCTTTTTCTTGGAATACCGTATTCCATTTAGTAAAGGCGCCATTCACAGGCGGTGCACAAACAGTGGAAAAAGCGGAAACTCAACGCCTTTTAAACTTAACAGCACTCCCAGAACCAATTAACGTTGAGTTTCAAGGTACCACCGTATATGAATATTTAATTACTGCCAATTCCTTGATGCTGTGATGCTAAGTTGGAAATGTCATACATGTTGCTGATTCGTTGTAGCTTCACATGTTTGAAATGCTCATTAATTGACACCATGTGACAAAAAAAATATAAACTGCTCATTTAATATTTTATTTTTCTTCACAAAATATAGGTCAACTGGAGATACAAAATTGTCCATGACATTAAACTTGTGAACTGATGATTCTTGTGTAACCAGTAACTACCTGTCCTGTCATGAATGTAACCAAAGTGTGTAAAACATGACGTTAAAATCCTAATAAATAAAAAAATCTTGTAAAAAAAGAAACACACAAACAAAAAGCCAAAGCCAGTCTCTCTGTTAGCAGTTTAAAAACAGCAAGTATTGCTTTTTAGCTTTGAAACTAGGCCCTCATCTAGACTCAGGATCAACTTTTAGCCCTGCAAATGCCTTATCTATGTTTACATAAGTGATTTTGTTGCGCTAAAGCTAGGGCGCTGGAGGCTGAGCATTAATATTAAACATAAAGCAGATCATATGTGCCTGTATACACTCGCCTACTTCATTAGCAGCCAATAACAGAGCTCATTTATTTCTTCCTGCTTACTATGGGGACCAAGCTACAGTTTATACACTTAATCATCTCCGATCATGTCTCGTGTACACACATCCTCATGATGAGCATCGCCCTGCAGGGTTCTTTTTTTTTTTCCTTCCCCCATACTGGCATGTTTTCCAAGCAATCCTGATCTCAGACGAGACTATTTCAAACGAGACCATTTCAAGACTCACATTAGATTGACCAGACATGCATTCAGTACAGGGCAGCAAATACATATTAATTACAGAAGACTGACTATTTTTCATGCACTGTCTGCCCCAAACTACCATAGTCGGATTATGCATAACACATTACACTGCAGTTCTGGGCTCTAGTGTCCCTGCATGGCACATTTCAGCTCCCAGACTCAACCCATCAGGTCCTTAACAAGCCATTGCCAAATGTGTTATAGCAGGGCTAAGCACAAAAATGTACAGGGCAGGAGTACTAAATTAGCAGAAGTGGGAAAATGCGTCAGCGTGCTGCTTCTGAATTATTGAAAAACTTTCCTTAAATGTAAGATGTTTAAGGACACTGGTATTCGTCGTTGTGCTGAATCATCAGGTCATGTAGTGTGTGTTTGTGTGTTCCTCAGTAATAGCATCCTGAATAAGTTGCAATTGATTTCACGGATTAACAGGCTATATACCGATCAGGCATAACATTATGAACACCTTCCGTATTATATTGTGTTTGTCCCCCTTTTGCTGCCCCATACACAACAAACTGTGTTGTACTGTGTATTCCGACACCTTTCTGTCAGAACCAGCATTAACTTCTTCAGCAATTTGAGCTACAGTAGCTCGTCTGTTGGATGGGACCACACGGGCCAGCCTTTGCTCCCCATGTGCATCGATGAGACTTGGCCGCCCATGACCCTGTCACCGGTTTACCACTATTTCTTCCTTGGACCACTTTTTCAGAACATGGACAAGAACAAAGCTAAACATAAACTAGACTAACAAACAGGAACAAGGCATAAACAGTGACAAACACAGTAATAAACATACAGAAGCTAACAGACAGACAGGAGCTAACAGAGGGGAGCTAACAGACAGACAGGAGCTAACAGGCAAACCAAAAAAACAAACAAAACAGGCAACCAAAGGCAAACCGATCGACATGCCAATGTCCAATTCAAAATAGTATCCAAAGACTGATTGGAAACTGCCTCCTTAAATGCCCCAAGCTTCTCCTCTTAGATGAGGTGCAGCTGGGCACAATCAGCTGGGAACCAATCACGATGAGGGGCGTTAGCTTGATGCTTGCTACTGAGAGTGCTCCCAGAGAGAGGGGCGTGGCACATAGGCACGCTCCAGTAGCACAGGGGGGCTAAATTTGTGACAGAAACCCAACCAACCTATTTTTAGGGGAATTGACAATGTGGTACTTAAGACCACATAGGCTGTCAAACCTCCTGAAACACAGAAGGTCAAAATCAACTTGGTGTTTATATTGGACATCTTTGCTAAATATTTATTATGGCTATTGGCAGACAGACAGACACAGACAGCAAACAGGCAATTTAATATTCCATGGCAGTCTGGAGTGCTGAATAGCCTGAAATGATGTTTATTTACCGTGTATCCTGATACATTGTCCGCTGTATATCAGTAATTGGGCAATTGGGTATATCAAATTTATTTTTGACTCACCAAACATCTGTGGGCATGAAGCAAAGTGGCACAGCAGCATGCCGCCTCCCGAGCTTCTGTTCGCTGCCGTAGTCTCGTCATTTGCCACAGGCCATTCTCCTCCGGAGCCTGGCACAGTGGCACTCTCCCCACTCACATCCCTTCAAACAGCCCCCTCCAAACCTTTTTCATATGCCAACAAAAGGACTCAGCGTCATCATTTTTTGTTTGAGAAACACGGCCGGGGAATATTACCAAGCCTCTGGTGTTATTTTCTCTGTTCTCTTTTGCTCTGTGCGTGCCAACCACTACAGTAAATGATTTAACACTATTGCATCCTGCAGTTTTATACACACAGAGGCTGGAAGGAACCAGAATCAGATATGTTTCGAGTCGGATTTCATCTTTAGTGTCAAGCATGACAATAAATACAGACAGATGTGGTACAGATATGTCAAAACCGATACAGTCAGCACTCAATTACTTGGGTTATGTCAGAAGAAAAGTGGAGGTAGTCAACTGTACAGTGGATGTCATTAATATTATTATTATTATGTAAATTAAATTCTTGATGTGGGTGTCAAGAAATGGGTTTCAACCATTGGGGTCTTTTAGACATTATTATGGGAAGTTTTTGTCCTTATCAAAACCATAAACATCTATTGATGGAAGTACAAAGAGCATAACAAGCTGTGCTCTCTGTGTGAGACAGTTGGCAATCTTGTCTTTTAATTGATTAAAGCAACACTGGCTAATCTTTAATGCATCTGTGAGTTCATTCGTATAAACAGGGCGACTAAGCAGGCTTCCCCAAGTGTACTGATTTGGTGTAAAGCAAGGTTCAAGTTACAGGGGGAATGGAGGATCTGACCATCCTAATTAATACTTGGACCCCCCCAAAAAGAGGTTAAAAAACCTAGGGGGTTTTGTAACTTGTTGTAAGTGAAACTTAGAAACTAGCTGATATTAGCGTCCGTAAATATGCAGTTGACACAATCTAATCTAGAAACTCAAAGTAATAAAGTGTATTAAACAAGCTAGCTAGCTTATTACATTAACATACACCGATCAGCCATAACATTTAAAACCACCTCCTTGTTTCTATACTCACTGTCCAATTTTATCAGCTCCACTTACCATATAGAAGCGCTTTGTAGTTCTACAGTTACTGACTGTAGTCAATGTGTTTCTCTGCATTCTTTGTTAGCCCCCTTCCATGCTGTTTTTCAATGGTCAGGACCCCCACAGGACCACCACAGAGCAGGTATTATTTAGGTGGTGGATCATTCTCAGCACTGCAGTGACACTGACATGGTGGTGGTGTTTTAGTGGGTGTTGTGCTGGTATGAGTGGATAAGACACAGAAATGCTGATGGAGTTTTTAAACACCTCACTGTCACTGTGGAGAATAGTCCACCAACGAAAAATATCCAGCCAACAGTGCCCCGTGGGCAGCGTCCTGTGACCACTGATGAAGGTCTAGAAGATGACCAACTCAACCAGCAGCAATAGATGAGTGATTGTCTCTGACTTTACATCTACAAGGTGAACCAACAAGGTAGGAGTGTCTAATAGAGTGGCCAGTGAGTGGACACAGTAATTAAAAACTCCAGCAGCGCTGCTGTGTCTGATCCACTCATACCAGCACAACACACACTAACACACCACCACCATGTCAGTGTCACTGCAGTGCTGAGAATGATCCACCACCCAAATAATACCTACTCTGTGGTGGTCTTTTGGGGGTCCTGACCATTGAAGAACAGAGTAAAAGCAGGCTACAAAAGTATGTAGAGAAACAGATGGACTACAGTCAGTAATTGTACAGTAGAACTATGAAGTGCTTTTATATGGTAAGTGGAGCTGATAAAATGGACAGTGAGTGTAAAAACAAGGAGGTGGTCATAATGTTATCGGTGATCTGTGTATATAACCTTCTCTGGTTAGCACAACTGCAGCCTTAATGAAGACGTGACCAACAATGTGAGTGAAGGCAGGCAGACGAGACAAGAAATGCTACAGTCTACTTTGGGAGTGTCTCAAATCGTATTCTTTCAGGCATGAGTAAAGAAAATACACTTTGTCACTGTATAATCTGCACTCTGTAGAGTACTGATAATTTAGCCTACAATGAAGAACTACTGAGCTCATCGTCTAGAGACAATAATAATGCTTACACTGGGAGTTTATTTCCGTATTCAAAGCTAGGCTAACTGCACAACTTAATTTGTTTATTCACAACATGCAAATCAGTAATAGGCTAATGTGTTCAGGAAAGGACCTGTGCTATCTCTGTAACTCACCTAAAAAAATTCAACTGCCTTTCAGTCCAGATAGCAAAATTAAAATGCCCGTCCTGAAGCTCTGTACCTGGCCTTTCTGGCTGTGTCTGACTTTCCTGTGCTCCTGTCACTGCTGCCCTTTTTGTGCAGACATGGTATAATCTCCTTACCACGCCCCAGTCAGCTTCAGAAATCATCTTGAATCTTTCTGCTGTTTGGTTGGTTCAGGGGTGTTGGAATACAGTCTCTCACAAATGTGAAAAGGGCTTATCAAAGCACAGAGAGAGAAATTTAGAATTTAGATTGTAAGTGATGTCAGCAGTCCATGAGATAACTAAGTTACCACCAGAGATGCTTAAACAATCTCCTGGAGTTAAAAAACAAAAACAAAATATGAAACCAAGGATTTGTTTCTGGACCATTTTATACTGCATTGTTTATTGCTTAATGAAAATGTTTAATGCCATTAAATGTTAATCATGCATCGCTTCATACATGATGAAACATGATGCCTGAAAGTCAGTCATATTAAATGACAGATTGGGGGTTGGGGGAGAAGAGCAAAAGCAGTGTGACCATAACCAATCAGAGATGATCACAAAGGTAAAATAACTTTCTTATAGTATGAAGCATCATCACACTGTGTTGGATATCAGATAAGCCCAGAAATATACTCAGTTTCTGTGAAGGAGAAATTATTTATGGTTTGTCTGGAAACAGTGAACAGTTGTGGCGTAGAGCTACCGAAGTATTGACATGACGTTCATGGTTTTAACTTCCACCATTGCCAAGCTGCCAATGTTGTGCCACTGAGCAAGGCCTGTCCTGATGTTAACCTGTCTCTGCTGTGATCTAACAAATGTACAAATGTAAAATCTATTTTTTCATGAAATAGAATGTAAACTAAAATCAATATTTGAAGTTATACTACAGGTATATAAAGCCACGATTTGGGAGATTTTGATTTATAGAAACTTCAGTAGTTTGCACACAATATTTACCAACCTTACTCATTAAGCCAAGCTACCAAGTTGCAGGAATGACAGGCAAACGTATGGTGACGTAAGAAGAAAAAACCCCCCACAAATATCACTAATTAGGGTCCACATACACAAGCACCAGATGTATCTGGACTTGTATCACCACAGGTGTTATTATGAAGCTGGCCCCCACTTTTTTTCCCCCAGTCTAGTCATGTCCAATTACCCTGAATGCATCCTCTGTACTAATTCAACCCTTCACCCCGCTGACTGAGGACACCCCCTCCGGTATGCACAGTCAGTACAGATAGTGCATTTTTCACCTGCATGAGTCGAGTTCATATACTTGACGGGCACTGTGTATGAGGGCCACACCCCCATCAGCATTATTCCTCAGCCCCATCAGTCAGCCAGGAGGGGCCGCAGTCGCATCAGTTATGAGGACCTATGATCCGACTTTCTTACCATCTAACCCTGAACAACAGCCAAACGTTGTTCATGCTGCCGCTGAGATTCGATATTATGTATTCAAAACCCCAACTCTGGTGAGCTAGCGTACTTTACCGCTGCGCCACCTGAGCGGCCCTGGCCCCCACTTTTAATCTAAAACAGCCTCCACTTTTTTCAGGAAAGCTTTCCACAAGACTTTGGAGTCCATCAAAACAGCATTTGTGAGGCCGGGCACTACTGGACGAGAAGGCCTGGCTCCATTTTTGTTTTCCAAAAGTGTGTTCATTGGGATTAAGGTCAGGGCTCTGTACAAGCCACTGGTGTTCCTCTAGACTAAACTTCCCAAAGCACGTAGTCATGGATTTCAGTCAGGGCGGCACAGTGGCTCAGTGGGTAGCACTGTCACCTCACAGCAAGAAGATCCTGGGTTCGGTCCAGATCCTTTCTGTGTGGAGTTTGCGTGTTCTCCCCATGTCTTCGTGAGTTTCCTCCTGGTGCTCCGGTTTCCTCCTACAAACCAAAGACGTGCAAGTGAGGTGGACTGGAGATACAAAATTGTCCATGACTGTGTTCGATATAAAAAAATAGAACTGCTGAATCTTGTGTAACCAAAGTGTGTAAAACATGATGTTAAAATCCTAATATAATACAAAATAAATAAATAGTGTGCATGGAATGTGTAAGAACAGGAGAAGGTTTTTCTTTTTTTCTAGATGTCCCCACAAAGTTGGAAACATATCATTTTATTTTTATAACCTTATAAGTGATTGGTGTGGCTGAAACACCTAAACTAAAAAAACAGGAGCCGTGCTCACATACTTTAGGACACATGGTGTAAGTGGGTTATCTTGCTGATCCAGCCTAGGATTTCTTTATACAAATCCATTAAATGCAAAATAATGAATGGAGTGTGTGTGTGTGTGTGTGTGTGTGTGTGTGTGCCATGCTAATAGAGGGCATCTTGAATGTGTCAGTTTGCAGTATGTGCAGCTTAGAAGCTTAATGAAAGATTTTATAGTGCAAACCACACACTCGCTTTACTGGAGCCGGGACTGAAAGCTTTAACTAACAGTTGAGTAGCGTGGTCACTGTCCAAGTGTGTGTGGGTGGGAAGGCGTAGTTTAAAAACAGTGGTGGAGCGAGGGGGAGGCTTTCCATTGTTTTGTTCCTTTGGAAGGTGTGAAACTTTAATGGAATAGTCTAGCTTGGGCGTGCTAATGGCTTTCTCACTGCCACTTAAACAGGTGTGTGTGTGTGTGTGTGCGCCTGCCTGTAAAGCTTGCTCATCATTTTAAAATGGTGACTACACTTAATGTACTCACATGTATAGAAGTATGATGAGCGTTCTGCGAGGAAGTTGACTTTTCCATCTCCATAAATTAGGTTCGGACGACTTGGTGATGGATTTAATAGCTTGTGACAGACGCTCCCTCATTTGCTCCTGCAGCCTCATAAAAGCACACGGCGACTTTAAATTGATTTTCCTTGTTTCTCTTTCATCCTCAAAGCGGCTGTACGGACAGACTCACCCGTTTATGCATCCTGTGATGGGCTTCACCGTGGCTTCTGTTGCTCGTTTGATCACACAGAGCAGTTTTTTTTCCTCTCTCTCATTTTTTGTTCATGTAAGACAGTCTGTGTGACCTAAAAAAGCTTTTAACATCACAAACACAACTGTGTAGTGATCTCTGTACCACATCCTACCCTGTTCTTCCATGAATTACTGGTAAATAAACATACTGGATGACTGTTTTTATCATAAGTGCTTCTGGGAGCCATTTGAATTAACTTTTGAAAACATTTTTAGACACTCGTATTATTTCCAGGTTAGAAAGAACATGTATGTTTGCTGTTTAAGCACTGTTTTGGTGGCATGTCATCGTGTAATAAGTATTAGTAGTAGTAGTAGTAGTAGTAGTAGTAGCAGTAGTATTAGTATTATTAAAATATTTGCAATAATAATAATACTATCAATATGATAAAATGAGAATATTACTGATATATACAGGGGTTGGACAAAATAACTGAAACACCTGTCATTTTAGTGTGGGAGGTTTCATGGCTAAATTGGACCAGTCTGGTGGCCAATCTTCATTAATTGCACATTGCACCAGTAAGAGCAGAGTGTGAAGGTTCAATTAGCAGGGTAAGAGCACAGTTTTGCTCAAAATATTGCAATGCACACAACATTATGGGTGACATACCAGAGTTCAAAAGAGGACAAATTGTTGGTGCACGTCTTGCTGGCGCATCTGTGACCAAGACAGCAAGTCTTTGTGATGTATCAAGAGCCACGGTATCCAGGGTAATGTCAGCATACCACCAAGAAGGACAAACCACATCCAACAGGATTAACTGTGGACGCAAGAGGAAGCTGTCTGAAAGGGATGTTCGGGTGCTAACCCGGATTGTATCCAAAAAACATAAAACCACGGCTGCCCAAATCACGGCAGAATTAAATGTGCACCTCAACTCTCCTGTTTCCACCAGAACTGTCCGTCGGGAGCTCCACAGGGTCAATATACACGGCCGGGCTGCTATAGCCAAACCTTTGGTCACTCGTGCCAATGCCAAACGTCGGTTTCAATGGTGCAAGGAGCGCAAATCTTGGGCTGTGGACAATGTGAAACATGTATTGTTCTCTGATGAGTCCACCTTTACTGTTTTCCCCACATCCGGGAGAGTTACGGTGTGGAGAAGCCCCAAAGAAGCGTACCACCCAGACTGTTGCATGCCCAGAGTGAAGCATGGGGGTGGATCAGTGATGGTTTGGGCTGCCATATCATGGCATTCCCTTGGCCCAATACTTGTGCTAGATGGGCGCGTCACTGCCAAGGACTACCGAACCATTCTGGAGGACCATGTGCATCCAATGGCGGTGCCGTGTATCAGGATGACAATGCACCAATACACACAGCAAGACTGGTGAAAGATTGGTTAGATGAACATGAAAGTGAAGTTGAACATCTCCCATGGCCTGCACAGTCACCAGATCTAAATATTATTGAGCCACTTTGGGGTGTTTTGGAGAAGCGAGTCAGGAAACGTTTTCCTCCACCAGCATCACGTAGTGACCTGGCCACTATCCTGCAAGAAGAATGGCTTAAAATCCCTCTGACCACTGTGCAGGACTTGTATATGTCATTTCCAAGACGAATTGACGCTGTATTGGCCGCAAAAGGAGGCCCTACACCATACTAATAAATTATTGTGGTCTAAAACCAGGTGTTTCAGTTATTTTGTCCAACCCCTGTATATATATATATATATATATATATATATATATATATATATATATATATATATATATATATATATATATATATATATATATATATATTACTGCTATTATCTTATTAGTAATAGTAGTAGTAGTAGTATTAAAATAATAATAATTACAACAATAATAAAAATATAATCATAATGGTATGATAACAATGATAATATTACTGCTGTAATAATAATATGATAACAATAAAAATATTACTGCTATTAAAATAATTATTGTTGTATTATCATTAATAATAATATTAATAATAATAATAATTATTATACATTACAAATACATTTAGAATGATAAAAGTCAGGTACTTACAATTAAACATTTACACCCATTGCTTTGATGTAACACAATTTGTTTATTCATGCACTCCTTATAAAGGATCAGATTTGCTTGCCAACTTTTTATTTAAGGCAAATCATCACAGGACCCCAGACAAAATGCTATTCCATTACTGGGCCTCTGCCAACCCCAACCCTTTTCCTCCTCCACCCTACCAGACATAGCCAATCATGTCTGTATGTAGACCCCCGACCAGCCGACAGCACCGCTGGGGATTTGAGCCCTGGATCTCAACAGCAGTAGTGAACTCTTTTGTTCTTGTAAATTCTGTAACAGTCAAAATGCTTGATAAATATGCAGAGAAAACATTGGTGAGGATGGATAATATTTAAAGAGGATTCCAGAGAAAGGTCATCCAAATGGAGTATCACCAAAAATAAATAAATCAGTATCAGCACATGGCGAAGCATAAGCCAGTCAGCGCAGTGTTGCTCCAAGCTTTTACAGGACACAGAAATAAAGAGCACGGTTAACATGGTGAAAGAGAAAAAGGCAGTCTGTTCATTTATACAGTAAAATCCCACAGCTTCTCTGTGCCTTTATGTAAATGTTAGATTTTTAGGGTTCAGACCATAATAGCGCTGCACTGTGAACTGGTAACACTCACCTCACCTGGAGCGAAGAGGAAAATATTAAATATATAGAAGATTACCAAGCTAGAGATCTTATGTTGTGGAATAGTAAAAAAGATTCAAATGAGTAATAAAAACATAATATGCACTGTATTTTAATCAGGAGTTGTTAGAAACACAAAAAGCTCAACATATTAGTCACGTTAATAGTGATGTGATAAATGTACTGAGGTCTGTTTTCACATTTTCTCCATTGATTTAAGCTTGTTTGGACAGACAGACACACAGACAGGCAGACAGACACGCAGACACCCACACAGACAGACAGACAGACACACACACAGACAGACACACATACACACACACACAAACAGACAGACATATACACAGACACACACACACACACACACTATTGATCTCTTGCAGGAAATTTCTTTGTTACAGCAGCTCACATAAGATGAACAACTTGTTACATACATACAACATTCACTGACAAGGTAAAATAATGCATAGCAGGAAAATCTATATACTTGTAAACATTGGAAGTCTGTGAATGCATAGTATACTATAATTGTAGGTATTTTTATAATTTTTTGAATAGTCTGATTGATTATATGGTGCCCCTGGATCCCAAAGGCCCGTCAGTGGTTGCGCTGTTTATTAGCCCAAAGAATACCAATCCAATCAATCAAAATTATTCCTACATTTAGATGGGCAAAGAGTGTGACACAACAAAGCGTCCAGCTGTCATTCATTTTTAATTGTAATTGGTCATTTCTGGCTTCAGGAGGTGGCAGTAATATCGGTGACATGAAGTGGGTGGAGTTTGTGATGCGATAAAGTTGAGCAAGGTTTAACTTAATGCAAATTAGGAGCGAAGTGATGTGGTGATTACCAATAAGAATTAAGCATTGAGCAGAGCAGTACATGCATTATTTCTGCCACCTTGAAATGGTGCGTGGCATTTTTGGTTTCTAGATGATTGTTCTAGAGATAAGAGAGAAAGTCATCGTCACTGTGTTAAATTTCTACAAATAGCCTGCAGTGATTGCATAGTAAAAAGTTTTTTTAATATTGTGTCTATAACTACAAATGCTGGGTTATTAAGTTTATCTCCTCAAATTTCTGTTCACGCACAAATGTTAAATTATGCAGAATGATTTAACGTCCTGTTTGTTGTAAAGCATGTAATTTTTTTTTTCTATCCAAAGAAGTACAAATGTTTGATTCATTTCTGACTCTATTGGACTATAAATGAGTTCGCCTTGACTTTTTGATTGCTAACAAATTGCTGTGATTAGCTGCATAACACATGATTTACAACCCAGTTAGGAAAAAATAACTCCATGTCCAGGTCTGCCTAATAGAGACGTGTTTTTAGTAAACCACTTGATTTTGAACTTGAGATTGCATGTTAAATTTTTAAACAGAATGAAATTAGAATGCTTCGTAAACTGCATGACTTGCTCTGGACGGTGTGATCCGTTTGAAAACCAGCAGAGGAAAAAAAAATAATAATATTGCGCAGGACACAAATTGTCAGCTTTGCACATTTAGGTGTGAAACACAATGTTAAAGGTGTGTGTGTGTGGTGTGTGTGTGTGGATAACGACCTTCTTAGCTTTAAGGAGGCACGAATAGTTCTTACATTTCTCATCCTGCCAGCACTGCAGCTCAGTACCCGGGGGTGCTGGGAGACGAGCCCCACCAAGGCCCGCGCCTCTCGTTCTTACATGGCCGAATTAAAGGGGTTACATTAGATTTTTATCATCAAAGGGAATTAGTGTCTGTAAATGGAAGCGTAAAGCTCTCCCGTGGGGTTTTTCTCTGAACTGCTTTAATCATGCCTCGATTCAGGAGCCCTGATGAAATGAGATGGTGTCGAGACGTAAGAATGACATGGGAACTCGAGACTGTCTATTCTTACACCTCAGAGACATCAGGGATGTCCAGTCAAGTGAGTTTTAGATCATTTTAATTGGAAGGGCCAGTAAAATGATTAAATATTGTATTTATGAAGTTTAAGTTGCATTTTTTTGTATTTAGTGTTTCTAACAGTTTCAGAGCAAACACATTTTCAGAGCAAAGACAAATGTTTTTATTTGTCATATATGACATATTCCAGCTTGTTTGGAAGCTGGGGTCAGAGCTTTTTTACGGCGCCCCTGAAGCAGACCGGGTTAAGGGCCTTGCTCAAGGGCCCAACAGTGGCCTGGATTTAAATCGTCAATCTTCTGATTGATAGCCCAAAGCTCTCCCCACCAGGCTACCACTGTCCCTAACAAATATTTACTAACAAATTTTCACAATTTAAAGCCTTTACAATCCATGGCTTGACTTCATTTTATTACTATTATTATAATTATTATTATTATTATTATTATCATTATTTTTATTGTTGTTTTGTTGTTGTTATTATTGTTATTATTATTATTGTTGTTGTTATTAATATTAATTAATTATTATTATTAATTAATATTATTATTATTTTTATGTTATTATTATTATTATTATTATTATTATTATTATATTAATTTGATTATTATAATTTTTCTTATATTATTATTATTATTATTATTATTATTATTATTATTATTATTATTATTATTATTAATATTATTATTATAAGGTTCATTTTTTAAATTTCTGTTAGAAAAACCTATAAATCAACAGACCAAAAAATTTAAATTCAAAGGCCTTGTCAGAATTATTAACAAATATATTGCCATTTTTATTTTATATTTCCACAGGTTCATTTACTTCACTTGTTTAAATATTGCATCATGTGCCATGTAAATAAACTTTAGACCTAGTGGCACATTAATGTGAATGGAGCATTTCCTAAACTTTTAGGAGTGGTTTTAATTGTTAGTGCTTCAGTTTTACGCTTAATAACATACATAATCCAAATAAGTCAAACATTTATTTTGACTAACTGGTACTCAGGTAAATTCAGCAATGTTTATCAAGCTGCTCTTTAATTTCATTTTTAAGACTGTAAAAACAATATGATAGTTTGTCATTCACATTTAATAGCTTTTATTTTATATCACCACAACTGTTTATGTTCTTAGATCTGATAGTGTCTAGTACCAGTCTAATAGTCTTTTGTTACCTTTTCATTTATATTTTGTTATTTGCACGAGAGAGTCAAACTACATTTTTTAGGTCACTGTGCACCTAGCTGAACACAAAAGATCAGGCTATATATAATGATTTTAAAGTTGAATCAGTCTGCGTTTAGCGTGAGTGCACCAGGGTGATGTTACACTGGCACTGCCTCACCTGCTCTTGCCCAGAACCACAAGTGATCCACTTCATGAATTAACAATGATCTTGACCCAATTCTTTAAATAAATCATTCTAGACACCCACAGTGTTTATTTTAGTAAAGAGTATTGTTTAATAATTGCTTACTTTTGTTGTTTATGGTTGTATTTGTATAGTTAGTTGGCCTGTTGTCCTCGTGGTTGTGTGTTTCAGTCTGCTTCTGGCAATTCTGACTCTGCAAGCTCAACAAAACTGAGCTTAAATCAGTTTAAATCAATCTAGACTGGTTGATAAATGACTCATTAAACCTCAGGGTTATTGGTCATGCTGGTTGAACTGGTTTCTGGTTTGAACTGGTTGGGTTTGAATGGCTGGCTAAGTAGATATTCTCATTTATTTAAAGAAATCAAACTGTGTGCATTAGCTGATCATGTTTGGATTCTATAATAGCTTTGCTTTTTTAGACTATTAATATTTTTTATATAATCAGCCCAAGAAAATGTAGAATAGGTCCCACCAGACATCCTGACCGGGGTTATGAAATCCATACACATTGGTATAAATAGCATAAAGGATATGGAAGAGGACAGGTTACCTTCACAGTCTTGGCCTCATCCTTCGGTGTAGAGCTGTATTTTCTCAGGCTGCGGTGAAGCTTCGGTCTGACTGACTGGCGTATCGATCTATCAGTCAGCATTGAGTTTCTTTGTGTTTGACCCTCCGAGAATAAGATGATTTTAGTTTTCCTGTTTAACTGATCCGTCTGTCTTTATTCAGCGATAACCTTGAGCTGTCATTAATGTGTCTGTCATCTGAACTCCTGAATCCTGCCACATATAGCACGTCAATTTGTTTAGAGAAGCAAAAACACAACAACAGCTGAAAGTTCAAGGACTTTTAATCGATGGCTGTGTCTGCAATGTACAGTAATAGAAGTGACACATTTAATAGAATTAGGTTGCTTTATGATATACAGTAAGAGAGATATACAGTAATGTTGGTGAATAGTCAGAATGCCACTTCAGATTGGTGGTTGATTTCAGCTTGGTCAAGTTAGTGAATCACTCCCGCTGTGATTAAGAAACTGGCGAGGTCAGACTGAGAGAGAGGAAATGGTCCATGGTCGGGTACCAGAAAATTTGACCACATACAATCATTTCAACGCTCGGTTCTGTTCTGAGAGGAAACTTTAGTTATTTAGAAATGGAACATCTCAGACCCAGTAGCACCTCTCAGTCATTTCTGTAATTGTTGGACAGTTGTAGCCTAGTGGTTAACGTACTGGACTAGCAATCATAAGGTTGCCAGTTCAAGCCCCACCATTGCCAAGTTGCCAATGTTGGGCCCCTAAGCAACGCCCTTTAACCTAAATTGCTCGAATTATGTTCATTCATAATTGTAAGTCACTTTGGATAAAAGTGTCTGCCTAATGCAGAAAATGTAAATGTAGTGATTAGTTAAGATGTATGTATGAAAGGATGTGGGTGATTGGAGCTTAAGTTTAGCTGGTCAGTGGACTTTTCATGAACTTTTAGAAGTGGATAGTAGTCCCAAGAACATTCTGCTGTTCAAAACCATATAATAAATGAGTATTTAGAGGGGGTGGCGTGGTGGCTCGGTGTCCACATACGTTTGGTCATATCGTGTAGCTCATTAACATCAAACCATGTTAAGCTTTTTTTTCCCATGAATCATTTTAGAACATCTTCTGAAATGTATGTTTTCACCAGTGTGTGTTTACTATGTGCTCTCTTGTTTGATGGACAGCTACAAACCTCCTACAAAGAGAAAGGAAGCTCTGGGCTTTCTGAACACTGAACACTGGCTGCTCTCTTCCTAAAACCTTCAAGTGAAATAGATTTCCACTGCTCACTCTGGACACTAAATAACGCTAGACTGAACATTTGGAGTTAATAGAAAGTGATGTACATTAAATTGCATTAGATTTAAATGAACTCTTTGTTAATCCGAACTTTGACAAATTGTTTCTAATTGCAGTGAGACGTTCCAGACATACAGAGGGGTGACAAGAGAGACGTAATTAGTGCAGATTCTACTAGAACAAGTCTCGTTGAATTGAGATGCAATGAAATAGCATCTGATTAGCACCTAAAATGGTTGTTATGGTCATTGTTCAACATGTTCTTAACTAGTGGGTAAGCACATACGTTCATGTGAAAAAGTTAGGACTTTTAGTTAGTTAGTTAGTTAGGACCTTTCCTAAACTGTTGCTTTAAAGTTGGAAGTATATCAGCTGCTAGCAAATGTTGTGGCAAAAACACATACTTTTGTCTAGACAGTGAATCTTTAATTCCATCACCATCATCAGAACATAGTAAAAGTTAAATACTAGAAGATTAGTTCAGTAAAGTTCCAGAAACTTGAATCAAGATGCATCAAAGCGATTCTGGTGGCTTATAATGCTCTACATTTTATTAACTACTTATGTTGTGATTTCCTTTAATTTAGCACAGCTTTCACAAAACCAGTCCACCTTCTGCATGTGTTTGTTTAAAAGCTCAGACAAGCACATTTACGGCATTTAGCAGATGCTTTTTATCCAAAGCAACTTACAGTATAACTTTGTGACAGTATACAATCTAAGCAATTGAGGGTTAAAGGCCTTGCTCAAGGGCCCAACAGTGACAACCTGGCTGTGGTGGGGCTTAAACCGGCAACCTTCTGATTACTAGTCCAGTACATTAACCACTAGGCTGCAGCTGCTCTTTTGCCCTTTTACTGTATGTAATTGGTACGTAAGGTAATTACTTTCAGATTTCTGCTATTAAGTAAATATTTTCCATCAACTATAGAATAAAGAAAAGCAATTCAAGTTTAAATGTGTTTATATTAGATAAAGTGTAACGAGACCTGGTGCTTTCCTGAACACTTCAGAGCTTTGTAATGTGGTGGAGGTTGATAATATTTTTTAAAGAACAGGGTTTTTTTTTTATGTTAATCACATGTTTCTAAGTAAAAAAGAAAAAAGCCTGCATGCTTTCATCCAGAATTTCTTTTTGCTGTTTGAAGGATTAGTAGTAGCCTTATTTTGTACTTTTGCTTTGATTCAGCATTCGTCTCCATTCCATCAACATCACTGTTCGTCAGTAAAGCATTTAGAAGGAAAATCTGGGGACTTTCATGCTGAAATGTGTTGAGTCACCACTAAAGCTGACAATGATGGATATAAAGCTGATCCAAACAGCAGGCTGAAAATGACATCAAACTGCAGACAGAAACGTTCATTCATGTGATCATCTCATACTCTGTATCGGTATTGGTTCGATATTGGCCCAAATTACTGGATTGGACATCGGACGGAAAAAAAACGTGTAATCCAATCCGATATTGTTGCTTAATGTAAATAACACTTAATGTAAATAACACTTAATGTAAATAAGGCCAGGTGTTTGTGTGTAAAGCAAATAACACACGAAGATACGTTCCAACAGAGTGCCGTAACAAGGTGCATCTTGATGACATCATTAACATGATCTACAACTCATCCCCAACAGCCATTCAGAAATTAAAACACACTGATCTACTTAAACTTTTAGCATTTAAAAAAATCCTTTACTACTGCCACATCTAAACACACTGTTTAAACACAATAAAAATCACTTTATAAATGATAAATCGCTCACCTGAGATAAAGAAAACCGGCTTGGGGATCTCTCACATCCTCAATGATTAATCCATTAGTGTTATGAAATAAAACAAACTATACCATTTCCCGTTTAGCCACAGATATCCTCTTCAAAATCCAGCAGGGTTTAATCATCTAACGTGAGAGAACTTTAACGGAACATCTCAACTCTGTGTCAATTCTAATTGGTCCATTGCGTTTGATTGACATCCACATCTTACATTTACATTTTTGCCATTTAGCAGCCGTTTTTATCCAAAGCAACTTTCAGGGCCCAACAGTGGCAACCTGGCAGAGGTGGGGCTTGAACCAGCGACCTTTTGATTACTAGTCCAGTACCTTAACCACTAGGCTACAACCATCAACACATCTTCTAATTGTAGACACTTTGGACGACACGCCGTAAAGCGAGATGTGTCACGTGAACAACAGCTGGAACGTACGTGAAACCAAAAATGCTCTGTGTGTAAAAGTGAAAATAAAAACAGCAGTTGTGTATAAGTGTGATGTTGTAGGTTCTGTATTTATTCCTATAGAGAATATTTGTTTCACAGTCTGAGCATTGTTATTTAGATAGCTAGTTTACCCATGGTGCACTGAGACATGCATTATTACTGCTTAGTTGTTTGAGAGGAGAAATGACGGTATCGGATTGGTATCGGTATCGGCAGATACTTAATTTGCAGTATCGGTATCGGACATGAAAAGTGATATCGAGCCAGTCCTAAAAATATGGTATTAAACAGACACTCGGTGAAAATCTGTGAAACATTTACTTACTTACTTATTCATTCATTCATCTTCAGTAAGCGTCAGTCATGCAGGAAACAAGATATAAACCCTGAACAGAGCACCAGTTCATTACAGACAGAGCACCAATCATGTTCCCGTCCACTGGTTTACCCACGCTTAGGGGCAGTTTAGTTTTTGCATGCTTTACGAGGTTGGACAAACACAAGGAGGCAGACCGTGACTGAAGGCAAGATTTGTGCCCAGTTCTACAGGACCCTGGGGCTGTGCAACACCAAAGGAACAGCGCTGTTTAAACAGATCGCTTACTTTTATTCCAGGTTCCTTCTTTTCTTCTTTCTGTGGTTTTTATAACAGATAGGTGGCTAAATAATAATAAACATGAAATTTGTCCACATATTTGTTACATAGAGACAGAAATCTTCTGTTTTATTTTTTGTACTTGTGACAATCCCTTTGTTTTATACACTGATCAGCCATAACATAAAACCCCCTCCTTGTTTCTACACTCACTGTCCATTTTATCAGCTCCACTTACCATATAGAAGCACTTTGTAGTTCCACAATTACTGACTGTAGTCCATCTGTTTCTCTGCATGCTTTGTTAGCCCCCTTTCACCCTGTTCTTCAATGGTCAGGACCCCAACAGGACCACCACAGAGCAGGTATTATTTAGGTGGTGGATCATTCTCAGCACTGCAGTAACACTGACATGGTGGTGGTGTGTTTGTGTGTGTTGTGCTGGTATGAGTGGATCAGACACAGCAGCATTTTTAAATACCATGTCCACTCTCTGTCCACTCTGTTAGACACTCCTATCTAGTTGGTCCCCCTTGTAGATGTAAAGTCAGAGACAATCGCTCATCTATTGCTGCTGTTTGAGTTGGTCATCTTCTAGACCTTCATCAGTGGTCACAGGATGCTGCCCACGGGGCGCTGTTGGCTATATATTTTTGGTTGGTGGACTATTCTCAGTCCAGCAGGGTTAGTGAGGTGTTTAAAGACTCCATCAGCATTGCTGTGTCTTATCCACACATACCAGCACAACACACACTAACACACCACCATCATGTCAGTGTCACTGACAATGACCTACCACCCAAATAATACCTACTCTGTGGTGGTCCTGTGGGAGTCCTGAGCATTGAAAAACAGGGTGAAAGGACTACAAAGTGCTTCTATATGGTAAATGGAGCCGATAAAATGGACAGTGAGTGTAGAAACAAGGAGGTGGTTTTAATGTTATGGCTGATCAGTGAATATACTGTATTTTTTGCTTTATAGTTGAATCTTATTTGTTAATGATGCTGAGCGACCGTGATTTATCTATTTCTTGCTCTAACGTGATGGCAAATATTAAACATAAAATGTGTCCACATATTTGTTGCATAGAGACACATGCTCTGTTTCATTCTCTTTTTTTATACTTGCGACAGTCCCTTTGTTTTCATATATTTTCTGTTTTACAGTTAAATGTTATTCGTTAATGATGCTGAGCGGCCATGATTTATCTATTTCTTGCCCTAACGTGATGGCAGACATGCCCTCTCTGGCTCTTTTGTCACGGTGCATGCAGCGTCCCGGTGGGTGAGCACCATGTTCGGGTGCCTGACTCGGCCAGACGTGGCCAACCAGGTGGAAAATCAGCAGTGGCGCAGCCCAAATATCCAGTGACAGCTCTTCATGCTCGGCAACCTTCGTTCGGGGCTGCGTGTAGTACTCTGTGTTCTACGACTCGGCCATTTATCTCCATTGTTCCCTTTTTCTCTCTCTTTCACACAAGCCAATTCTACAGTCACTGTCACTTCTGTTGATTGATTGATTTATTAACAGAGATTCATGCCCTTGCACAAGTGCTCTTTTAGTGCTAGTGTTAGACCTGAATCCTGATTAATGGACGTTTTTGTGTTGAAATGTTCAAACTTAATAACATTCACAAAAAGTACTAGCTGATTTAATACAAACTTCTACAGAAATAATAATTAAATAATGGTTTAATTATAAAAGAATTAGCATGCCAGTTTTTGGTTTGTCCTAATGAATGCACTTTTGATCATTTTTGCTTAAAGGTGTACTATACAGAGCAGTGACTGACCAAACTTAAAACCGTCAGCTTTGTGGGTCAATTATAAACAAATGTAGATAAGACAGGTATTAATCTGATATGCATTTGCACAATTAGATCATTTATTGAATAAGTCTAAACTGAATGTGAGTACGGTAATGTTATTAAGGATATAACTGTATAACTAATAATCTATACTATGTGATGTAGCAGTTGTGGCTTGGGATACATCCAAGTTAGCACAACAGAAAGTACATCATTACTGAAACAGAGAAATTAATCTGCAGGATTGGCTGTATTTAAACCTGACTGTGTTCAGTCACCTAAATAAAGCTACTAAGTAAATATGATAAAGTGGTTAGCTAAGGAGCCAAGGAGGAGTTACAAATCCATCGTCAGTGCCTGGCTTCACAGATGCTCTTAGCTTATGGACACAAGTTTCTACAGACCCACTTAAAAATGCTGTGGAAAACCTTTCCATAACAGAGTAGGCTGTGACATTCACAAAGTGGGGGCCAACACTATACTTATACTCATGGTTTTTGAATAGGATGTCCAACTAGTTTACGGTTATCTGTTCACATATTTTTGTCCATATAGTGTATTACTGTGCTATAAATATACACTGATCAGCCATAACATTAATACCACCTCCTTGTTTCTTCACTCACTGTCCATTTTATCAGCTCCACTTACCATATAGAAGCACTTTGTAGTTCTACAATTACTGACTGTAGTCCATCTGTTTCTCTACACACTTCACAGAACCACAACAGAGCAGGTGGATCATTCTCAGCACCGCAGTGACACTGACATGGTGGTGGTGTGTTAGTGTGTGTTGTGCTGGTATGAGTGGATCAGACACAGCAGCGCTGCTGGAGTTTTTATATACTGTGTCTACTCACTGTCCACTCTATTAGACACTCCTACCTAGTTGGTCCACCTTGTAGATGTAAAGTCAGAGACGATCGCACATCTATTGCTGCTGTTTGAGTTGGTCATCTTCTAGACCTTCATCACTGGTCACAGAACACTGCCAACGAGGTGCTGTTGGCTGGATATTTTTGGTTGGTGGACTATTCTCAGTCCAGCAGTGACAGTGAGGTGTTTAAAAACTCCATCAGCATTGCTGTGTCTGATCCACTCATCCTGACCTGACCATTGAAGTCCTGACCATTGAAGAGCTACAAAGTGCTTCTATATGGTAAGTGGAGCTGATAAAATAGACAGTGAGTGTAGAAACAAGGAGGTGGTTTTAATGTTATGGCTGATCAGTGTATATACAGTAACATAATGCAGTGTTAACCAATGCCATGTCAGGTTAATACCTGTCCTTTAGTGTTATTCATAGTTGAAGTCAGCTTTTTTCAAAATACAAAAAGGTTTAATGTATCAACTAATGTCTTCAGTTCATTTGCTCGCATTGGAACCACCCTGTATCAAGCAAAATACTTTCTTAAAAAACTAAGATAAGAAGTACCCTGTATTAGTCTCTTTTCAAAAATGCAATCCTCCATGGAGCTGGTTGGTTAATCAGCATGCACATGATTGTGTTAGTAGGTTTTTACACGTTTTTATACATGCAGACTTGGAGAACATGAGCAGAACATGTAATTGTGATTGATTTGTCATGAAACACGCTTCCAAAACTCACATGGCTGCTTTACATTTCATCTGTTAGTTCAAAGAGACTCGGCTTCAGCACTGCAAAGTCTCGCAGTCTGGGAAGAAAGAGAAGAAACATAATGCAGTCCTGGAACTGAAACACACACACACACACACACACACACAGGTGTACGTATCTCTATGCAACTGCTGGTTCGGTGTTGGTCAAGTCATTGTTATTTAGAAACAGAGCTAGAATAACAAAGCCGGTCCTATCAGGAGTCCCACAGTGCCGTCTCTCGTCTGTACTGTTTTATATTCAGCAAGCAGGAGTGATAATAGCGCTGGCACGTACCCATCACATACATACCCGACACTGGGAGACTGAGAGAGGAAACAATTCCTCACCCGCTTTCTCCTCATTTTCCTTCAGGGTCCACTTCTCTTTGTTATAAATCCAGGAGGACAGACCTGTCGAATGCTGGACTCTTGATGATAACCGGCATGTTTCAGTCTCTAAACCTCTCGTGGTTTGTGGTTGGTTCTGATGGAGTGTAGAAGTTCTGAAGTTTTGTTTTGCTTTTGTAACTTTAAACAGTTTCTGATCTTTTCTAATTTTAATATGGCAGTGTTTCTGAATGTTAATCCATTTTACCCATAATCCTTGGTCCTCTGAGGGTTTCTGTAGTGTTACAGGGTTTGAATTGAAAGTTACTAATCAAGAAATTTTTAGTCGGGATTGTAAATAAATATGATTTTAAAAAAGTAATAAAAATTAAAACTAATAAAGAAAATGAACCAATGTAAATCAATCAAAATGTAAAATCTATACACATCATTTCTTCTATATATATCTTATATAATATAAAAGTGAATAAATTCAATAAAGTATTTTAAGTTTCTGCAAATGTACACCAGTGAAACATAACATTATGACCACCTTCCTAATATTGTGTTGGTCCCCCTTTTGCAGCCCCATACACAACAAACTGTGATGCACCGTGTATTCTGACATCTTTCAGACCAGCATTACCTTCTTCAGCAATTTGAGCTACAGTAGCTCGTCTGCACGTGGTCATCGGACCACACGGGCCAGCCTTCACTCCCCACATGCATCAATGAGCCTTGGCCGCCCATTACCCTGTTGCCAGTTTAACACTGTTCCTTCCTAGGACAACTTTTGATATATACTGACCACTGCAGACCGGGAACACCCCACAAGAGCTGCAGTTTTGGAGATGCTCTGACCCAGTCATCTAGCCATCACAATTTGGCTCTTGTCAAACTCGCTCAAATTCTCACACTTCTAACATCAACTTTGAGGATAAAATGTTCACTTGCTGCCTAATATATCCCACCCACTAACAGGTGTCGTGATTAGGAGATAATCAGTGTTATTCACTTCACCTGTCAGTGGTCATAATGTTATGCCTAGTTGGTGTAAGTCATTGTAGATAAATCTGCTTTTTAAAATTTTAATTAAATATAGTCAAATAGTCATAAAAATTAGTTTTATGCCTCTCACCCTAAAAAAAATGTTTTACATGCTTCATTTATTGAAAGTGCATGGCCAAATATATTGTCGCAGTAAAGGGGTACAGTATTGTTGGGGCAATGTTTCAGTAAAGGGGTGATGTGGCAGTAAAGGGGCGATGTGACATCAGTGGGGCGATGTTGCAGTATTGGGGCAATGTGGCAGTAAAGGGGCGATGTGGCAGCAGTGGGGCCATGTGGCAGCAGTGGGGCGATGTGGCAGTATTTGGGCAATGTTGCAGTAAAGGGGTGATGTGGCAGTAAAGGGGCAATGTCTCGGCAGTATTTGGGCAATGTTGCAGTAAAGGGGCGATGTGGCAGCAGTGGGGCGATGTGGCAGTATTGGGGCAATGTTGCAGTAAAGGGGCAATGTTGCAGTAAAGGGGCGATTTGGCAGTAAAGGGGTGATGTGGCAGCAGTGGGGCGATGTGGCAGCAGTGGGGCGATGTTGCAGTAAAGGGGTGATGTGGCAGTAAAGGGGCGATGTCTCTGCAGTATTGGGGGCAATGTTGCAGCAAAGGGGCGATGTGGCAGTAAAGGGGCGATGTGGCAGTAAAGGGGCGATGTCTCTGCAGCATTGGGGCAATGTTGCAGCAAAGGGGCGATGTGGCAGCATTGGGGCAATGTGGCAGCGTTGGGGCGATGTTGCAGCAAAGGGGTGATGTGGCAGCATTGGGGCAATGTTGCAGTATTGGGCGATGTTGCAGTAAAGGGGCGATGTTGCAGTAAAGGGGCAATGTTGCAGTAAAGGGGCGATGTTGCAGTAAAGGGGCAATGTTGCAGTAAAGTGGTGATGTGGCAGTCAAGGGGTGATGTGGCAGTAAAAGGGCAATGTTGCAGTAAAGGGGTGATGTGGCAGTATTGGGGCAATGTTGCAGCAGTTGGGCAATGTGGCAGTATTGGGGCAATGTTGCAGTAAAAGGGTTATGTGGCAGTAAAGGGGTGATGTGGCAGCAGTGGGCCAATGTGGCAGGGTTTGGGTTGGTAATTAAATCAGGTAGGCAGCTGCATTTTGAATGCTAAATGATAAACTTTATAGAAATGCTGTTGAACTTTTAGTTGCAGCATGCATGTGGTTGTTTCTGTAATTGTTTCCTCTTATTGCTGATCGAACTGTTAAAAGAAGCAGTTTGCTTTCTGACTGAATCACGTCGAAGTCTAAATGCTGCACACAAGTGCATTAGCAAGCTCCAAACAACAAAAACAAGGCTAGCCAATGAGCAGCAGGATTCAGGCTTTGATCCTGTAGTGTATAAATCTACATGGTGTGGAGGACTGTAACTGCATTATTCATGCACTGAGCAGAGGAATCCAACAGTCCATTACAATTCGGTGTGAAGATCTTGGCTGCATTGTGAATACCTACAGTGAGTAGAAAATAGCTTAGCCAGGACGTTCTTTATCATTAAATAAAAAATGGCAACATGCACGACATAAACAACGACAAATTACATTGAGTGGAGTTCAAGTGGAGGCAGTGCAGTGATATTAATGTCTCAGCAGATCATGATGACAAAGTGAGAAGAAAGAGCTTTAGTCTGCTAGCAAGTAACTAAAGCCAACCAGCACACAAAGTACTGAATTGACCACTTGTCTTGTGCACACGCCCCAGATGATAATACTTGTATCTCTGCTCAGTTTGTCTTTCTTTCCAGTGTGTAATTTAATGGCCCTTTAATTTATTCATTCACTCATTCATGTATCTTCATTAACTACTTTTGTGATGAGGCTGGTGGTGGGTATGGCGCTTACCAGGAAACACTAGACCAAAAGCAGAAATCCACCCTCAGCAAGCCTCAAATCCATAAAAATCCATATCAAAGCAACACACCGACCCCTTTACTTACTCACACACATCAACTGGCAATTTACAGCAGCCTATCCACCCCCCATGTGTTTTAGAATGTGGAAGAGAAACCAGAAGCCTGTACTGTGATCATAAATAAATTGGCACCCTGTCCATGCTGTACTCCTACCTTGTGCCCAGTGAATACGGGTGACCTCCAGACCCAGCAGGGTCCTCATCAGGCTAATGTGGTTAACCAAGAGGAATAAATAAATTAGTTATTTCAGATTGTGCTGCCACACAGTGATTTAGAATTTTGTCTTCCACAACCAAAAATGTTTTATGTGTGTTTTACAGCAATAAATTGATATGCACCATAATGACAGACTAGTAAATAAATGTAGATTTTTAACTGGTTTGCCTTTAGTAGGATGATGTCTGGTTTATTTCCACTGAGAAGCTCAATCACATCTGTCGTGTAAAAATAAGGTCAGATGATGAAAGAAATCAAAGATTACAGTTGACTGCATTGGAGAATTTACTGGCATGATTGTTGGTTCTTACAGCAGTCTATGAACTGAAGAACAAGGAACAGAACTGTGGGTCTCCCTTTATATCGCTCTGGTCACATCACATTGGGTGTTGGACTTTGGAGCCTCCATTCTGTGCTAACTGTTGTTTCTAATCTGTTTACCACATTTTACAACAGCTTAACAACAGGCATTTACATTACATTTACATTTTCAGCATTTAGCAGACGCCTTTATCCAAAGCGACTTACATTACTGTTACATTATACAGCCTGAGCAATTGAGGGTTAAGGGCCTTGCTCAAGGGCCCAACAGCAGCAACTTGGCAGTGGTGGGGCTTGAACCAGCGACCCTCTGATCACTGGTCCGGTACCTTAACCACTAGGCTACAGCTGGCCCTAAGACATGTTGCTTATATCTGTGCTTTGGACTCCCAGCCACACCTCAAGCACCAACATAAGGATTGAACAACTATAAAGATTTAATGCACAAGCAACATAATACTAACATCCAGGTTATATTTAGCATAAAATGAAATTTTCCATAACACATCTCAGCTCCCAAACACTTACACTTACTATGGTATGATTGTGTAGACAGTGTCTAACGTCCCTGACTCTGGACACTAAATGATTTAGTTAGATCCAGCATGTCTGAAGTCAAGCCCAGGGGTTAAATGTGGCATCCAGATCTCATCCATTTCATAGCTTATTTCATACAATACATTTATGCTCTATATGTTGAGAGGTTGCTTATACATCACTACGCTAAATGTATATGTAAATTAGCAAGATACCAAGAGAATGCTTAGCTTTAATTCCAAAACATCTGCAAACAGAGCTCATTATATCATCATCATTACAATCAGTTTTATATTAGAAGAAAAAAAGGTTTTATGTTCTTTATGTTTTTACTTGCTGGTGCAGCTGGTAGAAGTGGGTGCCACACAGTAACTTAGATCCTGGAGACCTGGGTTTGAACCTAGCCATTGGTCACTGACTGTGAGGAGTTTCTTATGTTCTTTTTGTCGCATAGGTTTCCTCAATTTCCTCACCTCACAAGTATGTACAAGGTGTTTGTTTGTTTATTAGGATTTTAACGTCATGTTTTACACTTTTGGTTACATTCATGACAGGAACGGTAGTTACTCATTACACACAAGGTTCATCAGTTCACAAGGTTATATCAAACACAGTCATGGGTAATTTAGGCTCTCCAATTCACCTCAATTGCATGTCTTTGGATTGTGGGAGGAAACCCACGCAGACATGGGGAGAACATGCAAACTCCACACAGAAAGGACCCCGACCTTCTTGCTGTGAGGCGACAGTGCTACCCACTTAGCCACCGTGCCGCCCATGTAGAAGGTGTAATGATTTGCTTTGCTCTATAATGGACTGGTGCTTTATCCTGTGTGTGCTGCCTTTTACCATGTGTTTATGGGTGGCACTGGACACAATGTGACCCTGAATTGTGACCCTCAAAATAAAGCAGTAAGTAAAAATAAACAAATTAACATAGAAGTTTTAAATGCAACATTTAGTTTTAAATTTGCAGTATTTTGGGCGTCTACATACAGACGTGATGGTTGTACCTGGGGAGGGATGGACAGCACCAAGAGTCCTGATTCCATATTATACCAAACACATTAAATTATGTGTTGATTTACTGATTAAGTACATTTGTCCATGTTGGGGTGCTTGGGTGGCACAGTCGTAACTAATACCAACCCACTACCGCTGTGTTCAGGGTTTGAATCTTGGTAGGACTTTGGATTGGCGTCCTGTCCTGGGTGTGAAACTGCATTGTGCCCAGTGATTCCAAAATAATCAGACCCACCACGACCCTGACCCAGGATAAAGCAGTGATAAAACATAAAAATGACCAGCCGCTGGATATTGAAGATGAAGATTACAGTTGATGAACATTTTGATGAATCTGCTCTCCTCTCTGAGTGATGAAACTGAACAGGGGTTGTAGAGTAGATGTGTGGAACAGACAGTAATGGTGAAATCTTTTACCCGCAAGGCTACACTGTTATCTGAAAGTTTAAACTTGTGCCACACACACACACAGTGCATTTCTGCTACCTGTGTACAGCGGTGCAGCTGTTGTCATGACAACAGGTCGACCAGGCTTCATTTTGTAGTGGAAAAGTGGGATAATGTGAAGTTAATGCCCACTGAGGACAGGCGCTGGAAGCATAGTTTAATGTTTACTGATGTAATCATCACATAGTGCTGTCAATTCCTTAAAACAATTACATTTCAAATGATATAAATGTAAACAGATGTGAATATATGTGTTTTATATATGAATTAGTCTTTAGTTTTATAGTGTCACAGATTAAATTTCTCCTCTGCTCGTCTTCATGTAAAGCAAGGCAAATCAACTAATCTGGACAGAGCTCAGTCCGTTTAGGGCAAGGCTGGAAACCACTGCTGAATGTGTGTGACCTACAGCATCTCAGATGGCGTTGCACGATCCCTGTATGCTACTGTGATAAATATAAACACATTGGCTGGGGAGTACTTCAGAAAACTGTTGTCACTTAACTGGAAAAACAGACATTGCGTTTTCTGTGCCAAAGACAAAAAGGCACATTAAGACTGTTATTAACTGACTGATTGATTACTTCATTGATCCCAAAAAGCAAAAAAATGTGACGAAATTGCAGTTATTAGCAAAAGACCCAAAGCCAACATCTGTCATGAGGTGCATCTGTGCCCACAACATGGGTGACTTGTAGTAAACTAATGGGCGGCACAGTGGCTCGGTGGGCAGCACTGTTGCCTCACAGTGAGAAGGTCCTGGGTTCGATTCCCAAGTGGAGCGGTCCCAAATCCCTGCTCTGACTGAAGAGAACGAAGCTAACCCACGTGGGCAGCAGCCATATGCATCTTATCACCTACACTTTGACGAGTGCAGTGCAGCTCAGCACTGTGTACGGAGAGACACACCCTGACAGCACTCTTTTCCCCGTCTCTGTGCAGGCACCATCAATGAGCCAGCAGCGGTCGTAATTGCATTAGTTATGAGAGAGTCCCTATCCAGCTTAATATCCCACCCCTATATGAACAACAGGCCAATCATTGTTCATGTGGCAGTTCAGCCCAGCCGGCAGGCAGAGCTGAGATTCGATACGATGTATTCGAGATCCCAGCTCTGGTTCCAGCGTGTGTTTTTACCGCTGCGCCACCTGAGCGGCCAAGTTTGCATGTTCTCCCCGTGTCTGTGTGGGTTGCCTCCAGGAGCTCCAGTTTCCTCCCACAGTCCAAAGACGTGTTAGAATTGGAAATACAAAATTGGCCGTGACAGCCGTGAAATTGAACTTGAACTGATGAATCTTGTGTAACTTGTAACTACCTGTTCTGTCATAAATAGAACCAAAGTGTAAAACATCACCTTCAAATTATAATAAGTAAATACACTTAGAAGTAGGTTTATAATAAAGATGGTAACCCACATAAATATTCTCTAATTTAACTTGCATCCAAAAACACCTCCTTCAGATTTCATGGTCCATGCTGACACCTCTTATCTGTAAGTATTAAAGTCTGAGAAGTTTAACAATAAATCAAGTTAAATAATTTTAATAGAATGTCAATGGTAAGCTTATTGCTTTCAGTCTATCTTCACTGATCATTAAATGTAGCCAAATTTGTGAAAATAAAATTGGTAAAGACCAAATATTTAAAATATATTTAAAAACACACTCTGTGTATCTTCCTATTAATCTTTTATTCATCCCGTAGCTTAATTTAAGTGCATCAATTCCCCTGAAACACTTCTACATGCTTGAGTTTAAACAAACTGAATCATTTATTAAAGCCAAACTTTAGAAAATGTGCAGGCGGGACTATAAACCCAAACAATAATGGCCAATTAGTCACAGACAGCAGTCGGACACCCAGCTCAGATCTACAGAGAGGAAGTAATGCCAACTTTTAGAACTGCTCTTGGCCAGAGGAGTAAGTGAGAGAACAGATAAGTGCTTTAATTAAATCTACCGAAAATGTTCCCCTCAAATTTCACTCGTACACTTTTTAAGCTCACATCGTTTCCCTGTGGGAAGTAAAAGCAGCATTACAAGTGTTGAAGACTTCACACTGACACTCGTTTTCTTACTATAATTAAATGTAGAAGAAGGATGAGGAATCTAATGCTATATTAGCACAGTATACTGTTACTGGTACTTTAATCAGAATGTGAATCTGTAACACTTTATTTAAGGATATTGTTCTTACAGCTACAGTAAATGACACCAGTATTACTCACACACTCCTACATATCCAGTTTAATTTATTCCAGCAGCCATCATAAAACCTGGTTTATCATTTCGGCATAATGTCTGATTTTGGTTTATATATAAGGTCTGGGTTGAATTTTCACATGTTCCACTCCACACTATGTGGCCAAAGTTTGTGGGCACCTCTTCTAATCACTGAGTTCAGGTGTTTAGCCCCATACCCATTACTAACAAGCAAATTAAATACATTATACACCTTAAACTTTGTGGCAACAGATTACTTCATCCCCAGGGTACAAACTGAGGTACATAAAGACATAGTTTGACAAATTGTGACATGCACAGAGCCCTGACCTCAACACTATTAAAATTAAAACATCAGTTGCAAGCCTTGCCTTGGGAGAGCTGATTCTCCTTGGGTGACATTCCTTTTCTGGAGCGGACCCCACCCATAAATCCATGTTATGCACAGGGTGTGCTAGCTGAGGTCAGGGTGTCGGAAAGTTCTCTTGTTACAGATGGTCGAATCAGCTTGTCATATTGTCATTATAGTTCTCAGTTCTGCTCTGTCCCTGTTCTGTCCACTTCCTCCATTGTGGGCTGCGGGTGTTTTTGTGTCTTTCATTTGTTATTTCCTTTCTGTTATTTTTGGCCACATTATTTATTAGCGATTGTCCCCTTTTTTGTTAGTGGCTTTTTAGCCACAGTATTGTTCTACCTTGATTAAACATCTTGCACCTGGGTTATCTTCCATTCTTTCAGGTGTGTGGATTATCCTCGCATTCCAGCCCCATTACAGAGTAGGAAAAGCTATTTCTTTTTACGCTTTTTTACAATTATTTAAAAACGCAGTCTCTATACAGAATTGTTTTTATTCTTTATTTATTAAAGAGCCATTATAAAGGCAGAAGAGCTCTCTTACCTAACGCAGTAGACACCACTTCATATGAACAGTTTGTGTTATTAAAGCGTCTGCTACATACTGTACCATAGATGTTAATATAAGTCTGACTGGCTCTGATTTGAAGGATCAAATTGTTAAAGCAACGCATTCAGTGTTACCACCACAGAGCGGTTCAACATTAAAAAGCAGCCCAGTGTTACATAAGCTGGAGTTTGGAAGTAAAGGGGGTGGTGGCTTCATGTCTTAGCATAAGATTTTAGCTCTCGCCATGTCACACTAGTAGCTGTTGTGCAACAGTGGAATTGGTAATGACTAAATGATGATTTTGAAGTCTGTCTGTGGAAGTTTACAATATAAAGGACGTTCGTGAGGCATTTCATTCAGGTTCTAATGCTGGACGAAAAGGCCTGAATTTTATTCAACACTTTAATCTCAGTTAATTCGAAAACTGATCAGTGGGGTTGAAGTCAGGGTTCTGTGAAGAATTTATTTTACTACACTAAACTTATCAAATCAGGATTTATAGACCTCACTTTGTGCACAGCAGCACCGTTATGCTGCAACAGCAAAGAAGTCTTCTACACATGATTGCCCTGAAATTTAAAAAGGCATGTTTAATACATTTTCAATAGTAAGTAATTGATATTTGATTTTATTAAAATACATTTAGGAAGGTAAATGAAAACTGAGTGACTCTTGACTTTCTGGATGTGTAATGAATAAGTGAATTAGCCTGCAGCAAGAGCTTAATAAGCTGCTCTGTTAGCTTAAGTCTTTAATACAACTTCCCCCTGTGGAGGTCATGCTGGGTACCAACACTGAACGGCTTTACTGATCCGTTTTATTTACAACAATCTCAATACAGCGCTGTGTCTGGATTTACTCTCGCGGGTAAACCCTAGACTTTTACAATAATCAGTTATGGAAATAAAATCATGTTAAAAAATAAGTGTACATATTTAACCTCTGTGGTCAAATGTAGCTGATCATCCCAGAAACATTCAGTGGTTGAAGTTCACTTCTTTAGGTTCGGACTGGAGGTCTAAAGCAGTACATTTACCACAATACAAATAAGTACGTTCAACATTGCTTAACTGCATATTAAATATAATATTAATCACTCAAGGGCAGCACGGTGCCTCGGTGGGTGGCACTGTCGCCTCACAGCAAGAAGGTCCTGGGTTCGATCCCCAGGTGGGGCAGTCCAGGTCCTTTCTGTATAGAGTTTGCATGTTCTCCCTGTGTCCGCGTGGGTTTCCTCCCAAAGTCCAAAAACATGCAGTCAGGTTAATTGGAGACACTAAATTGCCCTATAAGTGAATGTCTGTGTGTGTATGTGTGTCTGCCCTGCGATGGACTGGCGCCCCGTCCAGGGTGTTACTGTGTGCCTTGCGCCCATTGAAAAGCTGGGATAGGCTCCAGCACCCCCCCCCCCCCCCCCCCCCCACGACCCTTATTGGATAAGCGGTTAAAAAAGTGAGTGAGTGAGAATCACTCAAGCCATGTTGTTCAAATAAGAAGTCATGAATGCTTAACAGTAGACTGAAGGTTTTATAGGAGTTTTATTTACTACTTAACACCAGCTAGAATGCTAATCATGACTACTTTTGCTTAGAATGGATTCTCTTCTCCAATTTTTACCAACCAGTTCATCCCAGTTAAGGTCGCAATGTCACAAATATTGCTCATAATATTTAGCCTCTTGTAGCTATTGGATTGCATTTATAATTTTTAATATGCATAATAAGTGTTGGCTGTTTAGGTCAATGTTTTTTTATAGTTTTGGTGTTTTATTATATAAATACTACCACAGTCTAACACTATTGTACTAAAATATGCCACCTACGCTCCCAAATCAACCATATGAATCAGATTCAGTAGAAAATAATAGTGGAAACCAATGATATCCATTTAGCTAACATAAGCTCAGCTTACCAGTACCACAGTGCTATCAGTGACCACCACCACCACAGGGTAGCACGGTGGCTAAGTGAGTAGCACTGTGGCCTCACAGCAAAAAGGTCCTGGGTTCGAGCCCCAGGTGGGGCGGTCCGGGTCCGGGTCCTTTCTGTGTGGGGTTTGCATGTTCTCCCCGTGTTTGCGTAGGTTTACTCCGGGTGCTCCGGTTTTCTCCCACAGTCAAAAGACATGCAAGTGAGGTGAATCGGAGATACAAAATTGTCCATGACTGACTGAAATTATACTTGTGAACTGATAAATCTTGTGTAATGAGTAACTACCGTTCCTGTCATGATTGTAACCAAAGAGTGTAAAACATGACGTTCACGTCCTAATAAACAAACAAACAAACAAACAAACCCAACACCACATGACTGTAGCTTTTCTAATCATTTTAACCTGTGTAAACAAAATGAAAGCACCCCTACTTGTTAAATTCCTTCAGTAGCTTGCATGAGATCAAGTTGGTATAAGACTAGTATTATTTGCTCAGCGAGTGTTGTATAAGCTCTCTGAACCGAATGTGATCCTATACAGAGCAAGAAATTAGAACCATCTCATAAAACATAAGCCCAGGATGGAAGGTCAGACTGCTTGATGTTGCTCGGGCTTAATGTGGGTAAATGTCAGGAGAATATTGTAGGGATCGCATTGTGCTTCAGCTTCCACCTTCAGTCTGCCAGACATAGTAGTGTAGACCACGATTTATGATCTTAGCAGCAATTACAGTGTTATTGGGTGTTAAAAATACCCATGTATAAGCCTGCTACGATGTAAATCAAGATACTTAGATGTAAATTCACAACTCCTAAAAAGACATTTCAGCCCTTTTGGAGTAGGGTGCTAACTATACGCAACACACTAACTCATGATATCACTTTATTTGACAGAGATTTTGCAAGAATGTTGATGCACAATTCTACAACTGCACGTATTTATGCATTTTGTGTCAGTTTTAACCCAATTGTTTTCAGTCTCTTAGACTTAAGTTGTGCTATTATGGAGCACTGATGCATGTACACACTTTTAGAAAATGAAGTAGTTTTTTGTTGCTGACATTGATGGTACATGGTAGGTTAGACACACCAAAAGTATGTAGACAACCCAGCTAATTATTGAGCTCAGGTGTTTTGACCACAAGCATTGCTAACAATGTTAGAACACTTTTCTTTTACACCACTAGAATCCTAAAGTCAGCTAAAAATCTTTTAAATATAAATATTTTTTTTAATGCAGAAAATAGCATTTAAAACAGTGATTGTTGGTAAATTCACAAAGAAAAATCAATATTGTGTAATGTTTGCTATGCAAAATATGTATAATTAATTATAACCAAATAGAATTTAATACTGTTTAATATGATGGCACGGTGGCTCAGTAGGTAGCACTGTCACCTCACAGCAAGAAGGTGGTGTTTACATGTTCTTCCAATGTCTGTGTGGGTTTCCTCCAGGAGCGCTGCTTTTCTCCCACAGTACAAAGATGTACAAGTGAGGAGAATTGGAGATACAAAATTGTCCGACTGTGTTTGACATTAAAGACTTGAACTAAAGTGCCCAGGTGGCCACCATATCTGCAGGGTGGGGGCTGGACTATGTGTGGTGGGATGTTTATATGCTGTGTAAGGACCCTGATTGGCGGAAGAGACGCCTGTGCATAGTGCATGGGAGAGACGAGGAGGGCTGTGCACGTGTTGGAAGAGGCGTGTGCAGTGACGTGCTCTCCTCGGATGCAATCTGGTATCTCTCAGCAGCGGAAGACAAAATTGAGTGTGCTAAATTGGGAGGAAAATGCATTAAAAAAAGACTTGAACTGATGAAGCTTCTGTAACCAGTAACTACATTTCCTGTCATAAATGTAGCCAGTGTGTAAAACATGACATTAAAATCCTAATAAATAAAAAAATTAATCCCACTACAGAGCAGCTAGCAAATAAGCCATGAATTAGTGGCTTAACAATGTCCGATAATTATTATATTTTTTTTTTTCCAGCTTTAAAAATACAGTCCAAGCTTTTCTGCATCAGAATTTGTTGGTAATTTACTGTCAGAAATCAATAAAAGCAAGCAGTTCTTAGATGTGTTAATAAAATAAACTTACTGGTTATATTTTTTGAAAAATATATATCTGCTTTGTTTTACTCCTAAAGATTTAACATTGGAAGCATGTAATGTGAAAGCAAAAACTAAGACTAAAACTAGTGTGACCACGGCTTTATCATAAACTTTACTACTGTAAACTTAAATTTTATTATTATTTGATCTTTGGCATTGTGTTTATATTGCGTGTTACTTTTGTCTATAATGGCAGTATTATTATTATTATTTATTTTTTATTATTATCATTATTATTATTATTATTATTATTTATTTTTTAATATTATCATCATTATTATTATTATTATTATTATTAATCATCTCCGAGATGTTTTCTTCTGTCTAGCAGTCATCACCCTAATGCCTTTGAGTAGGTGTCCTAACTTTAATGATTACCTCTATAGAATGTCATTGGCATGGGAAAGGCAAGCCTGTCTAGCCTCATGGCCTCAGTATCTCTCCGGTACAGTTACGCCTCCTCTTTAGTGCATAGACATGTTCTGAATAATGTTGGCCACTGTGTTTCTGAGGATGGTGCTGGATTTCTAGATATGTGTAAGGTATCTGTGTGTGTGTGCGTGTGTGCGTGCTACCAAGCTGGGGTGAACAGATCAAGCTTTATCGAAATCCCATCTCTCGTCTCCGCTAGGCAGGTTTAGTCTGTCCACTCTGTCTCTTTGATACTACAGTGTGCTCTGACACATCTGATATGAGGTGGGTGTTAAATCTCACACCGGCTCGTATTGTGCCCCTCTTTGTGGAAGCCTATCTGCTTGCACCATCGACACGTTTACAGCCATACATTTATATAGATAGAGACACAGCGAGGACAAGGACTGTTGATAAAGGAATATGAGTATGTTTTATTTTTACTTGTGTGCCATATGTGCTCATAAAAACATCAAGGTGACCTGAAGAAATTGAGATCATGGTTTTATGAAGCTTTCGAGTGAAGTGATGCTGCAAAACTAATATTAACACTACTACTGCTATTACTGCTAATACTACAAATAATGCCACATAAACACTATTAACACTACTACTGCTGTTACTACTAGTACATTATCCTACAATAACCAATTAATAGTACTATTGCTGTTACTACCACTACTACATTATCCTACAATAACCAATTAATAGTACTATTGCTGTTACTACCACTACTACATTATCCTACAATAACTAATTAATAGTACTACTGCTGTTACTACTAGTACATTATCCTACAATAACCAATTAATAGTACTATTGCTGTTACTACCACTACTACATTATCCTACAATAACTAATTAATAGTACTACTGCTGTTACTACTAGTACTACATTATCCTACAATAACTAATTAATAGTACTATTGCTGTTACTACCACTACTACATTATCCTACAATAACCAATTAATAGTACTATTGCTGTTACTACCACTACTACATTATCCTACAATAACTAATTAATAGTACTACTGCTGTTACTACTAGTACTACATTATCCTACAATAACTAATTAATAGTACTATTGCTGTTACTACCACTACTACATTATCCTACAATAACCAATTAATAGTACTATTGCTGTTACTACCACTACTACATTATCCTACAATAACTAATTAATAGTACTACTGCTGTTACTACTAGTACTACATTATCCTACAATAACTAATTAATAGTACTATTGCTGTTACTACCACTACTACATTATCCTACAATAACTAATTAATAGTACTACTGCTGTTACTACTAGTACTACATTATCCTACAATAACTAATTAATAGTACTACTGCTGTTACTACTAGTACTACATTATCCTACAATAACTAATTAATACTACTACTGCTGTTACTACTAGTACTACATTATTCTACAATAACTAATTAATACCACTACTGCTGTTACTACTAGTACTACATTATCCTACAATAACTAATTAATAGTACTACTGCTAATACTTTTAGTATTACAACTAATTCCACCATAAACACTATTAATACTACTAATGCTGTTACTACTAGTACTGCATAGTTCTACAATAACTAATTAATACTACTACTGCTGCTATTATTAATACTAACATTAATGGTACCACAGCCATTATTAATATTACTACTACTGCTGTTACTACTAATACTAACATTAATGCTCTTACAGCCACTATTCATATTACTACTGCTATTTTGACTAGTACTACTGGACTATTAAAACTACTACTATTGTTACTACTAATATTAGTTTCCTACTACAGCTAATATTAGCATTAGTTCTGTGTTTGCTCCTTATACTGCAACTAATCCTTCAACAGCCACTTTTAATACTACTGCTGCTATTACTACTAATACTACAATTAATGCCAACATGAGTAGTGTTAAAACTACTACTGTTTTAATACTAACACTATCAATAATGCCACAACAACTACCAATAATACCATTACTACTAATGCTAAATCCTACAAGAACTTGGCTCCAGTTGGTGGGGTAAAGATTCCAGGAGCAGCTTGTCATATTGTGACATCCAGTTCTCAGTTCTGTGCTATCCTTGTTCTATCCATTTTCTCTATTGCAGGCTGCAAACTACAGTATAGATGCAAAATACATTATGAATATGTGTGTAAAGTGACTGTGTGTAGACGTGCAAATGCAAAGAGTACATCATGTACCAGATAGCAGACGATGAGGGATAACAGTCTAAATTGCAATATAGTTTATAAATAAGTGAAGTGACAAAGATGTGCAGAATGTGCAAGATGACAGTCTGTGAGGGTGGGGTAATCAGTCAGTGAGGTGTGATAGAGGCCACAGCTCTTGGGAAGAAGCTGTTTCTCAGTCTGTTTGTGTGTGCTCGGATAGCCCTGCACCGCCTGCCAGACGGTAACGAGTCAGACATGTAGTTTCCAGGGTGTGTTGCATCTTCGCTGGCAGAATCAGCAAAGATGCAAGACATTCTGGAAACTACTGTCAATCCATGACAGCTTTATAATCTGTGATGTCATAAACATCTATGTCATGGATACTGGTAACAATGTTAACTGACATGACTGCATATGAGAGGTTTATGTTAGTATTATGTTAGTGTTATGAAAGTGTTTGGGTAAAGTGTTTCAGTTTGTTTTAATTGTTTACAATTAGACTTGTACTTTTCTGAATGAAAATAAATCACTTTGGGCTCAGACGGTCTGAAATGTACATTGTAAACAAGGTGTACATGCTTTTGGTGCAACATTGATCAATACTGCATGTATAATTGAAACTAAAGTGACAAGCTGTAGGTGGAAAGTTGAGTTTCTATCAGATAAGAATTCATCCTGCACTGTATCGTCTCTCTCCTCTCACTGGCATCTTATCTGATCCGCTCAAGCCCAATTTCTGTATAAATCTGAAACCAGCCGAGTCTTTCTCTCTTTCATCATTGTAGCGCTGTACTACTGACCTTCTCTCAGGATCCATCCACTGGGAGCTCCACTGCATAAACTAGTCTAATTCTGATACTATTTCAGGAGATGTAGGTGTCTGTGTGTCTGAGCAACTGTGAGAGAAACAAAGACGGCGAGAGAATAAATGAAGGCAGAAAGAAAATTCACACTTTTTGGTGGAAAAGTGAAAATAATCATGTGCAAATTTTTATTCTGCATTTAAATAGAAAAGCCAGATGCTCACATCTATCAGTGTCATTTGTTCAAATGGAATCTCTTAACATTGCATAAACAATCTAAAAATGCTTAGTGAATGGAAGATTGAAGCTCATTTCATTTTATTTCATTTTTTTATATCAGGAAAATACAATCACAGAAATCATTACAGGTTAGTGTTGGTTCTTGTGGGGTTGGTAGTGGTTTATATCGTTCACTAGTAAATTAACTGGGTTGAGCTGTGATTAAAAAAACAATCCTCAATCCTCCTGTTTAATGAATTCATAGATCATAGATTCATAGATCAACGCTCACACAACTGAGGGTTTTTATTACACATACTGAAAATTCAACCCACAACATGATTTTAGACTTTTAGACAGCAATCACAAAATATTATGCTGACCCTAGTGTGTTGGTTTACTCTAACCCTAGAGTAGCCAACCCAACTGCAGGATACTTAAGAAAGGTAGAACATTAATGCGCCTAAACAACCACAAAACAAAATAAGTGGAACAATGGCTGAGCGAAACTTATTTGTTTGTTTGTTTGTTTTATTAGGATTTTAATGTCGTGTTTTACATTTTGGTTACATTCATGACAGGAACGGTAGTTACTCATTACAAAAAGTTCATCAGTTCACAAGGTTATCTCAAACACAGTCATGGACAATTTAGTATCTCCAATTCATCTCACTTGTGTGTCTTTGGACTGTGGGAGAAAACCGGAGCACCCGGAGGAAACCCACGCAGACACGGGGAGAACATGCAAACTCCACACAGTAAGGACTTGAATCACCTCACCTGGCGATTGAACCCAGGACCCAGGAGTGTAATCAACGGGAAAAACTGAAAAGCCATGTACAGACTGAAGAAAAGATTAATGAGGATGCTGAGTTTTATCTATACCAGCTACTCAAGCCACCAGTGAGCTTTAACCTTTAATTCTTGACAGGGAACCAAAAGAAAACTCAGTCAACCAGCACCGATCATTACAAATACACTTATAATAGCTTGTAACAGACAAAATACACAAGAAGAGTACCACACCACCAACTGAGTTCCAGGTAATCAGATCAAAAGGACTCTGGCGAAAGAGCTAGTGAGAGAAGCCAAGCAGGTCATTGATCTTTGACCAGCTTAATCTGACAAATCAACAAAAAGACACACAGACAAACAGGCAGAAAACAAGAAAGCACAGCAAAGAGCCTGAACTCCACCCCACCTCCCACCCGCGGTGAAATGAGTAATGCTTCATTAGACGCAGATTATTCATCTGAATGTGGTTTAAAAAGTGAACTGTACTATCATTCAGTCTGCACCTTCACGCCTGTGCCAGCTAACATGGGCACCTTACAGGTGGGCACCTTACATTAATGATATTTTGTGTTATCAAAAGTTCCTTATATTTGCACGGGGCATGAATTTCATGGCAGTTTTGGGATTTTAATAACTTCTGCAACTGTCCTTTTTATGTGACTGAATAATTGCAACACAAACTCCTTTGTTTATAGACAATATGACACAAATCCTGGGTTAAAATATAGATACAGCAACTTCATTGTTAATTTGTTGTAGACATTGTAGTATTGTTGTAGTGTTTTGTCCTGTCACTATGTCACATGGCCTCTTATTTTTGAATGAGTTATTAGGATTAACTGCAGCTGATAACTTCTCTGTGCCCTTATAATAGAAGAAGAATGAAGAATGGCTTTATCTGTCATATATACATACACATACAGTACAATTAAATTGATTTTCTTTGTATCCCAGCTTGTCTGGTCAAAGCGCAGGGTCAGCCATTGTATGGCGCCACTGGAGCAGACAGGGTTAAGGGCCTTGCTCAAGGGCCCAACAGAGGCTGCATAGCAGAGCCTGGATTTGAACAGACAATCTTCCGATTGATAGTCCAAAGCTCTACACACTAGGCTACCCACTGTCTGGTTTGATTGCATTTACATTTACATTTTCAGCATTTAGCAGACGCTTTTATCCAAAGCGACTTACAATCATGACTACACTTTGAGCAATTGAGGGTTAAGGACCTTGCTCAGGGGCCCAACAGTGGTGGTGGTGGTGAGGCTTGAACCGACAACCTTATGATTACTAGTCCAGCATCTTAACCACTGAGCTACCACTGCCTTATGTGAGGTGATTGCACATATTATGAAGTGCACAGATCAGTGGTCTCTTCCAACCCAAACTCTTACCTTATGCTAAGAGAAAATTTGTTTTGATGGTTTGGATGTAGTGAATTAGAAGCCGGTAATTGGAATTCTCCTGCGTTTCAGGTTGTCCACAAAAAAACGTGCAGTAATGGTGTTTACGATTACCTAAAGCGAATATATCAACCAGATAAAATAATTTCATTTATACACTCAATAAAGCCTACACACAATTTCCCAGAATACTGGAAATTACCAAAACCATTAGATCATTTAAAGAAATGATTATTCAGAACCATTGGGCCAGTTCCCAGTAGGAAAAAAAATTATAGCAGGCATGTTGAACTTGCTTATTTTACTTTTTTATCCATTCCCTGTGGTTGGATTGCTACAAATTTTAAGGGGGTGGTGGATGTAAACAGATGGTTTGAATCAGTTTCAATCTAATTAGTTTCTATAATTTACCAGATTCTAATGTGATAGGGTGGCTTAGTGGCTCAGTGGGTAGCACTGTCAAGGTCCTGGGTTCGATCCCCAGGTGGGGCGGTCTGTGTGGAGTTTGCATGTTCTCCCCGTGTCTGCGTGGGTTTCCTCAGTCAGGTTAATTGGAGACGCTGATTTGCCCTATAGGTGAATGGGTGTGTGTATGTGTGTGTGTGTGTCTGCTCTGCAATGGACTGGCGCCCCATCCAGGGTGTTACTGTGTGCCTTGCGCCCATTGAAAAGCTGGGATAGGCTCCAGCACCCCCTTGCGACCCTAACTGGATAAGCGGTTAAGAAAGTAAGTGAGTGAGTAATGTGATAGGATGGCACAATGGCTCAGTGGGCAGCACTGTCGCCTCACAGCAAGAAGGTCCTGGGTTCGATCCCCAGGTAGGGCGGTCTGGGGCCTTTCTGTGTGGAGTTTGCATGTTCTCCCCATGTCTGCGTGGGTTTCCTCTGGGAGCTCCGGTTTCCTCCCACTGTCCAAAAACATGCAGGTGAGGTGAATTGGAGATACTAAATTGTCCATGACTGTGTTTGACATTAAACTTGTGAACTGATTAATCTTGTGTAAGCAGTAACTTCCTGTCCTGTCATGAATGTAACCAAGGAGTGTAAAACATGACGTTAAAATCCTAATAAACAAACAAATCTAATGTGATATTTATATGGATTGGATTGTTCCAAAACTATAAAGCTTCAGATTTCTATTCTAGTTTCACCGATTTGTCGTTCTCCTTCCTTTTGTCCTCAGATAAGTCATGCTGCTTTGTTAAACACTTCACAGTATCTGGATTTGTTTAGTTTTGCATCTAAACCCAACCTGTGCAAAACCCATAATACAGACATTGTAACTCGGTGTGTATACTTCATAAATAGAATTAGAATGTAAGTACAATAAGTCGTCATGCTTTGGTTTCAGAATTTTTGCTTATATCTGTAGCCACAGTGTGTATAGGTGCAGACCTGAAGTCCTGATCCAGCTTTTATAGTTTCAGAGGAAGCTTCTTCTTCTCAAGGCATATGCCACATTAACGTTTCATGATTGATGCTGCTCTTTCCTCCAGCAGGAAACTTCAAAGGCCTGCATCCTCTTTCTCAACCACTCCTTACCTTCTGAGGTTTAAATCTGTGCTCGGTGACAAAAAAGAAAAAAAAAATTCTTATGTATTAAGCAGTAGCTACTTCTTCTCTTAGCTTGCACTCTCAGAAATACTATAGGAAGTACTATAATGTACCATAGTGCTGTATTTTTTTGGCAGATACATATTAGTCTTACATAGTTCAACCATGTATTATATGGTCCACTAAAAACCCATATATTTAATGTATAATGTTTAGAAGAATGCCTTAATTTGTCAGGCATATATACATATACATGAGTACAGTACTGTGGAATTCTTTTTCCACATATCCCAGCTTGTTTGGAAGCTGGGGTCAGAGCGCAGGGTCAGCCATTGTACGGCACCCCTGGAGCAGACAGGGTTAAGGGCATTTGCTCAAGGGCCCAAAAGTGGCTGCATATCAGAGTCTGAATTCGAACCCGACAATCGATTGATAGCCCACTGTCCCTGTCTAATGTAGTAGCCCACCATTGTTGAGATCCAAGTGTGAATCTCATGTGTGCTATTGACACGATTGACTGTATCTGTTGTGGTGGGATAGTAGAAGGTATTCTCAGGTAGTGCTCCTGTTATTGCGCCCTCTGCTGGCTGGTCACAGTGCCTGCACAGAGATGGTGAATAATGGAGAGCAGTGCATGACTCTCTGTGTGAAACTGTCTTTAAAGAAACAACCTATATGTAATACATGCAAAGTACTGAAAACTTAGTGCTGCGGTGTTACTTTTAAAGCTCTGCTCAGTTCATTCTGATTCAGAATCTAGTGAACTTTAGGGCTGTGCTAAATGCGGGACTGTTCTCATAAGCCTTCACTTCTCTTAATGGAACATCTCAACCAGAGAAGCAATTAAAACTAAATCCTGAAGCAGCTGGAACACAATGCATGAGCTGTAAGACATTTATTTAATATGCTCTGTCATTTATTTCTGTTCTTAAAGCAGTGTCCCCATTTAAAAGCTTATCGGGTTAAGATTTCCATTAGCAGTTTTGTTTTCAGCTAACAGGATAATTGATTAAAAGCACATCTTGTCTTTAAATAGATGCGTTTCTGAATAAACCAGTGATGCATCGTTCTTCTTTTTGTATTTAAAAGTATTCTGTTGCATAATTGCTTCTCTTCTGATTTAAAACCACCTAGTGAATGTACACATGCTCATCGGCATGCACAGAGCTACGCCACACTTCAGCTTTTTAAACGTTTTAAAAGCTTTTCATGTTTTTTTTTTCTTGTCCAAGCCAAAGTGAAGCTAAAACACCTTGATGCGACGCAAATGATGCATAATGACTTTTAAGTGCTTTTTGTGTAAAGATTCAGTTCTGAATTAAAATAAAAAAACTGATCATTTAACTCTTGAATTGGTTCACAGCTTTTGTGTGATCAGATGATTTTTTTGCAGGCTGTCATAAATAAGCAGTTTACCTGGCCTTAAAAAACAGTTCATCATCGCCAGCCATCCATGCATCTCTGATTTCTTTATTTGGATTCTTCACCAGACACATGGGTCAAATAATTTTAAGTGCTTTTCAGCAATAAATATAGAAAATACTAGAGCAGAGGTTTTAAGACTTTTCATTATGCCAGCCCAATTGGCTACTAAAACTGTTGCTGCGAACAAGATGATTAATGAATACCAATCACTTTGAATGCAATAACAAATATAACACTGTAATCAGGCTGGCACGGTGGCACGGATGTAAGAGTGGCGCACCAGTGAAGTGAAGCACCAGCATCGCTGCTGGTGACCAGGGTTTGATCCGTGTTTCTAGTCACTTTCTGCGACTGTGTCCCTAAGATTTGCAGAAGGTGGATCTCTTCAATGGCTTCCTGTAGCTGCTCGCATTCAGTTTAAAACACTGATGCTTGCCTTCAAAGCCAAAAATGGACCAGCCCCAAACTACCTTCAAGGTCTAATCAAAGCCCGCTCTGTACCACGTAACCGCTCGACTTGACCCTTCACCCAGGACTCGAGGAAGACAAGCATCGGCATCAAGGCTCTTCTCTGTACTTGTACCCAAGTGGTGGAACAAACTTCCTCTGTCTGTCCGGACAACTGAGTTTCTTGCTGTCTTCAAAAGACGATTACAAACCCACCTTACTAAGCACTTAAGCTGAGATGTACTTACTAATGCTCTTAAAAAAAACACCTTGGTTCTAACAGGTTTCAGCAAATTTGTGTTCTTGAACTGTTGTTCATTTAAACTAGAGTAAGGTAATGTTTACTATGGAAAGCACTTCCGTAAGTCGCTCTAGATAAGAGCGTCTGCTAAATGCCGAAAATGTAAATGTAATATGGATAGACTATTAAAATTCAACCCTGCGTGGGGCGCCTGGGTGGTGCAGCTAGATGTCTAACACACTAGCCCACCACTACTGAGATTTCGAGCTCTTGAGACTGGCCGCCTAGATAGTGAATAATGGAGAATAATGTACGTGATGCTGCTCTTTGTGTGAACCTGCCTCATTGGCTACTGCACAGGTGTCAGACAGGGTGTACTGTATATTAGGAACTGCCCTTTGTGGTCAGGGTAGGGGTCTGCAGCAGTGAGGAGATACAACTGGGTTTACTAGCAGTTAGCCAATCAGCCAATGTTAACTATGTGTTAACATTACTTATAATATACACTGATCAGCCATAACATTAAAAGCACCTCCTTGTTTCTACACTCACTGTCCATTTTATCAGCTCCACTTACCATATAAAAGCACTTTGTAGTTCTACAATTACTGACTGTAGTCCATCTGTTTCTCTACATACCATTTTAACCTGCTTTCACCCTGGTCTTCAATGGTCAGGACCACCACGGAGCAGGTATTATTCGGGTTGTGGATCATTCTCAGCACTGCAGTGACACTGACATGGTGGTGGTGTGTTAGTGTGTGTTGTGCTGGTATGAGTGGATCAGACACAGCAGCGCTGCTGGAGTTTTTAAATATCATGTCCACTCACTGTCCACTCTATGTAAAGATGTAAAGTCAGAGATGATCACTCATCTATTGCTGCTGTTTGAGTTGGTCATCTTCTAGACCTTCATCAGTGGTCACAGAACGCTGCCCACGGGGCGCTGTTGGCTGGATATATTTTTGGTATATATTATATATATTATCAGCGCTGCTGTGTCTGATCCACTCATACCAGCACAACACACACTAACACACTACCACCATGTCACTATTACTGCAGTGCTGAGAATGATCCACCACCCAAATAATACCTGCTCTGTAGTGGTCCTGGGAGAGTCCTGACCATTGAGTAAAAGGGGGCTAACAAAGCGTGCAGAGAAACAGATAGACTACAGTCAGTAATTGTCGAACTACAAAGTGTTTCTGTATGGTAAGTGGAGCTGATAAAATGTTCAGTGAGTGTAGAAACAAGGAGGTGGTTTTAATGTTATGGCTGATCGGTGTTTATTATTATTATTATTATTATTATTATTATAGTATTCTAGTTTTGTAAGAATCTGGCCAGTGCATAAAAAAGGTACATCCCAACTGGGACAAAGAATAATCAAATAACATTTATTAAAAATACATTTAACATCAACATTTATTTAGAAGAAAAGAGAAAAGCACAGTGAACTAATCATATGGGCTAATATTTCTATTAATAATTCTATTATATTCTATTAAAAATTAGAATAGCCACAGGACAAGAAGTGATGTGTTGGACCTATTTATAAATTGTTGTATTTATTATGACACACATTGTTAGATTTTAGTATTTTATAGTAAATATGGTTGTGTATGTGTGCGACTGTAACAGTGAAGGATAGACATGTTCAGAGCTGGGTTTCAGGGTAGTGCAGGGTTACTGAAATGATTGAGCTGTAGAATTGTTAGCGAGGAGCTAAGCTCAGGGACATGTGTTCCACTTGACATGTTACTCGAGAGGAGATAGAGATATCCAGCTGTCCCCTCATCTGTTACCAAGGGCAGCCCTTCAACAACTGTGAAATGAGGCTAATGCTTTAAGACCTGTTACTCCACATAGTACAAAATAAACACTTCTATTGATAGTGTTTATTCACAAACTAGCTCCTCTTGACCTCTTTAGTTTATCATTAAAGTGCTCTTCAAAGTAAACACACCTATGAGACGATAGGTCATTAATGCTGACTCTGTTCAGATCCCAGTCAACATTTATGAAGGATTTAAAGATTGTGAGATCATTAAAGGGTCTTTTGGAGGAGGTCAAACCTCAACCACAGTGCTGCAAAAAGCTCAGAATATTTTAATATAGAAGTCTTCAAGTTATCATCATCAGCTTTAGCAACAATTCACAAAGTTTATTGTCAGGGTTTGAATGGGTGATTGAGAGGTTCTGACCCCCCTATTTAATACCCCCCCCCCCCCCCCCCCCCCCCCCAAAAGAGGTAAAATCAACAGGTTGGCAGGCCAGCTCTTCTCTGGCTTGCTCAGCTGTACTTTTAATAAAGACACAACTGCTAATGAAAGTAAAGGCAGACACGTGAGACACGAATTGGTATGGTCCACTCTAGAGGTGTCTGAAATCGTATTCTTCCAGGTATGAATATAAAGTTGAACCTCCAGTTGTCACTGTATAACTCACACTGGTTATTGTGGTGTTTGAGGACACTCTTTCCTTTTTTTTTTTTATATTTAAATATTAATATAACATTGCTGGCAAAACTATCCAGCATGAAGAACATAATCAAACATATATTAGTAAAAGTATGATTCAGCCTTTACAAATGTACTCAAATAAAAGCTGATTTAAGCTCTAATTAAAACTACCTTTACAAGCATTTTATTGTTTCCAGCATTTATTTAAAAATGACTACAGCAGTCCAGGTTCAAACCCACAATCTCCCACTGACAGGGTGTAACCTGAGACATTTGTGCCACTCGGGAGCCGTACGGTCATTCTTTAAACCGCAGCACCTTCACCTTCATGTAAAATTCATAATAGTAAATTTCATACATCAAAACCTCCCACTGTTATTCCCAGGGTGGAGTTATATTTAAGGAGTATAGGTCAGAGCAGTTTTTTTTCAGCTTCTCTGGAGAGTTTCATAGGCAGGAATTATGGTTGGGGTGCAGCGGGTACAGACATTATTCATGTTCACGCCCCGATCAGAAATGGTACAGGGTGCAGAGGAGAGAAGAGAGTGACGACTTAAAAATGCCAGGCTCATTCGCCGAATCTTTGGCCTACTTGTCTAAACTTGAGGATGACATTTTAATGGGGTGTCATAGTTTGTAAGAATTAGCATTAAATTTCAATGTGACTGGAGGCCATTTGTAGAACAGGCTGGCAAACAGCTAAAGAAAAAACAAAGGGAAAGAGATTATGGCTCCAGTGCCTGTTATGAGGCTTTTATTCAATGTCATCCATCATTTATCCATCATTTTGCAGACCTGATTTACTAAGATTGCAAATGAAGAGAATGAAATGAAAGGAGGAGAGCACTGTGCCTCAGCAGGTGGTGTTAGATGTTAGTGCCTCATCTTAGGAAAACATGCCAGTAAGTGGATTGTTTTCTTTGAACTATGCATAGAAAGATAAACAGACGGACAGATGGACAGAAGAATAGATTGGTGGAATGATGGATAGATGGAAGGATGGATGGATGAGTAGATGGATAGAAAGAAGGGTGGGGATGGATGGATGGATGGATGGATGGATGGAAAAGTGGATGGATGGTTTGATGAATGAATGGATGGAAAGAGTTGATGGATGGATGGATGGATGGATGGATGGAAAAGTGGATGGATGGATGGATGGATGGATGGAAAAGTGGATGGATGGATGGATGGATGGAAAAGTGGATGGATGGATGGACGCCTCCTGAAACAATGGGTGCAAGACAGTAGTTATTACTGCACAGGACAGCAGACATTACCAATCCACACACTCAGGGACAATTTAGAGCAGCAAATTCACAACTTGTGTTTTAGAAGTTAAGAGAATGCATAATAATACCATGAGGAACTAATTTTATAGGACGCTTGCATGTTTTCTGCAGGCTTGTATATTTACAAACACAATCTCATGGCCACTGTGTCTAAACCTTTTGGGTTTGATTCTTTCATAAATGGAATTTGAACTGGAATTGAACTTTTATACTTGAGTTTGAACTTCTCTACATAATATGACAGCTGAACTGTGAGGTGTGAAAAAACAACAGGTTTTGGTTATAAAAAGACTGATATTTAAATGTGCACATTGTCACATTCCTGTAGTTAATTAAAATGAGCTGCTTTTCATCTTTCTGTTCTTTGCACTGTATATAAATTAATACATGACTAAGTTTGCTTTGCATGATAATGAAATTAACTTTTGAGTTCTCATCATGCTCTGTTTTCTCTCTACAGCTGGAACAACATATATATTTGGGAAAGGAGGGGGTCTGATCACCTTCAACTGGCCAGCTAACGAGCGACCGAGCACACGGACGGACCGGCTGACCGTGGGCTTCAGCACCTCACTTAAGGATGGCATCCTGGTGCGCATTGATAGCGCCCCGGGTCTAGGCGATTACATCATGCTCCACATTGTAAGTACTCATTTGATTTGTCCTGTTCTATATTTGGGGACTAACATAATCAACAAGTGGATAAGAAATATCAACAGTAAATAATAAATAATGTCAAATATAAACTGTGGAATACATTTGCAATGCACAATCATAGTATGCAAGTTTAAGTGTTCCAGGTTTCCAGGTTTTTCCCCTGTAGAGCGACGCATTATAAAATAAAGTCTAAAATACGAGCAGTCGTGCAGCCTATGTTGTAAACACAGGTGCTTAGAAATTAGGGCATGTGGATAACCCACCACTGATGGTGGAAGTGATTTTAATTTATATGATCAAGTGTTGGTTGTTATCTGATCTGGTTAAGCTTTAATCTGGAGCTAATCTCCCCTGCAGATGAAAGATGAGAGAAATCTGATTTCATGCTGGCTGATTCTAAATTGTGTACAGTGCTTGTAGGGAAGTGGTTGTTAAATATAGAGCTGGGTAGATGAACAGACAACAGATGTACTGATGTAATAGATGGATGAGGTGGATGGATGGTTTGATGGATGGACATACAAGCCATAGATGGATAGCTAGATGGAAGAGGATGAACAAATTAGTTGGTTGAATAGATGGCAGATGTGTATGTGTATGGATGAATGAATGGATGTATTTTTTTTCCAAGATTTTTATTTATTTCATGTTCTTTATGTGCTTTAATGTATTTTTTCTTCTTACCATGGCTGGCATTATCTATGACAAACACTCTTATTTCTATATCTCTATTTAAATGTTCCTTATTTTTTGTACATTTTACATTTTTAAAAAACTTTTCTATTTTTGAGTATTTTTTTAAATCTAATTACAGTGGAACCTCCATTTAATGAACCTCCATTTAACGGATTTCGAATTTAACTAACAAAATCTGGAAAACCGAATGTCCGGTCCCATTGTTAAAAATTTCAGCGAGAAGTGTACCAAGACCAGTAGTGAGTGGCACGGTGGCTAAGTGTGTAGCACTGTCGCCTCACAGCAAGAAGGTCCTGATTCAATCCCCAAGTGGGGCGGTCCGGGTCCTTTCTGTGTGGAGTTTGCATGTTCTCCCCGTGTCCGTGTGGGTTTCCTCCGGGAGCTCCGGTTTCCTCCCACAGTCCAAAGACGTGCAAGTGAGGTGAACTGGAGATACAAAATTGTCTTAGGCTGTGTTTGATAACCTTGTGAACTGATGAATCTTGTGTAATGAGTGTAATGAGTAACTACCATTCCTTCCCAAGTGTAAAACATGACATTAAAATACTAATAAACAAACAAACCAAGCAAGATCAGTTCTGTAATTGTCCAATAGCCAGCGCACGCCTCTCTGTTTACATGAGTGAAAGGCTTTATTTTGTCATTTACCACACAAGGTAAATCAAATTTCTCCCCAGTAGTACATTTACTAAAAAGTTTTACATTACTGTTTACATCTATACATTTCTATATATGTTGCTTTATTAATATGTGCATGTTTAGCTTAGTGCATTGTTTTCATATATTTTCACATCCCCTGACAAAATAAAAAGCAAAAAAAAAAAAAAAAAAAAACGGACAGTTGCTTTTTACTGACCAATCCTTCCCCCTTTTAATCTGTTAAATCGAGGTTCCACTGTACTAATGTGGTCGAGCAGTCACAAAAGACAGACACTAAATAGCTTTTATCACCTTTTGTGATTTTGAATGTGCAATAATTCAGTCATTCATAGATAATTGATTTATGTAATTTAATGATTTTGTATGAATTAGGGATGTAACGATGCACCACAAGACAGTTAAAAATTGATTCACTGGCGCTATTCACCTCGCCTGGTTGACGTCACTACAGGGTTGCCAGATTAGGAATTTTCCAGCCAAATGTTTTTATGTGAGGATACTTTCTTTATTTGTATTATTCATTAATTTATTTATGTGGGATTGTTTTAAAATTTCATTTACATTTTTTTTTACACAAAAAGGGAAATGTGCAGCATTGTTTGCATAGTTTGTACCTACCTCAGAAATAAAAGGGCATTCATTATTTAGATAAATAAAAGATAAGCACAAATACAGTAATTTATTTTTTTAAAGAGAAATAATAAAAGCAAACTTTGTCATAATTTGTCTTCAATTTAATTTTGTTTTAAAAATTGGGAAAAAATCGTAGCATGAACCCAGTATCGTGAATCACATCATGGGTAGAGTGTATCGTTACATCCCTAGTATCAATACAGTCCACTGGTGCATATGTGCTGAGGGTGGGTAAGGATGAGTTACAGATTATTAATCTGAACTCTGTAGCTTTACTCTCAGATCAAATCAAACAACAGTTATTGGGAATTCATTTCAAAGAGCTTTTCACATACATGTTTCCATACATTAATCATATACAGTAATATAAAGTCCATTGATAGCCTCCAGTAAAAGAAGGTTTATACACACAGACACACACATAGTTTTTACTGGAGTAAAGCTTTGTGTATTCAGTCAACTGGAGGAGCTTCTTCGGGAGGATTGTGAACAAAGTGTTTTTTCCTCCCTCTCACTTGCGCTCATTAATAATTAAGGGCTAAATGTTGATATTATCATAGCGCAGTAGCTCGGAGAGCTGTTGATCTCTGAATTGTTGTTCAACACGTCAGAATTAGTGTAGCGTCGCTGCAGTCGCGCCCCTGTTTAAACACCATGACACAAGCAAACAGCTCCAGGGTAACAACGAGAATCAATTAACTGATTGAAAAGTTTTAGATTGAAAAGTTGTGTTTTTAGTCACCCGTGAGCCGTGACACAGTCTGTTCTGCAGCAGGAAGTGACTGGGTTGTGAATAATTTATTTGTCTTGCAACGTGGGCTGGCGTGAAAATTAACTTGCTGTTCGCAAAGACAAAACAAGCTTTTTTTTTCTTACACAGGGTACCAGCAGGGCGGCTTTAGCTCATGAATAATTGATGTTATATTGAACAACCTTTTTTTCCTTTTCGCTTTTCTTTCTGAAACCTGTTAATGTGTTCCATGGTCCCGTTGAACTGAATATAATTTAGGCTTTTGTAAAATAATGGGGTTGTTTTTGACACTTATACACTGAAAATGGCGGCACGGTGGCTAAGTGGGTAGCACTGTCGCCTCACAGCAAGAAGGTCCTGGGTTTGATCCCCAGGCGGTCCGGGTCCTTTCTGTGTGGAGTTTGCATGTTCTCCCCGTGTCTGTGTGGATGTCTTCTGGGTGCTCCAGTTTCCTCCCACAGTCCAAAAACATGCAAGTGAAGTGAATTGGAGACACTAAATTGTCCATGACTGTGTTGGATATAACCTTGTGAACTGATGAATCTTGTGTAATGAGTAACTACCGTTCCTGTCATGAATGTAACCAAAGTGTGGAACATGACGTTAAAATCCTAATGAACAAATAAACAAACATACACTGAAAATAACACGAATATAATATAAAAACACTGAAATAAAAAGCTGATTCTTACAATTTCTCAGAACCTCGAGCTGGAACACAAGTTTAAAAGTAAAACAGTGAGAAAAATACAGATAAACACAGACACGTGGACACAAATGCAGATTCGTCTCATATTTGCACTTTGATGACGATTTACCGCACCACTCAAGCCGAGCACTGAACAAAGCGACTGTTCATTGTTAATTTTAAATTAAAAAACAAACTGAACACATTGAGTTTAAAGAAAATGTTGAAATTAAGGGTACAAATTTCTCGACAAGGGCATTGAGTTTCAAAGTTTGAGTTTATGAGACGTTGAGTTACAAGGTACCGTTGTGTAGCTTTGTGGTTACTTAAAGTTTATTCATTGGCCATTTTATAAGCTACATTAATCACAAAGATTGGCTTCATGCGTAGACAATTACAAATAAGATTATAGCTCTGGATGACTTGATAATCCCTCTACAACATCCATTAAGGGAAATTGATCCTCATTGATCATACACTGCTCAAAAAAATCAAGGGAGCACTTAATGATCACAGCATAACACAAAGGCAATTAATCTGTCCAGTTAGGAAGTATCAGCGATCGTGAATCAATTTCACCTGCTTTCACCTCCTTATCCTTCCTAGTGTCACTACTGGTGGTATGGGGCGGTACCTGCAGCCTATTCAGGTTGCACTAGTTGTCCAGCACTTTCATCCATACGTTCAGTCACAAGAAATTTTGATGTTGTCCAGCACAGTCTCAAGGGCCTGGTGGATATACCAGGACAAAGGTTGTCCTATTAGTAGGTCAGAAGGTCACTGGCTCAAGCCCCAGGCATCTGCTAAATGCCGAAAATGTAAATGTGAACAAAGAAACTGGACATGGCCGCAGAAGGGTATCAACCCAGCAGCAGGACTGCCAAATTTCTGCAGAATGACAAACAGGCTTCTATGGGGAGTCTTTTTCCATTGATGAATAGATGGGCTACTGGTCAGTAGTTGTATACCCATAATGTGCATCTTACACTATAAGTGTAGCTCATAAACATGAAACTGATGTGTCAAGTATTCATATACAGTAGAACCTCTGCACTCGACTGCTTCACACTCTACCTATTTTTACAAGAAACGAAAATGTTTGACACTCAACGCACACGCTCAAATTTGTATGGGTCAAGACACCCGCTCTTAGGTGAACTTTCAGCCAAAACATAAAAGTGTGTATCAGTTTTGCTGTAGTTTCCAGGTAGTGCAGATCTTCAGTAGCATCCGCTGTGAACCTAAACTTCTTTCTCTATTTTTTATTTTCACTCCTCTTAGTACAGGTATAGTGATGTTTTTGGTTAACTGATTGTATTAACCAATTGTTTTCTCTAATGTACACTGTACCTTAGCATGTAAGTATATCATACAACCCCTTTAACTGTATAAATGCCTTATAAAATAGAGAAAAATGATTCCATTATACAGTGTATCACAAAAGTGAGTACACCCCTCACATTTCTGCAAATATTTCATTATATCTTTTCATGGGACAACACTATAGACATGAAACTTGGATATAATTTAGAGTAGTCAGTGTACAACTTGTATAGCAGTGTAGATTTACTGTCTTCTGAAAATAACTCAACACACAGCCATTAATGTCTAAATAGCTGGCAACATAAGTGAGTACACCCCACAGTGAACATGTCCAAATTGTGCCCAAATGTGTCGTTGTCCCTCCCTAGTGTCATGTGTCAAGGTCCCAGGTGTAAATGGGGAGCAGGGCTGTTAAATTTGGTGTTTTGGGTACAATTCTCTCATACTGGCCACTGGATATTCAACATGGCACCTCATGGCAAAGAACTCTCTGAGGATGTGAGAAATAGAATTGTTGCTCTCCACAAAGATGGCCTGGGCTATAAGAAGATTGCTAACACCCTGAAACTGAGCTACAGCATGGTGGCCAAGGTCATACAGCGGTTTTCCAGGACAGGTTCCACTCGGAACAGGCTTCGCCAGGGTCGACCAAAGAAGTTGAGTCCACGTGTTCGGCGTCATATCCAGAGGTTGGCTTTAAAAAATAGACACATGAGTGCTGCCAGCATTGCTGCAGAGGTTGAAGACGTGGGAGGTCAGCCTGTCAGTGCTCAGACCATACGCCACACACTGCATCAACTCGGTCTGCATGGTCGTCATCCCAGAAGGAAGCTGACGCACAAGAAAGCCCGCAAACAGTTTGCTGAAGACAAGCAGTCCAAGAACATGGATTACTGGAATGCCCTGTGGTCTGACGAGACCAAGATAAACTTGTTTGGCTCAGATGGTGTCCAGCATGTGTGGCGGCGCCCTGGTGAGAAGTACCAAGACAACTGTATCTTGCCTACAGTCAAGCATGGTGGTGGTAGCATCATGGTCTTGGGCTGCATGAGTGTTGCTGGCACTGGGGAGCTGCAGTTCATTGAGGGAAACATGAATTCCAACATGTACTGTGACATTCTGAAACAGAGCATGATCCCCTCCCTTCGAAAACTGGGCCTCATGGCAGTTTTCCAACAGGATAACGACCCCAAACACAACCTCCAAGATGACAACTGCCTTGCTGAGGAAGCTGAAGGTAAAGGTGATGGACTAAACCCAATTGAGCACCTGTGGCGCATCCTCAAGTGGAAGGTGGAGGAGTTCAAGGTGTCTAACATCCACCAGCTCCGTGATGTCATCATGGAGGAGTGGAAGAGGATTCCAGTAGCAACCTGTGCAGCTCTGGTGAATTCCATGCCCAGGAGGGTTAAGGCAGTGCTGGATAATAATGGTGGTCACACAAAATATTGACACTTTGGGCACAATTTGGACATGTTCACTGTGGGGTGTACTCACTTATGTTGCCAGCCATTTAGACATTAATGGCTGTGTGTTGAGTTATTTTCAGAAGACAGTAAATCTACACTGCTATACAAGTTGTACACTGACTACTCTAAGTTATATCCAAGTTTTATTTCTATAGTGTTGTCCCATGAAAAGATATAATAAAATATTTGCAGAAATGTGAGGGGTGTACTCACTTTTGTGATACACTGTACATGTACATTATTCTTTACGTAAAAAATCTACTTGGCACCTGGAACGAATTAAGGTTGAATGTCGAGGTACTACTGCATAACAGTGTAATACTTTTTATAGAAAAGGTTGCACTTGTTATATATATACAGTGTATCACAAAAGTGAGTACACCCCTCACATTTCTGCAGATATTTAAGTATATCTTTTCATGGGACAACACTGACAAAATGACACTTTGACACAATGAAAAGTAGTCTGTGTGCAGCTTATATAACAGTGTAAATTTAAAAATAACTCAATATTCTATTTTGAGGGAATAACTTCCCTCAAAATAACTCAATATTGCAGAAATGTGAGGGGTGTACTCACTTTTGTGATACACTGTATATATATATATACTGTATATACAGTATATATATATATCCAGTATCCGCTTTGTGCCTTTCTATTCCATACAATATCACACTTCTCTTCCATGCTTATTTCTTTATCTTATTATAAAATTGTGTAAAGCAATCATACCCTTAAGACCTGACAAGGTCGATAAGCAGTACAGTTTATTGTATAACTCTAGTGATCTATCTGTACAGCAGTAAATACGGTATAGAAAATGCTCCACCGGTAGAGACTTTTCTATTATAAGTCAGTATACATTATCATATGACTCATCTTTAGGCCTCTGAAATGTCTTCTTTCAATTACATTTACATTTTTACTTTCTGCATTTAGCAGACACTCTTATCCAGAGCGATTTACAGAAGTGCTTCCACAGTAAACATTTACCTACTCAAGATTAAGTAGATAACGCAATCCAAGGATACAAATCTGCTGAAAAATAAATATTTACATTACATTTATGCTGCTGTAATTCTTATTTGTTTATGTGGCCCCTGTCTATTACAATAGTTGCAATAGTTACAATGAATGATCTCTGGGCTGGCTAGTAAAACTAAATATTAGTCCATTATATACAGGGCTATCTAATCACAGTAGCACTGTCGCCCTACAGCTGTAAGGTCCTGGGTTCGATCCCCAGGTGGGGCGGTCCGGGTCCTTTCTGTGTAGAGTTTGCAATTGAGGTGAATTGGAGATACAAAACTGTCCATGACTGTGTTCAATATGACCTTGTGAACTGATGAACCTTGTGTAAGCGGTAACTGCCGTTCCTGTCATGAATGTAACCAAAGTGTAAAACTTGACATTAACAAACCCTAATAAAAAAAAATCTTATTACAGTGACCATGTTGAACAGGATATACTTTTGTGCGACATGTGAAATTCCATGAAAATGATGCACAAGGAACAACATGACAGATTTGGGCATATGCTTTTATCCAAAGCGACTTACAATTTTGACTGAATACATTTTAAGCAATTGAAATGAAAGGCCTTGCTTAGGTGCCCAACAGTGGCAACTTTGCATTGGTTGGGCTTGAACCGGCAAGCTTGTGATTACTAGTCCGGTACTTCAACCACTGAGCTACCACTGCCCCTGAACCAGTTCCTGCATTATTAAAGATCATTATAATAATAGGGGAGACACATCAATGACCTTTCCGACACCTACTAGGTTTAAACATAAAGTGCCTAAACAGGGAACATCTCTCTTAAATCTCACTTCTTTATTTATCTTGTGCCAGTCCAGGGTCATATATCAACAGAACGGGCACTATGTCCAAGCATATCTCACTAAACGCTTAAGCCCTGGTTAAAGCACTGCATCACATGGACACGCACCTCATTCTGCCACTTTAACTCTGTTGAACAGGCTGCAGGCAATAAAATGCTGCTGCCAAATCATCAGCCATCTGATGCAGTGCGTAACAGCGATGGGAATTAAGTTTCTAAGTGCCCTTTCTAAAGTACTTGGTTGCCTTTGATGACTTTGATTGCATGAATCATCTGAGTTGATGGTAGGCATAACAGATCAGAAATAACATGCATTTATATTTTAGTTTGTCTATTAAGCCTAAATTTTACAAAATGCTGAGCCAGGATTTGAACTAAGATCCTTCAACTATCAAACCGCTTAACTGTAGATCTATAGAAGTTGCCATTTTTTATGTTAATGCTTCCAGTTAAATAACTGATTGGACAGTAACCAAAAAATCCTGATATTAAGGCATTAATCTAATGCATTATGCCAGGTATTATAGGCCTGGTACCCTGTAATGGAGGGGTGACCTGTCCAGGGTGTTTCCCACCTTTCGCCCAGTGAATTGCACCCACCGCAACCTTGACCAGGATATTTATTTATTTATTAGGATTTTAACATCATATTTTACACACTTTGGTTGCATTAATGACAGAAACAGTAGTTACTGGTTACACAAGATTCATTATTTCACAAGTTTAATGCCAAACACAATCATGGACAATTTTATATCTCCAATTCACCTCACTTGCATGTCTTTGGACTGTGGGAGGAAACCGGAGCTCCCGGAGGAAACCCAAACAGACACGGGAGAACATGCAAACTCCATACAGAAAGGACCCGGATCGCCCCACCTCGGGATCGAATCAGGACCTTCTTTGAGATGACAGTGCTACCCACTGAGCCACTGTGCCGCCCATGACCAGGATAAAGCAGTGGTAAAACAGACAATTAGTGAATGAATAAATAAAATGAGTGAATTTTAGGCCTGACACAAACAGTACAAATTGGGTGGTTTGTTGGGTAGTACTGTCACCTCACAGCAAGAAGGTCATAGATTTGATTCCTAGGTGGAGCAGTCTGGGTCCTTTCTGTGTAGAGTTTGCATGTTCTTTCCATGTTCCCGTCTCCCCAGTTTAAGCCCTGCCAACATGTTACCACTGTTGGGCCCCTAAAAATTTGTATTCGGTCATAATTGTAAGTTGCTTTGGACAGAGGCGTTTGCTAAATGATGCAAATGTACATGTGTCTGTGTGGGATTCCTTTCTTTTGGGAGCTTCAGGATCCTCCCACAATCCAGTGACATGTAAGTTAAATTGAAGATACAAAACTTGGGTCATGTGTAACCTGTAACTACCTGTCCTGTCATGAATGAAACCAAAGAGTAAAACATCATCTTCAAATCATACAACAAACAAAGCGTATACATTTATAGCAGATCATGAATACAAGATTTATAAAAATTGTTGGACTCACTTGTTGGGCTACAGTAGATCCAGAAGTTTCTGTAAGTGCATTATTGTGTAAGAAATGTCTTTCTTAATCCAGATGTTGCCCCTGTTATTAAGCTTTTCTGGACTGTCACTCACTCACGGTTAATTAACTGCTATTTGTTGACTACATCTACAAATCAGTCTTAAAGCGGTGCATTAAAACTACAAACATCTGTCCACAGTACAGCTGTGATGCTTTAGCGGAGTGTAACGTTCACTGCATCCCTCACTCGTGTCCCTGCATGTAAAGCTACATCATAAAAGATAAGTGGGTGTCCAAAAATGCCATCTGCTGCCAGTCAGTCTTGCCAAGGATTCTCCCTCTGTGTGAGAAAGGGAAGAGCAGTAAGAGACGATGCAAGTAAAAGAGAATGTAAGTAAGTGGAGGTGAATGAGAAAAGAAACGTGAGAGTGCAAAAGTGTAATAGGATGAGAGAGAATGGCAAAGAAGGATTATGCGAGAGAGAACATGACTAAGTGAGGCAACCCGTAGCCTGGTGGTTAAGGTACAGGACTAGTAATCAGAAGGTTGCTGGTTCAAGCCCCACCACTGCCAGGTTGCTGCTGTTGGGCCCTTGAGCAAGACTCTTAAGCCTCAATTGCTCAGACAATATACTGTCACAGTGCTGTAAGTCGCTTTGGATAAAAGCGTCTGCTAAATGCTGAAAACGTAAATGTATGAGGATGTGAGCAAGAATTTGAGACAAAAACAATAGTACAGAGAATGAGAATGCGACAAAGATAAAAGATACAAGAGAGAGAATGTAAGAGAGAATGCAGAGAAGGAATGCAAGAGGATGAGACAACTGCTAGAGACAAAACTTAGTAGGAGGGAATGTGAGAAAGAACTAGACTGTAAAAGAATGCAATAAAATACCAGAGCAAGAAGTATCGCGAGTGAGAATGCGAGAGTAAGAGAATGCAGTTAAAAACGACCGGTCAGTCAAAGAATGTGGGGGAAAATCGAAACGGTATGATGAATCTGTACGAGTAAGAATTCAGGAGAAAGAGAATACAAGATTGTGAGACAAGTTAAAAGATGAAAAATGGAAGAAAAAGAAAGAAAATGCTTGCGAGAGAGAAAATATGAGCGACAGAGACAATGCGAGAGAGAGAGAGTGATGGCAGTGAAGTTTCCTTGCTGTTTGAGTAAATTCCCACAGTCAGCACATTCCCACCAACGCCAGTCTGCGATTTCTCAAGTTGTGTGCTAGTTTTAGGAGAAAGTTTGGGAGTGAAGAAAGTGAAATGCATTTTTAATCTCCTCTTTTCTTTTCTCTAATGTACGAACAGCATTCTCTTCACAGGGCTGCCCATTTGTTGTAAGAATCCTCTCTAGTCATTAACAGCAAATGCCTTCATTCCTACTGCCGAGCAGCAGGAGGTAAGTGTATAATTAGAGTACAAAACTAAATGGATCTACAAATTGCTTTTGCTCTGGCGTAGTTTTGCATATACACGGGCGGTCAAAATCGTTCAATTTGCTTTAAAGGTTCTCACTACATCCTGTGCCGGAAAGTGCACATTATGGTCCAGCTCGAGCACCGTAAACCACAGCGTTACGATTTTTAAGGAACGTACAATTAGAGCAAATGTGCAGGTATGCAGGAGTGAGCGAAATCCAGTCAGGTCCAGCTGGTCATCGGAGCCGAGTTAAGTGCTTCTGTACTTTCTTAGCGCTGACAGCAGGGCACCAGGTCAAGATAGTTCAGACGTGAGGGAGGTCTTACTTAACAAACCTGTTTTCTGAGAAGATGGATAGATCTGAGTGGATGGAAAATCGATGGTGTTCATCTCTTTTAATCAGAAAGCAGAATAACCACACGCTGCTGCTGCAGCTGACGTTCAATCCTCTTCACACGTTCACATGTGGGAATACGCTCAGGGTAGTGCAGGGGGTGTGTCGAGCGGTGATGGGCTTTCTCATGTGTGATTTTGTAGTCATGCATTTTAAACACACTTTTATATTGTGGTTGGAAACGGTGAGGGTGGGAGGAGTAGTAATCAGTCATGTCTGAGAGACTGAGAGAGCTTATAGTCCGGATTTAGTGCCATATGATTTCCACCTTTTTGGACGCTCAAAAGCTTTAAGGGGAAGAAGATTTGCATGTGATGATGATGTGAAAGCAGCCCTGCGTCAGTGCATTGTTTTTGCTGATGGCATTAAAAAGTTGGTATGATGCTGGAGAAATGCATCGGTAGGTGACTATGTAGAAAAGTAATGTGATTTGTTTTTGAAATTCTTAATAAACAGAGTTTTAAAAGTGCGGAAACTTTTTGAAGAACCCTTGTATGCAACACTAAATAACAAAGCTTTCCAGGTGAAGCTGTCTGGGTTCTTTCGTGTGGAGTTTGCATGTTCTCTCTTTGTCTGTGTGGGTTTCCTCCAGGAGCTCCGGTTTCTTCCACAAGTCCAAATACATGTAGTCAGACTTACTAGAGCTACTAAACTTGCTTTAAGTATAAATGTGTGAATGTGTGTGTAGATTGGCAACCTGTTTGGGGTGTTTCCTACCTTTTACCCAGTGAATTGAACCCCCAGCGACACTGAACAAAATAAAGAGGTGGTAAAACAGACAATGAAAGAAACCAATTACAGAAAAAAAACTTGTGAAACTGCAAATAAAACCAAAAAGCAGTGATTTGGAAATCCATGTTGTCCTGTATTTGAATAAAGACAGTACCAAGATAATATACACCAAAAGCTGTATTCATAAAGATTACTAGTGCAAAGAGTCACTTCTAGTGACCATATGTGAAGAAATACTAAAAATTAGATGAAGAATTATAGGTTTTTCCCATTAATGTGTTCATAGTAAAGATAACAGTTATGTATAAAGCCTTTTAACCCTTATAAGAGCTCCTATGGTGATAATTGTTAAAGAGAGGATGGAAGGAAGGTTTTTAAGAGATTCTGGATTTCCTTAAGCAGAGGAAAAAATCACAGAAAGAAGCAGAGGTAGAAGAAATGTGCTCTCTATAATAGTTAAGATTAGACTCTACAGGAACAACATTTGTGTCTGAGCTTATTACAGATGCCCTCACACCTCCAACCCTGCCCAAAAATGCCATATTGCCAGAAATGAAGATCGTCACAACTCTCAGATATTTGGCAAATGGAAAAATGCAGCACTGCAGCAGTGATGATTCGGGTCTGTCACAACCTTCCATCCATCAGCAGAGTGATCACGCAAACAGTTCCAGCCCTTCAGAGTCTCGGGTCGTGTCACAGTTCATTTCGCTTCCACTGGACATTCAGACCTTGTAGCTATCACAGTAACGAAAAGAGCCGAGCCATTTTTCTTCATTTAATATCAAATAGGTCTTTACATTCATTTATTGTCTGTTTTACCTTAAGAAATGTAAAACATCTGTCAGTGTAAGAAACAGCAGCCTGAACAGATACAGTATCTATATCAGTCTACACATCAGTCTACACATCAATCTACAGTACACATCAGTTCCATTGAACACAGTCTATTCATGCAGCCTATACAACACATGAGGGTATGTCTGTATGTCTCTCTCTGAATGCCTGCCTGCCTGTCTGTCTTTTTTTATTTATATGTCTGTCTCTGCCTGTTTGTCTGTTTCTTTCTCTGTTTCTCTCTGTCTGTCTTTCTCTCTATCTGTGTCTCTGTTTCTCTCTGTCTGTCTCTCTGTCTGTTTCTTTCTGTCTGTGTCAGTATGTCTCTCTGTATGTCTGTCTCTCTCTCTGAATGCCTGCCTTCCTGTCTGTCTTTGCCTGTCTGTCTGTTTTTATCTATCTGTCTGTCTCTACCTGTTTCTCTCTCTGTTTCTCACTGTCTGTCCATCTGTTTCTCTCTGTCTGTCTTTCTCTCTGTCTGCCCCTCTCTCTGTCTGCCCCTCTCTCTGTCTGGCACTCTGTCTGTCTCTTTCTCACACACACAGAGACACACACACTCACAGCAAGACATGTTGTAGTAGAGTAAAGGGACACACTTTTACCCAAACACCACATGTGTAATATTAATGTTGGGGGGGGGGGGGGTGTACAGTGTGAACTCATTAAAAACGTGTTATTTTATATGTTCTTTACACAAACTGAGCCAAAGTCAAGGAGTCTGGGGTTAAAATAATAATAAATAGCATCATTTTTCATTTGGTAAACACTCCCACAGACCCGAACACCACACAAAGCGTTTAGTACAAAAATGTAAACTAACCTGTAAACAAAATATAGTAAATAAATATCTGCATCATATCTAGCAATTAAGGGAGCCCAGCATCCTCACTAAAAAGCAGGTGGACACTCAATAAGTCAAGGTGTTTGTCTGCATAAATTGTGCATACGCTTCTTTGTGTCATTGCTTTGTGAAATGCCAGCGAGACTTAATGCCTATAGCAAGGTCTAGAAACACTGTCTACTGTTAAAAGACTGAAGTTTGACTGGCAATGAACTGCTCTCTTAAAGTCCATCCACAGACTTTAGATTAGATTTAGGTCAGGGTTCTGGTTTGGCCACTGAAAGACATTTACCTTCTTTTCCTTAAGCCACTGCGTGCACGATTCCTGCTGAAGAGAAACATCCAATAACATTTAATTGCAACCAGAGTGCTTTACATGAGGTGCGGTGAGATTTCAGTGGTTTGTTGTGTTTGATTTTCTCCAGACAATCCTGCCATTCAGACCAGCTATGTATAAAGTTTACTACTGTTAAACTACTACTGTTAAAAGACTGAAGTCACAACAAAGACCCAGAATTACACAGACATTCCTAATATTAAAACAGCCGATCGTGACCGTTCCCCTTTAAGCAGGTGCTTATTTTGGGCGTTTGTTTTTCTTGGACGGTTTAATAGTTCCACACAAGGTGATTAGTCAAATGAAGTAATTACAACGTAAGGCTTTTCTGGGAATCTATTAAAACTGACTACTCTCTCTGGGAACTGATCAGCATGGAACTGTTTCTGTAGTTTGCTTTATTTGTGGGCAGTAAAAGAAAGCAGAAACTTTTAATGACTTGAGAACATTGGGGAGTTACTCTTAAACCCAGTGGTTTCTTTTGAGGGTTTTAAGCCCCTTATTCACTCACCCAAATTTTTCTGTATTCCCACCACACCATTTATCAAGAATGTCCCAATCATTTGACCCTTTTTGAACTTTAATACAGCTACTTACTGTAGAGTTTTGGTCCCATTGGTAAAAAGAGGGTATATATGTCATTTTAATTGTGACATCTGTTTGGTACTTCTATTAGCTAGTTACCAAACTGCTGTTACACCAATACCTGCAGTCCAGCTGGTAGTAGAGATCTTGTCCATGGAGAGTTTTTCATGTTCTCCCCATGTGTAATATTTAATCATGTAGTTTTATTTATTTTTTTCCTAAATTCGTGTAAATGAACAGAACAGTAGGTCTGTGTTGGCACCTAACAACCCACCGATGAGAGATTTTTAGAGATCTTTTTAAATCTAATAGACCAGTAGAATAAATAAAATCTATGTAACATAAAATTGCATTTATAAAAAAAAGTGTAGAGTCACTTTTAGCTTTTTTTAAGAACCATTAGTCTGGGTTTGTCCCTACCAGCTTTACACACCTAGATTGGGGATTATTTGCTCATTGTGTGCAGAATTGATTGGCAATAAACTGCTCTCTTCAAATTCATCCACAGATTTTAAATCACACTTAGATCGGGTCTCCAACTTGGCCCCTGAAAGACATTCACTTTTCTTTCCTTTAGCCTCTGCATTTTTTTTATAGTTTTTTTTAAGTGCTCATGGAACATCCTGGCCATTGTCAGCTGTCTAGCTGAGGGCTGCATTCTTTCCTTAAGAATTTGGATGTACTTGGCAGCAGCCCCGGTTCTGGACTGCTTTGCTTGGGGGGGCAGTAAAACCTAATGAGGGGGCATGTTGATAGTCATGTTTTTGAAGTCAGAAATATATTCAAGGCTTGATTTGTGCATGAATGATGACAGCCAAGCTATTGATACTGGCTTAAAGTGATGTATGAGGTAAATAAATAAAAATGCATGTTTTCGAACTTAAACTTAAAACCCAATGATTAAAAAATACATGTTGATTATGTAAATGGAGAAAAAAGATTATCTAATTGTATTTCATTTTAATACGCCCCCTTAATTAAATTGCCATTACTAATAGAACAACTCTATTTCTTGAAAGGCTTTAATACAAATTTAAGTCAAAGCTGACAAATGTACCTACACACAGACTGAGAATATTCAAACGTGGAAATAGGAATGAGTGAGAATATTTATATTATTGGGAAATTAAAATATAAAGAAAACAAAAGAATACTAATTCTGTAAAAAAAAAGTGTTTACCAGTATACCTGCCTCTCGCTCACACTAACAGAACATATACTGCCGAACTGAACTGTTTGGGGCAGTCTGCCGATTTTTATATGACTCAAAGAGCCAATCAGGAATAAGCAAGGAAATATCTTCACACTGTAAAACAAAATGCATTTTTGTGATTGGTTCAGAGATAATTTTAAAAATAGCCGTTGCTTGCATTGTGCTTGGGGGGGCAAAGACACAATTTGGGGGGGCAATGCCCCCCTCAGCCCCCCCCCTAGCGCCGGCCCTGCTTGGCAGCATCTATTTTCCCCTCAATCCTGAACAATTGCACAATTCCTGCTGAAGAGAAACATTCAATAACATGATGCTGCGACCACAGTGCTTCATATGAGGTGTGGTGTGTTTGATTTTCTTCAAACAACCCTCCCATACATGCAAGACTTGTGTAAAGCTTATGAGATGCACATCATGCACACATGCCGACCAATATCAGCCATACAGACTTAGTTAGTCCTGTTAGTCCTTCAAAGTTGCTAATGGACTTTTGGTGGCTTCCCTGATCAAAATCCACCTGATTCAATCATCCAGTTTAAAATAATAATTGGATAATGCTCTGATTGTTACTAAGAGAGATAGCTAAAGCTGTAAAATCTTTTAGTATCCTTCTCCTAAAATCCTATTTCCACAACTTTATCTTGGGGCCCTTTTAAAAGCATTTTTCCAACCATGGTAAATATTTTTGTTACCATGTTAATGAGTAGTGGAATCCTCAAGCAACAACTTGTTTCATTTGAAAGTAATTAAAACCACTAAAACTAATATCATGTGTGCTCCAGTTACACTAATACCATATGCGATCTGGAAGATGATTGGTTGTACTGGAGCAGGTTCATAAGGGCTGATTAGTTATCCAAATTAGATATTTTACTCATTGAATTATTATAAAATATTAAATTTTTTATCATTTATATTATAAATTATTGGTGAGGCCAGGAGTAGTTTTTTCACGTATACTTTAGATATTAAACTTGCAATCTCCTAATGACTTATTTTCCCTATGGAGGGTCTTTTGTGCCTTATGTTAGTGCAGAACCCCCAACCGCTCTAGTGTGTGCTAATTCAATAAAGCCTACATTATATCATTTGTGGACAATGCTCTTGGGTAGACCTGCACTGACTGGATGCATTTCCTCAGGCTTGGCCTTGGCCTCTCATGCCTCCTTCTTGTTATCAGGTTTATAAAAGTTACATAAAGGAAGCTGTTTTTTTTTTAGCTGGTACAGTTAAAGCTCTGAAGACGTAACAGCTCAGTAATGATTCAGGAGAAGAAGAGAAAGTCAGAAGTGAGAGAAAATAACAAACAGACTGACAGCGAGCAGGCGGAAAAGTTTAAAAGCATGAAAGACACACCGGGATGCTCATGTCCTTCATGTTTCCTGAAAGTCGCTCAGCTTTACTCAAACATCACACAGATGCATTTTTACCCAGCAAACAGCTTTAGCATTTCTCAGCTTCATTCATTTAATGAACGCACAAGCTTGTATATACTGTACAATCAATAGTAATGTTTATACTATCAAAAATCCTGGTTTCTGATTGAGTGACAATTACCATTTTATTCTTTATAATAGTAATACAACTTTACACCGATCAGCCATAACATTAAAACCACCTCCTTGTTTCTACACTTACCGTCCATTTTATCAGCTCCACTTACCATATAGAAGCACTTTGTAGTTCTACAATTACTGACTGTAGTCCATCTGTTTCTGCATACCTTTTTAGCCTGCTTTTACCCTGTTCTTCAATGGTCAGGATCCCCACAGGACCACCACAGAGCAGGTAATATTTAGGTAGTGGATCATTCTCATCACTGCAGTGACACTGACATGGTGGTGGTGTGTTAGTGTGTATTGTGCTGGTATAAGTGTATAAGACACAGCAGCGCTGCTGGAGTTTTTAAACACCTCACTGTCACTGCTGGACTGAGAACAGTCCACCAACCAATAACATTCAGCCAACAGCGCCCCATGGGCAGCGTCCTGTGACCACTAATGAAGGTCTAGAAGATGACCAACTCAAACATCAGCAATAGATGAGCGATCGTCTCTGACTTTACATCTACAAGGTGGACCAGTTAGGTAGGAGTGTCTAATAGAGTGGACAGTGAGTGGGCATGGTATTTAAAAACTCCAGCAGCGCTGCTGTGTCTGATCTACTCATACCAGCACAACACACACTAACACACCACCACCATGTCAGTGTCACTGCAGTGCTGAGAATGATTCACCAGCTAAATAATACCTGCTCTGTTGTGGTTCTGTGGTGGTCCTGGCCATTGAAGAACAAGGTGAAAGCAGATTAAAAAGGTATGTAGAGAAACAGATGGACTACAGTCAGTAATTGTAGAACTAAAAAGTGCTTCTATATGGTAAGTGGAGCTGATGAAATAAACAGTGAGTGTAGAAACACGGATGTGGTTTTAATGGTATGACTGATAATGAACAAACTGAAGGCAGCAGAGACACTTTTGATTAGATTATACTTAAAGATACATTGTAGAGTTAGAGGTTTTTTATATTAGAGTAGTACTTTTTAATATCACAGTACATTTATACAGTATTTTGTAAAAGCAGTGTAAGACATGCTAGTTTAAAAGAGAAATGTACAGTGTCAGGTTTGCTGGAGCTTAGCAGGCGGCATTATGGCGTCACATTAAAGCTTTTTAAATGAATTCGACATGGAATAGATTTGTCTAAATGTTTTCAGTGTTCTCTTTCATGCCCGACCTCATGAAAAGAATAATGCATTAATTTCTCCTGCTGTTGGGTTATTAATCGATATGTCAGCGTTTAGTATTTCCACCTTAATGCTGTTTGAAAATCAAAACGCCATGCCTCTGCCCACTTCTGGTCACATTTATTTATAACCACATTGCCCGAGATCAGGAGCCACCAAAAACAGAGAAACATACCTCTGTTTCTAAAAGAAATAAGGTTACTTCAGGTTTATTTTCTTTTCAAAACAGTCTAAACGAATTCGCTTTACTTTCGATACCTCGGATAGTTTTCATCACGTCGTACAGCTATGCAGAATGATGTAGATGGTCCAACATGTCCTCTGGCTCCATTGTGGCTGCGCAAAGAGACGTGAGTGGTGTAACATAATCCCCCTGAGGTATTTTTGATCTGGAAGTTGCTTTAAATTGGGCTGCGGTTGAGAGCATGAAAGATGAACGTGAGCAGTTTCTGAAATACAGCACAATCAGTGCAGAGATGGGAAAAAAAAATGCAGATGCCCACAAAGGTCATTCTGGCCAGATTGAATCGATTCTCCTGGTGTCTGTTCAGTTTAGGAATCTCAAACCCAAACTGTAGAACGTCGATGCTTCCTGCTTCATTTTCTTCAATGAGGTTTGAATTTCAAGCAACTGATCGTCGCTGTTTTCTCTTGTTTCTTGCGGCCTCGTGACATTGACGGAGAGAGCAAAGTGTATGATTTATATACTGCACCATTGGTAGCGAGTTTCAGTGCAGGAAAATGAGGGCAATAAGGTATGAAGTCGTAGCAAGTGCATTTGGCAGCTCCAGAACTGGTGTTTAAAAAACCTCATCATCTATTAATCATGGCTGGCAGCCGCAGGGCTGAAATTTGCACTGTGGCATCTGGACACATGTTGCAATATTCGTCTGGCCGGTCACTTAGCCTGGGAATTTTGCCTTCATACTAAATTAAAAAGCTAGCATGATGTCTGCTGGGCTAAACCAATAACACTCAGAGCTTGTTCATGTATGTTTAATGCTTTTTCTGAGAGAATTTTTGAACTGGCTGAGGGGAACATTTTAATAAAGGAGCGACATTGTATTGTCTTCAATGTCCAGGAAATAACAGTGGTATATACAGTATATATACACTGATCAGCCATAACATTAAAACCACCTCCTTGTTTCTACACACATTGTCCATCTTATTAGCTCCACTTACCATATAGAAGCACTTTGTAGGTCTACAATTACTGACTGTAGACCATCTGTTTCTCTGCATGCTTTTTAGCCCCCTTTCATGCTGTTCTTCAATGGTCAGGACCCCCACAGGCCCCCCCACAGAGCAGGTATTATTTAGCTAGTGGATCATTCTCAGCACTGCAGTGACACTGACATGGTGGTGGTGTGTTAGTGTGTGTTGTGCTGGTATGAGTGGATCAGACACAGCAGCGCTGCTGGAGTTTTTAAATACCATGCCCACTCACTGTCCACTCTATTAGACACTCCTACCTAGTTGGTCCACTTTGTAGATGTAAAGTCAGAGACGATCACTCATCTATTGCTGCTGTTTGAGTTGGTCATCTTCTAGACCTTCATCAGTGGTCACAGGACGCTGCTCGTGGCGCGCTATTTTTGGTTGGTGGACTGTTCTCAGTCCAGCAGTGACAGTGAGGTATTTAAAAACTTCATTAGCGCTGCTGAGAATGATCCACTCATACCAGCACAACACACACTAACACACCGCCACCATGTCACTATCACTGCAGTGCTGAGAATGATCCACCACCTAAATAATACATACTCTAGATTTAGGGAGAATGACAGAATTAATTTTGTTTGATTTTAAAATTGTTATAACTGTGGCGATGTGATGCCGTGCATCATGTGACATTGGTAAAATGGCAAACGTAGTATGTACGAGGTTGCGTCCATACTGCACACTTGCGTACTGAGCAAGCGCACTGAAAGAGCATTCACACTGCCTCAAATTTAGTACGTACTGTTTAAGTATGCGATTTCGGACGCAGCCATTGACTCTTTTCCACCAGTCTTTATTGCACACTTTTATTCAGAAGCTTTGTGTCATCGGCGGTGGGACTGGCATCCAGCTCGTGTGTCTCGAAATTTGGCAGAACATGATATCTTACTCTACACGTGCGCATCATTTTTGATTGCATTACTTGTTGTGTGCATGTAAACAGAGGTTTTCATCAGGTTGTTGAGTAGAGTGTACGTATAAACACCTCAGTCTTAAACTAAATAAATTCAATCTGATTGGAGAACATACAGTATTTGCATGTAGATGAAGCTGTTGTGGTGTTTTACCATTGCATTATGTTGCAGAAATCATTAAATACTAAAACTGTCATGGGATGCATTTCACACATGTATTTATATTTTACTGCACCTGTAAAACTGTCAAATTCTTTATTAAGATACATCAGCTCACCATCACAGATATCTGTATATTTATCCAGGATCTGTCACTGCACCATGAGGAGATTCTTGAAAGCCAGTAAAACCATTTCAAATGGAAAAAAAATGTTTCATGTATTACTGGCAAATTTTCATTAGCTACTAAAATAACTTTTGTACTGCTTATAAGTCACAGTAATCAGTAGCACAGTAGAAGTAAATGGTGTTGTTCTGAACAGTAAGACGAATCTTTTCCTGCACATGTGGGCTGTTGTATGTAATGAAAATGTGGAGGATGGCCGAGTGTTGGATTTGTTAGTTCAGGAAGTTCATTGTGTCGTTTTGCATTGGCCTCACGGAGATGGTAATTGCAGGTTTGGGGAAAAATTGCAGTCTGTCTGACTGCTTTCCCTGCAATTCAGGAGCCACGGGTCTAGCAGAAATCAGGCAGGAAAAGTGTTCATTTGCAGTGACCTCCCCTTTAAGCAGCACTTTCAGATGGTTTAAGACTGTGAGTGTGTTACACTCGAGCACGCAAAGCTGCAGTGCTGAAAATGATCAAACTCCCTCTGTGAGGAAGGGGGGGGGGGGGGGGGGGGGGGGGGGTGGATGCAGCATGTAGCAGTTCTGTTAGGAAATAGTAGTGGTGCTGAACAAAATCGGATACAGACAGGAAAGGTAAATGTATTTTATTGCTGCATGTTTACAGAATACCGTAGAATACAGCAATCATTTCCTTTCATTTCCAAAGTATCTATCTGTCTATCTATCTTGTCTACAGTATCTATCTATCTATCTATCTATCTATCTATCTATCTATCTATCTATCTATCTATCTATCATCTATCTATATGATATATTGTTAAAATATTGACAACCATTTACTTAATGTTTTTATAGCTACATAAACCATACTTTTATTGATTCAATCCACCTATTGACATGTTTTCATTGATTATATGAAACCAGAGTATATCTGCAAAAATCACCCAGAGGTGGTCCATAGATGAACCACACAAAACATCTTACTGATAGTGATTGGGGGTGAGAATAGAACCCAAGTCTCCAGGACTCATGTTATTGTCCACTTCAACATCTGCACCAAATGTTCATTTTCCCAGTTGGGCTAAAAAATCTAATCTGTTAGGAGTCTTACTAAGCTCCTGAATGATAGTTCTTGTGCAGAAGAACCGGTTTGAAACTTTGATACGCTCTGTAGTCCTGTTTGATGAGCTCTCGTGGCTTTACATCTGAGCGGTTATTGTTGCTATGAATATTTTGGTTGAAAGCGGTGAGGGAGGGAGGAGGAGTAATTGGTCGTGTCTGAGAGACAGAGACGCTTATAGTCCGAATTTAGCTCCATCTGATTCCCACCTTTTTGGACGCTCAAAGAAGCTTTAAGGGGAAGAAGATTTTCATGTGATGATGTGAAATCAGTGGTGCATCAGTGGCCACACGTTCAACCAAAAACATTTTTTGCTGATGGCATTAAAAAGTTGGTAAGACGCTGGGAAAAATGCATCGGAGGGTGACTATGTAGAGTTAAAAAAAAAGTGTGGAAGCTTTTTGAAGAACCCTCATGGTAGCATTTAACAGTAGGCTAAGGTTAGCTGGTAGACTTTAGTTAGTGTGGCATCCTTGCTAAAAGTCTCAGAGCTCTTCAGTATGACCAGTTCCACTTTATATCAACGGAGCCTGCAAGGCAGCGTGTTTAATTTAACTCACCTGTACGGAAGAGGTGCTAAAACAGCTATCGCTACATATTAGAATGAGTGTACACATACTTTAGGCCATGTAGCTTCCTGTGTGAAATAATTTTAATAATGCAGATGTTAATTAGCCAAATCCTTTAATCAGTGTCCACTGATAATCCAAAAGGAGTTAGAACGTATTTATTATTCATTCGAGTCTGGCTTATCTGCTTTTGCTAATGCTAATCGACGCTGAAGAGAAAGGAAGTGATAAATATTCTGCTCGATTCCCTGCATGTGTAGATCTGTTAAGCAGCTATAAACTGAAAGTTTTACACAGAGTTTATGCTCTGTAGAATGATTTGTTTAATTAATATTTCAGCGCTGTCTGACACAAACCTGCTTGCTGTTTTATAATTTTTTTTTAGATCTGCTATTTAAGTGCTTAAAATAAAAAACTAAAGGCTAAGCCACGCTAGTCCAGTAAGAAAGCTGATTGTTGGCTTGTCGAATGGATTATTCCAGTCATTAAATAATCAGAGATGAAGGAAATGCGGCTTTCAAGAAGGCGAAGTGCGTCGCTGGCTGGGAGGAAATTGAGATAACTACTCGGGAGAAAGTCTTAAAGTGTACTTGGGAGAAAAAGTCACACTAATGACATGCTGTGATGTTACTAAATGTGTATTTCCTTCCATTTGACTATTGTTTTAATGCATGTTATCAGGTGTTCTGATGTGATTTCTGCCTCGTGTCATAAACGTCTTAAAGTGTTCTGAAAATTTAATTGCCCGAGATCCACAGCAGGAGCACAGCGGGAGGCGTCTAAGTCTGGAGAACTATGTCTAAATGTCTCAGAACTATCAGACTCGGGTTCAAATGAGTCATTCCTACAACCATATACTTATATCAGACTTATGGGGGTTTGTATGATAATAAGTCTACACTTTTACTTCTATTTTTTCCTGAAGTCTACTTCGGTGTATTATATACCAAACTGTTTAGACCCCAATTTAAGCTTCTAAACTTTTTTAAATCTTTTGGTTTAGTCCTGACCTCAATAAGCAATTTCATATTTATTTAATTCAGGTATATACATTTGAAAAAACAAAATACTATTTTGAGGATCAGTGTTATTTATTTATTTATTTATTTATTTATTTATTTTATTTATGCATTTTCTCCCATTTGTCTTCCGCTGCTGCAAATGTAAATTCTAACAAATAAATGTTTGACTGGGTAGTGATAGATTAGCAGTTAAGCTTGTAGTAATTGGAAGATCACTGCTTCAAGCCTCAAATCTGCCTGGTTGCCACTGTTGCCTTAAACAAGGCACTTAACCCTCGCTTGCTTGGAGTGTACATGGTCACGATTGTAGCTACTGTAATTAATCAAAGGCACATTCAGCCCCATGACACTCCTTGTATCCATGTATACTCCATACATAAGTGTGGGGGCAGCACGGTGGCTCAGTGGGTAGCACTGTCGCCTCACAGCAAGAAGGTCCTGTGTTCGATCCCCAGGTTGGATGGTTTGTGTCCTTTCTGTGTGGAGTTTGCATGTTCTCCCTGTGTCTGCGAGGGTTTCCTCCGGGTGCTCTGGTTTCCTCCCACAGTCCAAAAACATGCAAGTGAGGTGAATTGGAGATACAAAATTGTCCGTGATATTAAACTGATGAACCTTGTGTAACCAGTAACTACCTGTCCTGTCGTGAATGTAACTAAAGTGTAAAACATGACGTTAAAATCCTAATAAATAAAAAGACACAATTAAAACAAATCCACATACTTCTATGTACGATGTGGCAGGCTCAAACTTCAGTGCTGATTTAAAAGCAGAGTAAAAATTCATCTCTCTTCGAGTGAACACTGTGAACTTCTCTCACTCTGAAAAGTGAAGCACAGACACTTTATTCAGGGACCCGAGTGGCTTTATTCGTGCTCCCTCTTTTCTCGGACGATGACTGCTAATCTGTCTGTAGTGGTGGTTCTGAGGGGCAGACAGATGGGTAATTGCATGTGCTGCCTTGCTCATTGATTTCCAGGCAGCCTGGTGCTGCGAAGACGAGGATCCAGGTTGTCCTGACCCGTGAATCTGTGCCCTGCTAAATCTATCTTCCTGATGTATTGTGTGATACCTGCTTCAAGGGAGGAGACAAGCTGTTTCAGACATGACTGAGACGAGACCAGCAAAGTCTGAGTTCCTGACAGAGTGTTCTTTCCCTCAAACTCTCAAAAGAGCTCGGGAACATAAACAATGTTTATAAAAAATGGTTCAGAGTTTCACTTTTTATCAAAAATCTATAAAAGAAAACTCTATAAAAGTGTGAGCTGTGATTTCTTGCTGTTTGCTCCGACACTTAAAACTTGTGGAATATGCCAGGCCGGCCCCGTGCCGCTGCTTCAGCAACTCTATCTAAGTGTTGATATGCGACTTTGGGTGATAATTGGTGCACGTAGCAAAGTCTTAATACAGCCTGATTGTTAGATCTGAATGCAGGTGCAACATTTTAGTGTCATAAGCGATCCCATCTTTTTTTAGAATGAATCTGCACATTAACTTGCACAGAAAACAAAGTAGCACTTTAGCTTAAATTAGTATTAATAAAGCTACATAAAGGGTTATATTCCCAGGCTAGACTGTAGTTTCATTTTCGTGCTTTACCACCTCTTCATTAAGGTCAGGGTCGCGGTGGGTCTGTATTCACTGGGCACAATGAAGTCCAGACAGGACAACAGTTCAATGTGGGGATTGCCCTCCTTCCACCCAGGGATTGAACTAGCCAATCATGTCTGTATGTATACGTTTGACCAGCTGATAGCACCGCTAAGGATTCAAACCCTGGAACCCAGATGTAGTGGGATAGCATAATTCACTGCTGTGCCAACTGATCACCCCTAATGATTCATTGTTTAGGTTAAATTTTGTGACCAGTTAATTTAAAGTTATTTCATGATATTGTTTCATCTAAAATAGACTTAATCATTTGATCAACCCTTTTAAGTGTTCATCAGGCCATATAGCATCTACATAAGCTTTTCATATCCAAACTGTCTTCTTCTTCTGTCAATTTTAATGTCAGGTTACATTTTCCAAATTAACCAAATTCAAATGACAATTGGGTTCAAATATACTAGACACACCCGGGTGTGATTACTGCCAGACCTGCTGAATGTAAACATCGTTAAACGAACCTGTCTGGCCATGTGAAGCAGGTTAGAATGTCTCAAAAGGCAGCACATGATGCCATGTTCTTAAGAGATTAAAATACAAATAAGAAACAAAGTCAGTCCAGAGTGGACATTGTTACAAGGCCACGGCTAAGACTCTGTGACTCCAGCAAACCACAGTTATGAATTTGTAGTTTCAAGAATTATGAATCAAATTGAGATGCTGTGACCAGACTTTAAACATCCAGCTTGTGCTTCAAAATAATAATTATTATTATTTCCCATTATTTCATTGTATTGAACAGACCAGGCGTGGGTGGTTAAATCTGGAGGATTTTAACCTTCATGAACAACCATCTCAAACATATTTTATATAAAATAAACTAATACACAGCTTATAACACATTTATGAATTTGTGGTTTTATGAATTATTAATCCAATTCTGAGTCCAACTGAGATGCTGTGGCCTCCAATGTAGACAAATGAAAAAATCTCTCAATGATGTGAAATGTCCATTGAATCTATGTAGACAATCACTAGAATTAGTGGCGGAACTGTGCTATCAACTATTGACTGTCGGACCCAGCTCTGTCTCGGTGTCGCTTGTCGCTGTTGCTTGTTTGTGTATATGTGTTGCAGCTCTACAGAGGAAGGGTTTTGTCAGCTTTGTTTTGTTTCTTGCGGGTGTGAACAGAGGGGAACCACACAGAGCTGTTTTATCTGTGATTCTCTTCTCACCGCTGTCAGTTTCTCAATCAGTGTTTATCTTTAGGCCCCATGTTTGCCTTAAATGTGTCACTCCTCTTTACCTGATTGGCAGGCTGCAACATCCTCGTTTAGTCGGGAGAGTTCAGAGACAGACAGCAGTTCGAGAAAAGAAAAAAAAAACAGATGCTGGAATTTGATTTCGTTTGACTCGAGTCTTACGGCAGACCTTCAGAATCTCTCTGAGCTGTAAAGTGATTCAGATTACTCTAACCAGATTGCGTCTAACCACCCTGCCAATTGTTTAGACTCCCATTGATTGCTATGTTTACAAGCTGCGCCCAGTGAAATGACACTTCTGAACTTCACATGATGTCAAATGATATTTTGAAGCACCCAGGCTCCATCATGAAATAACCATTTTTGGCAGCAGTAGTGAAACCAAAATGAAACTGAACTGAAGAAGAAGGTAATGTGTGGAGATGAGAGTGAACATGGAGTGGAGTTTAGATTGGTGAATTTCATCACTGTTGCCACACCATGTTTGATCAGTTCACACAGTGTCCTGAAAAATGAGCAATGTTATTACGCTGGATTCCACATGAGTGAAGTCAAAAGAAAAGATTCATGCAGTAAAAACCTTTTTACTGACACGTGTAACAGAAGTCAAGGATAAAATTCAGTCATGATCATGGATGCTGGGCATACACCAATCAACCATAACATTAAAACCACCTCCTTGTTTCTACACTCGCTGTCCATTTTATCAGCTCCACTTACCATATAGAAGCACTTTGTAGTTCTACAATTACTGACTGTAGTCCATCTGTTTCTCTGCATGCTTTGTTAGCCCCATTTCATCCTGTTCTTCAAAGGTCTTTAGGACTCTCCCAGGACCACTACAGAGCAGGTATTATTTGGGTGGTGGTGTGTTAGTGTGTGTTGTGCTGGTATGAGTGGATAAGACACAGCACTGATGAAGATCTTAAAACAGCAGCAATAGATGTCTCTGACTTCACATCTACAAGGTGGACCAACTAGGTAAGAGTGTCTAATAGAGTGGACAGTGAGTGGACACGGTATTTAAAAACTCCAGCAGCGCTGCTATGTCTGATTTACTCATACCAGCACAACACACACTAACACACCACCACCACGTCGTTGTCACTGCAGTGCTGAGAATGATCCACCACCTAAATAATACCTGCTCTGTGGGGGTCCTGACCATTGAAGAACAGCATGAAAGGAGGTTGACAAAGCATGCAGAAAAACAGATGGACTACAGTCAGTAATTGTAGAACTACAAAGTGCTTCTATATGGTAAGTGGAGCTGATAAAATGGACAGTGAGTGTAGAAACAAGGAGGTTATGGCTGATAGGTGTATGCTATAAAAACCTTTTAGTACCTACATAATAGCAAGACAACTTATTAGTATAATAAAACATTAATAACTGTTGTTCACTATTAATTATTATTGTTTTAGAACCAGTAAATAACCAGTAAATAAATGATTATTATGTCCTATTATTTTGTTGTATTAAACAGATCAGGCTAGGGTAGTAAACTTCTGGGGAATTTCAAACTTTATGCACAACCATCTCAATCATATTATATGTATATAGAACAAGTTAACTTATACAAATTGTAATTAAAAAGTATTAAAGTGTATGTATCTCTCGAATTGTTATGCCATGCAGTGCAACCCAGAAAAGTGAGCACAATTCTATGCTATTCAGAAAGCCAAAAGAGCTGCGTGGGATTATAAATATGGATGGATTGGTGCCTAGTTCAGGGTATTCCTGTCCTGCACCCATTGTTTCCTGATGAAACACTGAAACAAGCTCTCGTTGGTATTCCTTCATAGAACTGGTTTTGGCTTTCTCCCTGCCTTGTAACAGCTGTGGCCTGTATTAAGGGACAACGGTTTTCTGAAGTACTCCCAAGCCCATGTGGCTGAATTTCTTACAGGAGCATGAAGATTTCTCATGCAGTGCCATATGAGAGCTTGAAGGTCACACACATGGTTTTTGGTCTTGCCCTACAGAGACTGATTCCCTAATCTTTTCACAATATTATGTACTGTAGATGGTATAATGCCTACTGTTTGTTTGTTTGTTTATTAGGATTTTAACGTCATGTTTTACACTTTGGTTACATTCATGACAGAAACGGTAGTTACTCATTACACAAGATTCATCAGTTCACAAGGTTATATCAAACACAGTCATGGACAATTTAGTGTCTCCAATTCACCTCACTTGCATGTCTTTGGACTGTGGGAGGGAAACTGAAGCTCCCGGAGTAAAACCACGCAGACACAGGGAGAACATGCAAACTCCACACAGAAAGGACCCGGACCGCCCCACCTGGGGATCGAACCCACTTGCAAGACGCCTAATGTAAACATCCCAACTGTGGAAATACGGTTTGTACACTTACACTATTAGGACGTTGTGTAGGAATGTGTGTGTGTGTGTGTGTGTGTGTGTATTATACAGTCTATATTCACTTTATAGTCAAAAGTATGTGGACACCCCAATAATAATAAGTGTTCTTGTGTTTCACCTCACCCACCTGTTATCAATTGATTTCTGAATCATCTGAACTCACTAATTAGTGTGGTGTCCATATACTTTTGGTCATATGGTTTGTACCGCTAATGGTTAAATTACGCATGAATTTAACTGACCATCAGTAACACATGCCTGTTTCAGCATCGTAGCAGCAGTCGGACAGTAATGATTGTGTAGTTGCGAGTCTGTGATATGTTTTGATGAGTAGAAGCCCCCCTAATCTACATGCCCCCTCCAGGCGGTGGTGATTAATTACTGCTAAAGCTTAATGAAGCGTCGAAGTGTGGATGATGTGATGATGGCTCGAATTTTCACGAACTTTTTAAAAGTCACTCTCGGGCGCACGCATTACTGCCGAGCGTTTAGTTTAGTGTCTTGCTTGGCTTGTCGAGCAATATCGTCCCCCCCTCTGTTAACAAACTATAATGTCGATTTACTTTGCTCTAGTGGATATCCTAAAACGCTTATTAATTAACAACCGAGCGACTGAGACAAAAATAAATAAACTCTGTCTGTTCTGACCTTGATTTTGTTCAGAAATGGTTCCTGGAGAAGTTTACACTTTCAATAACCTGAAGGTCATTCACTGTTTCTCTGGACTTGTTTCTACAAGTGCATAAAAGTCCTACAGTCAGCCAGTCAGCAGAGTTGGTTCATGCTGCGGCTTCATGTTGTTCTGCTTTGTCTCCATAAGAATGTGGATGTAGCTGTTAGTTCCTGCCAGATTAAATGCTGCCCAGCAGCTGCTGCTGTTTTGTAGGTCCAATAGCCTTGGCAAGCGATTTGGCAGCTCATGGTAAATTACAGAAGCTTTTTCAGCCTCATCGCCCGGTTTGATATCTCCACAAGCCTTGCTGGAGACTTACCAACTTCTTAGCACAGATGCTCACACGCAATACACACACACACACACACACACACGAGCAGGTGGAGAACAGACTCTTTGTCCAGGATTTCACTTATAATAAAAATTTTTTTACTAAACTGTTTACTGAACAGTAATTAGGACCAATTCTGAATGCTGAGTAAGAATTATTGTTTCGTAAATGACCAAATTAGAGACGTCAGTGTGGCTCAAAAATTTAATTTGACTTTTTCCTCTTTATAAAATTTCTAAATTTTTCTACATTAAATGACATGCTAAGGGCGGCACAGTGGCTCAGTGGGTAGCACTGTTGCCTCACAGCAAGGTCACAATTGTAGCTACTGTAAATAATCAAAAGCACATGCAGTCCCCTTACTGACACCCCATGTGTCCATGTATACTCCATGTATGTTTTGCTAAGTGTGGGGGCGGCACGGTGGCTCAGTGGGTAGCACCTAGGTAGTAGGGTAGTGGGTAGTCTCCTCATAGCAAGAAGGTCCTGGGTTCGATCCCCAGGTGGAGCGGTCCTGGTCCTTTCTGTGTGGAGTTTGCATGTTCTCCCGTGTCTGTGTGGGTTTCCTCCGGGAGCTCCGGTTTCTTCCCACAGTCCAAAGACATGCAGTCAGGTTAATTAGAGATACAAAATTGTCCATGACTGTGTTTGTCATTAAACTTGTGAACTGATTAATCTTGTGTAACAAGTAACTACCTGTCCTGTCATGACTGTCTCATGAACGCCTCAGCTACCTGATTACTTTTGAGATCAAATTATGGATGTCAATGTGTCTCAAAAATAAAATTTTACCCTTTTCTCCCTTCTGTAACATTTCTACAGCTTAGTACATTAAATGGGGTGACATGGTGGCTCAGTGGGTAACACTGTCGCCTCACAGGAAGAAGGTCCTGGGTTTGATCCCCATGTGGGGCGGTCTGGGTCCTATCTGTGTGGAGTTTGCATGTTCTCCCTGTGTCTGTGTGGGTTTCCTCTGGGAGCTCTGGTTTCTTCCCACAGTCCAAAGACGTGCAAGTGAGGGGAATTGGAGATACAAAATTGTCCATGACTGTGTCCTGTGTAATGAGTAACTACCTGTCCTGTTATGAATGTAACCAAAGTGTGTAAAACATGACGTTAAAATCCTAATAAATAAATAAATGACATGCTAATGTTGACACAGCATTCCTGAAGCTAACCCAAGAACATTCTGCTTAACACTTGGCGACATTTACTGTAGATTAAATTCATGACTTAATATCAACAGGACGGTGTGAAAACATTATTGTAAACATGACTAATGTAAGTAGATTGGGGGGATTTATTAGCAACCGAGTGACATTTTCCATTGCTGAGAGACATAAATTGTCATTTATTTACATGCTTATTTACACCCCTCAGCTACCTGATTTCTGGCAGGAAATAAACGTGGTTTATCTGCACAGCTGTTTGAACACTGATGCAAGATTAACGCTGATTTCCACACAAATTTGTTTCGAATCAATTTGTAGTACATCTGTGAGGAACGAGGCACGTTGTTGATGTGAGTTTTAAAGAGCTTGTTTAGGAGTCTCGTGTTCCTGCGTTGTTTTCTTTTTCACTTCCGTCTGATAGTGTAGTTACGGGGGAAGCCTCCCCGGCGCTGTTGCCCTGACGTGCTTTAAATCCTAAACACCCCCGTCTTCGCTCCTTATTCTGCACCAGCGTCCTGAGACAGCTCTTTAAAATCCAGCTCGGTTTTAATCACACATTAATTTTTTTTTCAGTTATAGCTCTGTGCCAGGAGAAGCACAATTCAGCTGCACGTGCAGGATTTTTCTTTCTTTTGTTTTTTCATCGCTGTCTGATTAACCAACCACGAACACAGTGTGCCTTGATTGGCTGGAATTATCATGTGGCTGCACAGTGCAGAGGGTAGTAATGTGAAACAACTTTAACAAAGCAAGATTGATCCCTGCTTCTGGCCACTGTCTGTAATGAGATTGTCTTATGCCTAGTTCACACTACATGATTTTTGCCCTGATTTTCGCTCGCCGACAGGTCGTCGCTAGATGTGGGAGCTCTACGTTTGCTCGGGGCTCTGAAATCAGCTCTCGGCTGCTATATGTGAACTGTTCGACTCGATCCGAGCTCTCAGACTCAAGAAAAATATCTAGCATGTTAAATATCTGGATCGGTCGGTGACTCAAAATCATGTAGTGTGAAAGGTGTTGTGATCAGGTTGTAATGGTTATGAATGCAAAATACAGAAGGGAAACCATAGCCAGAAGGGCAGTTGTAGCCTAGCGGTTAGGGTACAGGACTAGTAATCAGAAGGTCGCTGGTTCAAGCCCCACCACTGCCAGGTTGCTGCTGTTGGGCCCTTAAGCAAGACCCTTAACTGCTCAGACTGTATACTGTCACGCTACTGTAAGTCGCTTTGGATAAAGGCGTCTGCTAAACGCCGAAAATATGAATGTAATGTAGTGTAACCCTGGGGAAGGAGTGTAAATATGTGGAACAGGTGCATAATGTAGTTTCTATCAAATTACATTGGCACACACAAGCTTTTAGTGTTTGTGATTGTCCACGCCGAACCATCATACCAACATTGCATTGCAAAAAAATATTTCTTTGACCTCCAACTCTTTCTGCAGAAAAGAGAATGATGAGAAAGATGATCCCTGCTGGCCGTGTAGCCAAACCCACTCCTTCACCCAGATTCATTTATTTTTCCTCCTTTGCTTTTACGCTGTACATCTGCGCACAAACAACTTTGATCGCTCGCTTCCTGTTGATGTGCATTTTTGGACAGGGGATCACTAAACCTATCATCACTTCTCGCGTGTGTTTTCATGACAAAACGTAGTTTGGGAGACCAGATTGACTCGTCTGAGATCCCTACTGGTGATAGTTGATGTAGTGTGTGACCCCATATCGCCAGTCAGTCGTGTAGTGTGAAATACACAACTGAAAAGACCCTGATTACAAGAAATCCAGTTGTGTAGTGTGAACTGAACAGCGATCTAAACAACTTGAAAGTCTTGTAGTGTGAAAGTCGTGTATTTTTGCTACATATTTGTATTAACTTTTTACATGATAAACTACTATAACATAAATGCTGCAATTATACAAGTAAATATCCAGAAACAAGGTAATGCAGGAATTATACACAGGTGAGCCTGGAGCGGTCCGGGTCCTTTCTGTGTGGAGTTTGCATGTTCTCCCTGTGTCTGCGTGGGTTTCCTCTGGGAGCTCCGGTTTCCTCCCACAGTCCAAAGACGTGCAAGTGAGGTGAACTGGAGATACAAAATTGTCCATGACTGTGTTTGATATTAAACTTGTGAACTGATAAATCTTGTGTAACCAGTAACTACTGTTTCAGTCATGAATGTAACCAAAGTGTGTAAAACATGACTTTAAAATAAATAAATACACAGGTGAGCCAAAACATTAGGACCATCTAATATTCTGTCAATAAAACGAGACATGGACTCCACTAGACATGAAAAAAAGTTATATTGTTATTGTTATGTGCACAGTAGAAACAGTAGTTACACTGTAAAATGAAATTCTTACTTTGCTTGTCCTCTGAACATCAGATATATATCATATATAAAATCAGGTATATACATATATAAAACAGGATTAAACTAAGGCAGCAATAAATATAAAATAAGAAACTAACACAAACTAAAACTAACTACTAAAACTAAACTAAATACTAAAACTAATTACTGTACAAAATGCTCACATGCCTGGCCATCCAGATGATCTTGTAGAAAACAGGATTCGTCTGGACTTTTATTGCTCTGACTTATAGTCCTTTTCTCTGCTTGCCAGTTGTAGGTGTTTTCGATGCTGGACAGGAGTAAGCATGGACACTGTGACTGGCTTGCGACTATGTAGCGAGATAAACAATAGGGTTTAATGTCTGTTGGTCTGTACCAGACACTATAACCTTAACTCAGTCCTGGCAGCCCAATAACCTGGCGGCAGTTTGTGGCTTGTCCCTCCTCAGAGTACTGTTGGTGCCTCCTCAGATACCTACTATCGCTGGCTGTCAGCAGCCCATGCTGTTCCAGGGATAATTTGACCCAGCCGTCTGGTATTAATGATTTGGTCGTCATCAAAGTCATTCAGATCTTTATGGTGATCGTATCTGTTGCATTCAACACTTGAACTATGAGTTACTACCATCCGTCCAACAGATTCCTGACCTATACACTGATCAGCCATAACATTAAAACCACCTCCTTCTTTCTACACTCACTGTCCATTTTATCAGCTCCACTTACCATATAGAAGCACTTTGTAGTTCTACAATTACTGACTGTAGTCCATCTATTTCTCTGCATGCTTTTTTAACCTGCTTTCACTCTGTTCTTCAATGGTCAGGATCCCCACAGGACCACCACAGAACAGGTATTATTTAGGTGGTGGATCATTCTCAGCACTGCCGTGACACTGACATGGTGGTGGTGTGTTAGTGTGTGTTGTGCTGATATGAGTGAATCAGATACAGCAGCACTGCTGGAGTTTTTAAATATTGTGTCCACTCACTGTCCACTCTATTAGACACTCCTACCCAGTTGGTCCACCTTGTAGATATAAAGTCAGAGACGATCGCTTATCTATTGCTGCTGTTTGAGTTGGTTGTCTTTGAGACCTTCATCAGTGGTCACAGGACGCTGCCCACGGGGCACTGTTGGGTGGATATTTTTGGTTGGTGGATTATTCTCAGTCCAGCAGTGACAGTGAGGTGTTTAAAAACACCATCAACATTGCTGCTGTGTCTGATTCACTCATACCAGCACAACACACACTAACACTCCACCACCATGTCATTGTCACTGCAGTGCTGAGGATGACCCACCACCTAAATAATACATACTCTGTAGTGGTCTTGGAAGAGTCCTGACTGTTGAAGAACAGGGTGAAAGGGGGCTAACAAAGCATGCAGAGAAACAGATGGACTACAGTCAGTAATTGTAGAATTACAAAGTGCTCCTATATGGTAAGTGGAGCTGATAAAAATGGACAGTAAGTGTAGAAACAGGGAGGTGGTTTTAATGTTATGGCTGATCGGTGTATATCTAGACTACGTGTTCAGTTTTCAAGATGTTTACTTTTTTTTAAAGCAGGAGAAGTTTTGAACACCTATAAATGGCAGCAGTATAAGTGAGCTATTGCCAGCTGAAACCGTCCTGTTACTTTCTTATTTTCTTTTAACAGGCCACTCCATTATCTGTTATCTCTAACATACTGTATACTATGAGAAATAAAGTGTACCTTCTAAAAAAATACATTGTCAGTGTAGATTTTTGCAAGGCAGGCACACAGTTTAGTGCCAGGCTTAAAAATATTGACTTCTATCTGACCTCACCCACTTTATTGATGAAACAATCAAGTGCAAAGGGATTGTCAGCGTCCCTGTACAGAGACAGCCAATTGTGGAGAGCTTTCCTTATCTGCCGTGCACACGCGACTCTCGCGGAGACGGGAAGTTCATTTTTTATCCTCTTATCAATTTTTGCAGGTGATACAGTGCAGTAGGGTTCTCCGCCTCCCCTGAATCACAGTGTTCCCACCTGCACAGCTGATGTCTTTAATGACTGCAGGATCCTACAGCGAGAGTTCAATGTTTGTCTATTAGAACAGCGGTTTGCACAACACAAATTTACTTTGTGCTGCTGTAGATAAATGCCAAGCAAATATCTACAGGCACGAGAGAAAATCTCTAAAAGAGATCAAATATATATTTATTTCAGGGAGCTAAGGAGAAGTCGGGCCGGTCTTTGCCTTTAGAGCAGCTTTATAAATGCTGTCATATAGTTCCTGAATTGTTTGTGATCAGATTTTGGACCTTTCAGCACTGAAAATGTGGAGAAATTGACTTTCCAATAAAGTACAATAATGTTTATACACCATATGACCAAATATTTTTGGACACCTGACCTGTTTGATATCACATTTAAGCAAATAATATTAAATCAGAGTCGACTCTATATGTCTATCTGCTATTCTAAGTAGGCTTTTTAAGTCTTAGTCTTTGAAATATGTCTGTGGGAATTTGTACCAATTCAGTCAAAAGAGCATCTCTATGGTTAGGTACTGTTGTTGGTCAAAAAAGCCTCAGTTAGGATTCCAGTTCATTCCAGAGCTGTTCAGTGAGGCTTAAGTCAGGACAGTAAATTACAGCTTACTTCATCCTGGTGTTTATCAAACCAGCGTTAAATAATTTCAGCTGTATATACACCGATCAGCCATAACATTAAAACCACCTCCTTGTTTCTACACTTGCTGTCCATTTTATCAGCTCCACTTACCATATAGAAGCACTTTGTAGTTCTACAATTACTGACTGTAGTCCATCTGTTTCTCTGCATTCTTTGTTAGCCCCCTTTCATCCTGTTCTTCAATGGTCAGGACCACTACAGAGCAGGTATTATTTAGGTGGTGGATCATTCCCAGCACTGCAGTGACACTGACATGGTGGTGGTGTGTTAGTGTATGTTGTGCTGGTATGAGTGGATAAGACACAGCAGCGCTGCTGGAGTTTTTAAACACCTTACTGTCACTGCTGGACTGAGAATAGTCCACCAATCAAAAATATCCAGCCAACAGCACCCTGTAGGCAGCGTCCTGTGACAACTAATAGTCTAGAAGATGACCAACTCAAACAGCAGCAATAGATGAGCGATCGTCTCTGACTTTACATCTAAAAGGTGGACCAACTAGGTAGGAGTGTCTAATAGAGTGGACAGTGGGTGGACACAGTATTTAAAAACTCCAGCAGCGCTGTTGTGTCTGATCCACTCATACAAGCACAACACACACTAACACACCACCACCATGTCAGTGTCACTGCAGTGCTGAGAATGATCCACCACCTAAATAATACCTGCTCTGTGGGGGTCCTGACCATTGAAGAACAGGGTGAAAGCAGGCTAAACAGTATGTTGAGAAACAGATGGACTACAGTCAGTAATTGTAGAACTACAAAGTGCTTCTATATGGTAAGTGGAGCTGATAAAATGGACAGTGAGTGTAGTAGTCGCCACAATATAAAATTGCCTCATATTTGTCAGCTGTAGCAACTATCTTGTAAAATCCCATCTATTACTGTCAGTGAGCTTTGACTTGTGGGAATGAGATGACCGGGCTGCTGTTTTCCACAAGATAATCTAGCAGCCATGATGCTTTTCCCTGTAAGGCTGTAATTACACATGATGCCATTGCTTCAAACTTTTTGAGACTAAAAAGTGTCGTCTCAGCAGGTCCATGTCCAGAACTGCTATATAACAACCAGAAATTGAAAGTGCCATTCATTGCGGGATATCACTACAGAACAAGCATGGTAATGATGAGAACTGTAATGTTTTTGTGCTGCTTGTCTCAGCAAAATAAAAGCGGGCATAGAAAAAAAAATAACTGCAGGTATTTTTTGTCAAATGACTTTATAGAGATTGATCAGATTTATTTGGTCCACTGTTGGCCATTTCTATCTCAAATATTGAAAATAACCTACAGGACGCTAGTGTACGTGATGACTCAACACAGCAGCCACACATTCCTCCGGGCATTAAGAAACAGTGTCAGCTCCAATACTGCATGAAATATTTACACTAACCTCGGTGTGTGATATTCAATATAGTGCAATTTTAACCCGCTGCTCACTTTAATGCATCACGAGCCAAAAGCATTTTCTTAGTCACATCCTGCCTGGTATGAGCTTAGTAATATTAGAAATTGGATGAGGACAAAGCAGGCGACACGTAAAGCGATCGCTTAGATGCAAAATGTAAAGATAGTGTCTCTGTGATCATAAAAGAAATGCAGCCGTTTGAGGCTTTTTTCATTTGAAAAGGCAGAAAGACATTCAAAAGAAAATTCTCTACATTATTCGTCTTGTTTAGTGTTTCAGTCACTTTGCTAGGTTTAATATTTACTCTGAAAACATATGTGTTCAGTAAACAATAGGTTTTGTTCTATTGTTGTAGCCTAGTAGTTAAGGTACTGGACTAGTAATCTGAAAGTCATTGGTTCAAACCCCACCACTGCCAGGTTGCGTCTGTTGGGCCATTGAGCAAGGCCCTTAACCCTCAATTGCTTAGACTGCATGCTGTCACAGTACTGTAAGTCGCTTTGGATAAAGGCGTCCGCTAAATGCCGAAAATGTAAATGTAATATTAAAGCAGTTATTTTATTCATTCATTCATTGTCTGTTTTACCACCCACTGCTTTATCCTGGTCAGGGTCGGAGTGGGTGCACTTCACCCTGGACGGGCCACCAGTCCATAACAGGGCAAACACACTCAAACACACACACACACACACACACACACACACAGACATGTAGGGCAATTTTGTATCCCCAGTTAACCAGACTGCATGGAATAAACCAGATCTCCTGGAGAAAACCACATGGACTTGGGTAGAACATGCAAACTCCACACAGAAAAAACCTGGATCGCTCCACCTGGGAATCAAACCTGCTGTGAGGTGATAGTGCTACCCTCTGACCCACCGTGGTGCCCAGCAGTTATTTTAGCTTTTTTTGGAAATCTAAATTGTGTGATTTTTTATTTTTTTATTTCAATAATTAACAACAGTCAATGGAAATTAAATACATACATCAACCCAGAGAGGCCTTTACTCAAGATTACTTCAAAAGTCTAAGGTTAAAAATTGAAACCACTGGCTGATCCAGTTTGTGTGATTTCTATCAGTATGTTGATGATCTAGGCTTGGGACCAGCACTAAGAGTGCACTGAAATTCACTGATACGTGTCCCTACAATCTCTGGGTTCATGTAACACCATGTGCCTTCTGTACTTCAGGGATTTGAACACCTGGAACTTAGGCACTGACGTTTCCAGCAGCATTGCTTTTACTAATATGCTGCACCAGCCCACTGAAATACAGCAGTATACAGTCTATAAGTGTATCCATCTATCTCATTGCTGTCTGTCTTCTTTCTCATCTACCTTCAACTCTTTGAAGCATGACTGTCTTTTTCATAATGTGTCCAAAATGAGAGGCCGACAGTTTGGTGGTGAGAGGTGAGATCTGATTTGGTTGAGGATTCATTTTTTTGTATACTTTGCTAGCAAATATACTGTCAAAATAATGTGTGTGTGTGTGTGTGTGTGTTCGCATGCAGGCACTAGCATAATAGAAACTGATGTTTTCATACACACTTTGATTGATAACTGCACTTGCTTTGGTTGCTGTTCCTGCCTTACAAAACCCATTCTTAGTAAAACAAGTTTCTTATAAATTCAGTTTTATTTTTTACAACTCAGTCATTATTCATGTGAAACACTTTCAGTAAAAAATACTTTTAAAATACTTTACAGCAGTTAAGATGAAAGGTTTATATATACTTTTAGAGAACATGTATACTATGTGGACATCTCAAGATGTCAGCCACAGCTACTGCAGGTGTATGAATTCAATGATATAATATACAAGTGATCTTCAAAAAGTTTCTGCACTTTTATATTTCGGTTGGAACCCGGAGGGGGGGAGGAGTAGTAATTGTTCGTGCCTGAGAGACTGAGAGAGCTTATAGTCTGGATTTAGCACCATCTGATTTCCACCTTTTTGGATGTTCAAAGAAGCTTTAAGGGGAAGAAGATTTTCATGTGATGATGATAAGAAAGCAGCACTGCATCAGTGGCTACCAACCAAAAACATTTTTTGCTGATGGCATTAAAAAGTTGGTATGACGCCCAGGTGGCAAAGCAAGTAATTCCGAACTCCTCGGTTTGAAACTCGGCATTGCCATCGGCCGGCTGGTCACCATCTAGTGGGCATAATTGGCAGTACCTACAGCAGACACGGTTCTGCTAGGGTGGGATGACCAGACTATGTGGGTGGGGTCTTCAAGCGCTGTTTAAGGACCCTGATTGGCAGATAGAGAGGCGCTATACATTCATAACTTCTAACTTTCAGGCAGTGCGACTTTGCCTCTGTGCAGAATTGAAGTCCATGATGACATGGTTGACCATTTTGGTGTTGAGAAACTCAAGTAGCCTGCACAGGAGCAAAGAGGATGAAGCTAAAATGTTGATTGAAAGTCAGCCTATTCTATAAGATTGATTATGCAAATATTTAAACAAAATAGAAAACTGAATATAACTTCATCTTGTGTCTTATCCTTCATAACATGATGAGCCTGTGATTAGTGTCCCACCAGTACACCATCACACCTCTACTCCATCTGTAGCTCCACAGAAAATAATAAACATCTGTACAGAATTAGTAAATTATTCATGATTAAGTGACTTAAGTGATTAAGGATAAAAGCACAGCTGGATACTTTAGTAAGAATTTTACAAAGTGTCCAGGTTTTCCAAATGAACTTGAAAGTCCTGGCCTAGATTTCCTATTCGGAGATGTGCAATGATAAATCGGCTGCTCACTGATAAACATCTCCCCCGGTGCTATTTATCAACCGTCATTCTTTACCGTGCTGCTACAAGTAAGACCAATGCCAGATCGGGTTTAACATAACCCTAAAATATGTCCAAACAACCCGAGAAGCTTAGGAAGGATATGGGAGGAGGGCTTGTGGAGAACACTATATGAGAGTTAATGAGTAGATGTCAAAAAGATGTAACATGATTGTGAGAACAGCTACACATGATAGCATAACTGTGTCACAGCATCTTCATTCCTCTGTTTTATATTCCACACTCATGCTGCAGATGTTGAGCCCAACAACTTCAGACGGTTTCCTCCTCCTCCTCCTGTTGCCACCCTACTGATTAATTTATAGCTCTTTATCTATAGTGCTGCCAGGTTTCAGGGTCAGATCTCACCCAACAAATACTGCATGCTTCACTTTACCATTAACCTTCCTTATCGCTCACGTTTAGCTAATGCTATTGATTCAGATCAATGAGTCTGATCCCACGGACTAAACGATGTGAAGAGGGCTCGAGTGCTGATGAATTCTTTTCATTAGTCAGGCGAGTTTATCAGAGGTCGCCGATACTAATAGATCATTCTGGATCCTAACCAGAGCTAATCCAGGACAATGTGTTATTAGCAAGGACGGATTAAGGATAGTCTGGGCCCCTGGGCAACTAGTAACCCCCCCACACACACATTAAACAACCTGTCAATAACTAACCCTAACACAAGAATCTATTTTATATAAGTTTCTTTCTACTCTTCTTTCTTGCAAAGTCATCCACTAATTCATCAAAATTAAGCTGTCTGACCAAATCTGATTCAATGGCCAGAAGTGACAGTGAGTTCAGGCGGTTTTGGCGCATCCTAATCCTGAATGAAATATGAAATATGGTAGCTTGCCTGGCAATTTGTAGGTCCCTAGAAAGTCAAGGAGCCATGGTAAATGACTTCTATGGAAGTCAAGGGCCCCATAGCAGGGGCCCTCGTGATCAAGGGCCCTCTAATGGTATGCCCTGCTCTTCTCTAGGGCCCCCTGGTAGGGGCTCTCATAACCAGGGCCCTCTAAAAATATGCCCCCCTCTTTCCTAGGACCCCTAATAGCCAGAAGTCGAAGTCAGAGCAGTGCCACAACGCCTAATCCATTTTCATAAGGGGCCCAAAAGCATGGCTAGGGCCCAAAAGCATGGCTAGGGCCCAAAAGCATGGCTATGGGCCCCAAAAGCATGGCTAGGGCCCCCAAGAGGCCCTGGGGTCAAAGTCCCTAATAGTCAGAGGATCCTTAAAATGGAGGGCCCTCGGAAATAAAAATATATTGTATCATAAATGTTGATAGGCATCGCAAAATGTTTTGGGCCAGGGCCCCCCCCCGGGGCCCTCTGACCTCAAGGGCCCCTGGGCGCTGGCCCCACTGGCCCGGTCAGTAATCCAGCCATGGTTATTAGCACCCAAAGCACCTGGTTACAGACTATCAAGAAACGCCAGTGTTTATGTATTTGCTTTTTTTTGTTCTTATCTGAACTAATTAAAACAAATTAATTATTAATCATTAATGACATCCTTCACACATCATGTCCATACATGTCATGTTTATTCTAACCAAAATCTACAGCTGAACCCAAAATACAGTATATAAAAATAACAAACTAAAGGTGCCCAGGTGGCATAGCGAGATATTCCACTAGCACACCGGCACCAATATTCTGAACTCCTTGGTTCGAAACTCGGCGTTGCCACCGGTCGGCTGGGCGCCATCCAGAGGGCATAATTGGCCATGCCTGCAGCAGACATATTTCTGCTAGGGCAGGATGTCCGGACTATGTGGGTGGACTCTGATTGGCATATAGGAGAGGCGCCTGTGCAGAATGCATTGGTGAAAAAGGGTTCCGCTAAGGGCTGCACGTGGGTTGGAGGAGGTGTGAGCAGCAATATACCCACCTCGACTGCAATCAGGGATCCCCCAGCAGCGGAAGACAGATTGACCACGCTAAATTGGGAGAAAATGGGAGAAAATGCATAAATAAAATAGGGTTTTCTAAAATTAAAAAGTACGCTCATGTGCTGTGTTCTAATGTTTTGCCTCATTCACCTAATCAATATCAAAACGATCTGCAGTTTGAGCCACTGTAGCTCTTATGTTGGTCCGTATCAGATGCCAAAGCCTTTATCTCATCTGGCATCAATGAGTCTTGGCCGCCCAACAACCTGTCAGTGGTCATGGCTTGTGTTCCCATCAAAAAAGAGATTGTGCTTCCATCTCAGAAGTGATTCTTTAACACTGCTAACATTAGAAACTACAGGGCACTTGTAGACAAGTGGATAAGGTGCTGGAGTATTAATAAGTCCCATCACTGCCTGGTTAGGCAAGACCCTTAACCCTCGCTTGCTTAGACTGTATACTAGAATAAAATAGAATGCCTTTATTTGTCATATATACATCTACAGATGTGCAGTACAACAGTATTCTTTCTTCACATATCCCACCTTGTTTGGAAGCTGGGGTCAGAGCGCAGGGTTGGCCATTGTACAGCGCCCCTGGAGTCGAGAGGGTTAAGGGCCTTGCTCAAGGACCCAACAGTGGCTGCATGGCAGAACTGGGATTTGATCTCTTAACCTTTCAATTAATAGCCCAAAGCTCTACCCACTAGGCAACAGTACTGTTGGACTTTTTGGGTAAAAGCATCTGCTAAATGTCCGAAATGTTAACATATATAAACTGGAAAAGCTTTACTGTATTGTGGAAAATAGTGTTTTGCTCTTTATTTTATTTATTTATTTATTTTAAATTGTTTTCCTATTTCTCTTCAGCAGACAGAACATCCATCAGTGTCACTAATCAACATTTATGTAATGGAAATTGTTGGAATCAGAAACTAATGAATATATATAACAGTCTTAATGTTTTACTTTACAGTAACACCAAATTAGCACTAACAACAGTTTTAATTTTTGTGCAGTTTAAACACTGACGATGTGCTGATTGACAGCAGTAATTTTGTTTCTATTGTAAGGTTTGTTTATTTGCTGATTTGCTGGATGAATGTGGCATTAACAGGTTCTGTATTTTGTGTGTTACAGGAGCAAGGTAAAATCGGTGTAACGTTCAACATAGGTACAGTCGATATCGTGGTGCAAGAGACCAGCATGCCAGTGAACGATGGCAAGTATCACGTGGTACGATTCACACGTAATGGGGGCAATGCAACACTTCAGGTGGACAACTGGGCGATTAATGAGCACTTTCCTTCAGGTGAGACCTTATACTTTCCTTTTTTACTTTCCTTTTTTTTTTACTCTGGCTATGAAATGAAATGAGAAACGGGGAACTGAACAGCAACTGCTTTTGCACCAACCAAAGTGAATTATAAAGTGCCAGTCTGCACCTTACCCTTCCGTGTCCTTCCTGTCTCTGTATAATTGATAAAAAGTTAATGTTACGCTAGGGCACTGAAATAATGGCATCTCCTCACGCTGGCGGTAAATGATTCTGTCTCAATTCTAGTCTTTATTACTTCATTGTTGTCTAGTCTGCTTTATTACTGTTGCTCTCTCTCCTCTCTTCTTCTCTTCTCTGTCTCTTCTTTCTCTCTTTTGGGAGATGTAAGGCCTAGCAGACAAAACCAATTTTCTTTACACGTGTCCTGATTTAAGCCTCCCAAACAGGCTTTTGGCTTTGATACCTGTACCGTAGTTTTATGCCTCATGCTTCAGAGATAAGTTCAAAGATCCAACAAATACCAGGAGGAACATAACATGCTGGCCAATCTTCATTACGTTCTGGCTTTGTTTTATTAAGGTGAGGACATATACTGTAGACTCACTTCAATGGTCACACTGAGGTAAAGTTTTCCTGTTTCAGTGATACTTGATTCCTGCTGCCGTTCTAAACCTCAGAGTCCCCAGATTATTGGGTCAAGCTTGTGGCTGAAACACCTAAAACTCAATAATTAGGACGAGTGAGTGCCTGCTTATATAAATCTTACTTGTAGCTGTCTACCTGTCTTGTCTTTTCAGGAGTTAGAAAGAATTATTCATGCTTTTGTTTTATATCTATTGGAATGTTGCTATACATTATATATAGGGTCCTACTAAATTCACAAGAAAATGTGCTTAATTTCACAAACCTCATTTTTCAAAAATCACAGATTTCATGGATTTTTAAAATAAAGTGCCACATTTCACGGCAGTCATTAAATAACACTCACATACCTTAATAGTTGAATGTAAACCTAGAACATCAAAGATGAAAATACTCATCCATGTTTTGACACACCCCTCTGCGTCCACATAATAGGTTGGGAGTTTTCCCGAGTCATGTTTTTAGCTGCTTTACACTTCGACATCTTGGACATTTTGACTAACTGATTGCTAACTGAATTGCCGTAGGATTGCTGTGCAAATTAACCAGTAAACATAAGCCCCTTGAACGCTGCGTGAATGAAAAATGTTAAATCGCTAAACACAAACCTTAAATTTTGAATTTCATAGCAAATTGCATGTGAAAAGGCTTGTTTCACGGTTCGTGGTGAGATTTTCACAGCCGTGAATTAGGTAGGACGTACTTATATATGTGTCTTGGTCAGGGAGCATCGGCAAGACTTCATTTGGTTCAAAATGCAGCTGCTTGGCTTTTAACAGAAACTGGACATGGTGATCAATCACATCAGCCAAGTAACATCTTCACTGGTTGCCATTCTAATTAAGGATACATTTAAGGATTTCACAGTGAATCGCCTAAACACATTTGTGAATTGTTAGCTTTCTGTATTAGTTCTAGGTTGCTTAAAGTGAAAGGGTATTGTACGTTTACTGTGTGTGCACCTAAACTATGGAATGGTCTTCCACTTAATATCAGACTCTCTGCACCAGCTTTTAAGATACTGTGAAGTACTTTTCAGCTCAAGCTTAGAAAAGTACTATATAAATAATGTTTATCTGTGACAAATATAAGCTAGATGTTACTATGTGGGATCTTCAAAAAGTTCCCACACTTTTATATTTTGGTTGGAAACAGTGAGGGTGGGAGGAGTAGTAATTGGTCGTGTCTGAGAGACGCTTGTAGTCTGGATTTAGTGGCATCCGATTTCCACCTTTTTGGATGCTCAAAGAAGCTTTAAGGGGAAGAAGACTTTCATGTGATGATGTGAAAGCAGCAGTGCTGGTACGGCACTGGAAAAGTGCATCAGAAGGTGACTGTAGAAAAGTCGTGTCATTTGTTTTTGAAATTCTTAATAAATTAAGTTTAAAAAGTGCGGAAACTTTTTAAAGAACAGTCATAGAATGTTATATCATGAGGACGTCCTAGCATTAAGTGTAGAAACTAGAAACATTTTAATATAGACCTGGGAAACATCTTCATTCTTACTGAAATGTAAGACATTTAATTAACCATTGTCAGTTCACACTCTTGATTAGCTGCAAGCGCCACACCACAACGTAAATGCTGAGTCAGGCCCACAAGTGCGTATGTCTATGAGTGTGTGTGTATGTGTGTGTGCGTGTTTGTGCGTGTATGCCCCAGGCCATTCACACAGATCCTTAGTGCGCAGTGAAGAGGATGCAGTGGGCTTGGGCTGATAGAGCGTACTGCGTGTGAGCACTGTTATTCCACAAACAAGCCATTTTCACGCTAACGCCATTACTCATGCTAACACCGTTACCCCGCAGTGCTCTTTACATCAGCCCGCTAATACTCCTCTGTGGTTCATGACGCATCGCAAGCTCACCCTGATCGTTTTCGTCAAAACATTGCAGTGCTAATTAGAATTTAGCGCTTTTAAGGCAATTTTAATGTCAGCAACCATCTAACGAGTCTTAAACCGAAGTTTCTAAAAGAGTTTTTAGTCTGCCAACTTCAAATTAGCTTTAAATCTAGAGCCTTAAGATTCACCAACTTGTTGACCTGCACCAATCGACTGAAATATCTCAATAGGCATGTAGCAGTGCCTATTTCATAACAATTCTGCATGTGAGGGTCAGGGATATATTACATGTTTAACTAATGGTAGTTACTCAGAGTAAATGTGCTAAAATTTGACCCCTACCCCATCCGACCTTCCCCTGCTCAGACACAGCCAATTGTCTGTAGGACGCCCGGCCAGATCAGCAAGTAGCACTACAAAACCAACCACATTAATAATGATTTTTTATTTGTTATTATTAATCCATTTTGTGTCAAGAACATATGAACATTGTTTAAATCAGGACAATAAATGATAAAAAAATTATTTTACCACTTCTCTTTATTATAAGAGCTGTACAATTAATAAAATAAAGATCAACAGTTTCCAACATGTTAATAGATAGAACTTTATTAATCTCAAGGGAAATTATTTAAAGATATGCGTTGGCCGGGAATCGAACCCGGGTCAACTGCTTGGAAGGCAGCTATGCTCACCACTATACCACCAATGCAGTTAATCAAGTCACATCAGAAGCAAAGCCAGAAGAGTTTTGTTGAACGTCAATAAGTTTAGCAACTATGGCACCAAGTTATGATGATGATTTTTATTATTAATACCACTGCAGGACCACTAATGATAATGTGCATACATAATTTATATACAGTAGTAAACCTTTCTCAGTATAACAGTGGCACTACTTCTGTTGTTATAAAAGCATCTGGTGCAACAAAGAAGCTTTTCACCCAAATGCAGGTAACATTTGCTACTATTTGCAAGGTGCTCAGTTGGTAGCACTGTCACACTGTCACCTTAAAGTAAGAAGGTCCTGGGTTCGATACCCCAGTGGGGTGGTCTGGGTCCTTTCTAAGTGGGTTTTCTCCTGGAGCTCCAGTTTCCTCCCACAGTCCAAAAACCTGCAGTCAGGTTAATTGGAGATACAGAATTGTTCATGACTGTGTTTGACATTAAACATGTGAACTGATGAATCTTGTGTAACCAGTAACTACCGTTCCTGTCATGAATGTAACCAAAGTGTGTAAAACATGTCGTTACAATACTAATAAATAAATACATTTTAAAAGAACTCAGAGGATGTATACCTAGTAAATTGCCCAGTGTTTGTATAAAAATATAGTTAACATGTTTATTAAATACAACAGCATTATAAATTCCTCTTAATCATTTAATAAATATAAATCCAACCTAATTATGAAGCAAACTGTTAAAACAGTGGTCTATTGTAGATGTTAATCAAACACTATACGAGCTTAAGACAATGTAGATACTATTGTTCACTAATTAGTGATACACAGAGAGAAACATCTTACACAAAAGCAAGACAGTAATCTTGTTTCCAGTAACCCGCAAATTCTGCAGTACATTTATCTATATATTTTTAAGGAGATATTTAGGGCCAAAAGCCCAGAATGGTTAGTTTGTTTTGATTCAATTAAATGTGTATACAGTCAGAAACAGAACTTCAAAACTTTAGAAAACAAAAATTTTCAAGCAAAAGAATATGAAACAACCATCCCACCATGCATGCATATACATCACAGTGGGTGTTGTACATTATGGTCATACATAAGGAGACTAGATAGATGGATGGATGGATGGATGGATGGATGGATAGATGGATAGATGGATAGATGGATAGATGGATAGATGGTTAGATGGTTAGATAGATAGATAGATAGATAGATAGATAGATAGATAGATAGATAGATAGATAGATAGATAGATAGATAGATAGATAGATAGATAGATAGATAGATAGATAGATAGATAGATAGATAGATAGATAGATAACTTTATTAATCCCATAGGGAAAGTCAGTTATTACAGCAGCTCCAGGTACATTAAAGCAAAAACTATTAAAGTACAAAGAATTAAAGTACACAAGTAATGTTGTACACACTATGTACACTATGTTGTTACTCATCTTTATTCACAAAACCCTGCATTTAAATACTTATCTGCATGCTTATTTTAATTCTAAATAAATTCTACCACTAGTTATATGAATGTCAGTGGTATGTCAAGACTATAGAGTTCTTCAAAAAGTTTCCACACTTTTTTTTTTAAACTCTATTTATTAAGAATTTCAAAAACAAATGACATCACTTTTCTACATCATCACCCTCCGATGCATTTTCCCAGCGTCGTACCAACTTTTTAATGCCATCAGCAAAAACTGTTTTTGGTTGGTAGCCACTGATGCAGTGCTGCTTTCACATCATCATCACATGAAAATCTTCTTCCCCTTAAAGCTTCTTTGGGCATCCAAAAAGGTGGAAATCAGATGGAGCTAAATCCGGACTATAAGCGTCTCTTAGTCTCTCAGACACGACCGATTACCACTCCTCCCACCCCTCACCTCTTCCAACCAAAATCTAAAAGTGCAGAACATTTTTGATCTCTTGTACATACGTATGTGCCAGTATATACCGACCAGGCATTACATTATTGACCACTGACAGGTGAAGTGAATAACACTGATTATCATCACGGCACCTGTTAGTGGGTGAGATATATTAGGCAGCAAGTGAACAAAGTTGATGTTAGAAGCAGGAAAAATGAACAAGTGTAACAATTTGAGCGAGTTTGACAAGGGCCAAATTGTGATGGCTAGATTACTGGGTCAGAGCATCTCCAAAACTGCAGCTCTTGTGGGGTGTTCCCGGTCTGCAGTGGTAAACCGGCAATAGCTCACTTATGCATGTCGGGAGCGAAGGCTGGCCCGTGTGGTCCGATACAACAGACGAGCTGCTGTAGATCAAATTGCTGAAGAAGTTCGTGCTGGTTCTGATAGAAAGGTGTCAGAATACACAGAGCATCACAGTTGCAGGGCTGTTTTGGCAGCAAAAGGGGGACCAACACAATATTAGAAAGGTGGTCATAATGCTATGTCTATGTGATCGGTGTAAGTAAGTCACTTTTAAAGTCAAAACTTAACAAACTGCATATATGTGTACGTAGTCATCTGTAAATAAAGCAAATGTAAAATCCTCATCATTTTACTGCTTTGCAACACTTTCATGTGTTTGCCTCTGTGCCTGCTTTGTAATGTTCAGACTGTTAGTGATGAAGAAATTCCTTTATCTTATTAATGGTGCAGCCCGAAACTCTGCCAAGAGATTAGAAATCTTATTAGATATCAAGAGGAAATGAGGCAAGGTGCTGAATGCTTGCAGAAGCCAGTCAGCCATGCCAAACAGCTGCGCTTTATTTTCTTAATGCTGCAAGGTATTAATCCTAAATGGCTCCATTGCACCGCTAGTTCCTGGGGCTTGAAGTTGCCAAGTTAATTTAGCTAACCTTGATTGTCTAATTGTTAACAAATAAGGCCAATTGAGTTCATCACATTCAGCTGCTGCAGCACTCTGATCTCTTATCTGGTTCCAGTCTCAGAGGACTAAACTGAAACAATCTATACATGTACACAAACACAAATGCATTTCCCCAATTAAACTGTGACGTGAACTTGGGTGAAGGTATGGATAAGCTGGAATAGTTTGACAGATGTGATGTGTAGCCCTTGCAGCTGTTTCACTGTGAATAGACTCTGAATGTGTCCCATGTGTTTCATTTACAATCAGGCCACAAAGACCAAAATGCAGTACATGAATGTAAAGGTTTATGAATGTCGTTCGGTCTGCTGCAGAGATGACAGCTAACACACTGCTGCATAAACACTAAGCATGTCGCAGTCCCAGTCATTTCACTTTAGGTATTTATGAATGATAGCAGATTTTTTTCTTTTTCTTCAGTTTTTCTCCCCAATTTTCTTCCCTAATCTAGTCGTATTCAAATACCCTGATTGCTATGCCTCACCTCTACCGATACAACCCTCCACTGCTAACTGGAAGCCTCACAACTGACACACACCCCCTCCGACACATGTGCAGTACCGACTGCCTCTTTTCACCTGCACTAGGCGAGTTCATATGCGGATCAGCCTTGTGCACGGAGACCACACCCTCAATCAGCCAGCATAGGTCGTAATTGCACCAGTTATGAGAAACCCTGGTCCGGCTCCCTCCCTGTATGAACAACAAGCCAATCGTTGTTCATGAGATCGACATCTAATAGATCCCTCACCCTCACACGCACCATCAGATCCACATCTAATAGATCCCTCACCCTCACATGCACCATCAGATCATCATCTAATATATCCCTCACCTTCACCATGAGATTGACATCTAATAGATCCCTCATCCCCACACCCACCATTAGATCCACATCTAATAGATCCCTCACCCTCACATGCACCATCAGATCCACATCTAATAGATCTCTCACTGTCACATGCACCATCAGATCAACATATAATATATCTCTCACCCTCACCATGAGATCAACATCTAATAGATCCCTCACCCTCACCATGAGATCAACATCTAATAGCTCCCTCACCCTCACACGCACCATCAGATCCACATCTAATAGATCTCTCACCCTCACATGCACCATCAGATCATCATCTAATATATCCCTCACCCTCACCATGAGATCGACATTTAATAGATCCCTCATCCCCACACCCACCATGAGATCGACATCTAATAGATCTCTCGCCCTCACACGCACCATCAGATCCACATCTAATAGATCTCTCACCGTCACATGCACCATCAGATCAACATCTAATATATCCCTCACCCTCACCATGAGATCGACATCTAATAGATCCCTCACCCTCACCATGAGATCGACATCTAATAGATCCCTCACCCTCACCATGAGATCGACATCTAATAGATCCCTCACCCTCACACGCACCATCAGATCCACATCTAATAGATCTCTCACCCTCACATGCACCATCAGATCCACATCTAATAGATCTCTCACCCTCACATGCACCATCAGATCAACATCTAATAGATCCCTCACCCTCACCATGAGATCAACATCTAATAGCTCCCTCACCCTCACACGCACCATCAGATCCACATCTAATAGCTCCCTCACCCTCACACGCACCATCAGATCCACATCTAATAGATCTCTCACCCTCACACGCACCATCAGATCCACATCTAATAGATCTCTCACCCTCACACGCACCATCAGATCCACATCTAATAGATCCCTCACCCACACACGCACCATTAGATCCACATCTAATAGATCTAATAATCTAATAGGGATTTAAAGAGAGCCTGAGGGCAGTGTGTAAGCAGTGTTTGCTCCTGAGGCTGGACAAACTAACAATAGGAACTAAGAAAGTTTTTTTTAAACCATGGAACAGACCAAACAACACCATGGTTTGGAAAAAGGTGTTTCGACTACACTCTACACCAGTGTTTTCCAAACCTTTTAGTTAACATGCCACATTGGGCCTCAATTATAGCCACAAATTGGTCTTATGGGCATTTATGTCTAAGAATAATATATGCAACATACAGTAATGTGAAGGTTAAAAATGACCCATGGGCGACAGGTTAAAAACAGCCATACAATATATTAGTGTATTTTAATCAGTAACACTGAACTGGCTTTTTTGTTGTCTTCACCTCGTCTGTAACTCTCGGCTTGCTCATTATTCGATTAGTTGTCCTAAAGGTGTGGTATTGTACACCTGTTGATGAATAATATCCCTTATATAAGCTGGGCCAGGCTCTTCTCACCGCACTACAGTAATTTATGTCCTGCAAGCCGGCAATCAATAATGACGAATGCCATCGATCAGTGGAGCTCTTAACCCTGTCAGCACTTAAAGCACAGGAAGTCGCTGATATTTTCAATCTGTGCTCAAGCAAGTATCACTTTTCGCTTATTGCTTTTGTTTTGTTCGACTTTCCACTGTGCTGTGCTGTGTTTAACAGCTGGTGGGAAGCTAAAGCAGCACGACTGATGGGGAATTTCATTCGTAATTGCTGCCGCAGAAGGAGGTTGCCGTGATTGACACTTTACTATTCTGAAACCGTAAACTTTCCAGCTGCAGTAACTCCTTCACGCGGTGCATCGTGCTCGGATGTTCACACTGACAAAGTCATGCAAAATTGCAATATAAAATGATATAAATGTGTCGTAAGTTCTGCGGATACCATTAGCACGTTCTCTGTTTGTTATGCAGCACGGCGATTGTTTCGTTTTCCATAAAACCAATGAAGAATTGTAGCAAGTTCGAACACAGCAGTGTGTGTAGCGCAACAGTGTCTGTTCTGTCAAAATGAACACCACACACTGCTATCATTTATATGAAGTAGAAAAAATAGATTTAAAATGAAACACTATTGTTTTTACTCTCCTAATCGATTTAAACTTGATGCTATGCGTGTGTATTCATTTCATGTTGCATGTTAATAATTCACTAGGTCCTCATGGCTTTGATACTGAGCTGCACCGGGATACAAGAGACTAAATATAGCCCGGGTCTTAACCTTTAGATATTTGATCTTACTTATAAAAGCAGTAGCTTAGCAGAGAGCCAATTTCACAAAAAGTTTCACTAAATGTAGCCGATCTACCAAAATACAGTGCCTTGCAAAAGTATTCAGCCCCCTTGAACTTTTCAACCTTTTGCCACATTTCAGGCTTCAAACATAACGATATGAAATTGTAATTTTTTGTGAAGAATCAACAACAAGTGGGACACAATCGTGAAGTAGAACGAAATTTATTGGATATTTTAAACTTTTTTTAGAAATAAAAAACTAAAAAGTGGGGCGTGCAATATTATTCAGCCCCCTTTACTTTCAGTGCAGCAAACTCACTCCAGAAGTTCAGTGAGGATCTCTGAATGATCCAATGTTGACCTAAATGACTGATGGTGATAAATAGAATCCACCTGTGTGTAATCAAGTCTCCGTATAAATGCACCTGCTCTGTGACAGTCTCAGAGTTCTGTTTAAAGCGCAGAGAGCATCATGAAGACCAAGGAACACACCAGGCAGGTCCGAGATACTGTTGTGGAGAAGTTTAAAGCCGGATTTGGATACAAAAAGATTTCCCAAGCTTTAAACATCTCAAGGAGCACTGTGCAAGCGATCATATTGAAATGGAAGGAGTATCAGACCACTGCAAATCTACCAAGACCCGGCCGTCCCTCTAAACTTTCAGCTCAAACAAGGAGAAGACTGATCAGGGATGCAGCCAAGAGGCCCATGATCACTCTGAATGAACTGCAGAGATCTACAGCTGAGGTGGGAGACTCTGTCCATAGGACACAATCAGTCGTACACTGCACAAATCTGGCCTTTATGGAAGAGTGGCAAGAAGAAAGTCATTTCTCAAAGATATCTATAAAAAGTCACCTGGGAGACACACCAAACATGTGGAAGAAGGTGCTCTGGTCAGATGAAACCAAAATCGAACTTTTTGGCCACAATGCAAAACGTTATGTTTGGCGTAAAAGCAACACAGCTCATCACCCTGAACACACCATCCCCACTGTCAAACATGGTGGTGGCAGCATCATGGTTTGGGCCTGCTTTTCTTCAGCAGGGACAGGGAAGATGGTTAAAATTGATGGGAAGATGGATGGAGCCAAATACAGGACCATTCTGGAAGAAAACCTGTTGCAGTCTGCAAAAGACCTGAGACTGGGACGGAGATTTATCTTCCAACAAGACAATGATCCAAAACATAAAGCAAAATCTACAATGGAATGGTTCACAAATAAACGTATCCAGGTGTTAGAATGGCCAAGTCAAAGTCCAGACCTGAATCCCATCGAGAATCTGTGGAAAGAGCTGAAAACTGCTGTTCACAAACTCTCTCCCTCCAACCTCACTGAGCTCGAGCTGTTTTGCAAGGAAGAATGGGCAAAAATTTCTGTCTCTCGATGTGCAAAACTGATAGAGACATACCCCAAGCGACTTGCAGCTGTAATCGCAGCAAAAGGTGGCGCTACAAAGTATTAACGCAAGGGGGCTGAATAATATTGCACGCCCCACTTTTCAGTTTTTTATTTCTAAAAAAAGTTTAAAATATCCAATAAATTTCGTTCCACTTCACGATTGTGTCCCACTTGTTGTTGATTTTTCACAAAAAATTACAATTTCATATCGTTATGTTTGAAGCCTGAAATGTGGCAAAAGGTTGAAAAGTTCAAGGGGGCTGAATACTTTTGCAAGGCACTGTATGTTGGCTGTTGGAGCTCTAACCCTGCGTTCACACAGGCAGAGACGTGACGCGACTGTCATTTTCAATTAGAGCTGGCAGTTTGAGGAAAGGAGGCAGTGCGAGTGTTGACAATTCAAAGTAGGTGGAATCAGGGACATGACAAGGTTGAGCAAAGTATAACTTTATGCAAATTAGGAGTGAAAAGATGTGGCGATTACCAATAGAAATTGAGCACTGAGCATTAAGCAGTAGTCGTTGTGAAATAGTTCCTACTGATTACTAATTGTTCCTACTAGAGATGCAGGAGAAACTCATTGTTGCAAGCTGTTGTGGTGTGTAGCTAGATGGCAAAGTAGATGGCAAGATAGTAATCGCAAAGAACAAATGCAGTTTTCTTGTCATATTGACTGCAAAGAGTGATGCACTATTCAGGGATGAAATTTATTGACCCACAATTTTTATTTTTAGTAGGAACACATCTTACTTGTGGGAGCTCCGGTTTCCTCTCACAGTCCAAAGTCATGCAAATTGTCCATGACCGTGTTTGACATTAAAACTTGAACTGATGAATCTTGTGTAATGGGTAGCTACCATTTCTGTCATGAATGTAAACAAAGTGTAAAACATGACATTGAAATCATAATAAATAATGATAATTATATATTTTTTTACTTGGCTTCAGTTAAACCATGGCAACCAAAGGTCAGCTTGAGTTTAAAAACATCCATAGGTGATGATGAGGATGCTGGTGTGAATACAAGCAAATGAGTGATCAGCAAATTGGGCAACAAGGCAAAAATTAGCAGCTGCTGTGAGTGCACTGTTAGACTAATATAGCTGACAAGTACTAGACATCTATCTCATCCAAAATCAATGAAATGTAAGCAAGCCTAAATCATATGCTTGTGTCAAATTACACTGTTATCATAAATAAATAAAACAGTTTTAGAACAGCAGGATTGGTCAGGATTGGATTCACAACTTTGGCTTACAAGTTAGCTAAATAAATCTAATAACACTGATTTCACCTCCTAATATTAATCTGAATTTAAACCTCACATCAGACATTCACATTTCCAGCATTTAAAAGACACTGCTGTCCAAAGCAATTTGTCAATGCAATGCAATACAAGCAGTTAAAGCCTAATGGCCCTGCTCAAGGGCCCAACCGTGATAGCTTGGCATTGGTGGGGGTTGAAATAATGACCTTTTGTTTACTAGTCCAGCACCTTAATCCACTGAGCTACCACTGCATCTTGTCATCCATGAGGAATTGCAACATTTGCCAGCAGTAATTGGCACAGCAGGAAGGAAATGCACACGAAAAACAAAGACAGAATAAAATTCCTTTTTCCTAGAATTATTTGTTATACACATATACTCATGTAGAGTACAATGAAATGCTTTTTCAAAGTATTCCAGCTTTGGGGTTAGAGCGCAGGGTCAGTTATGGTATGTCACTCCTGGATCTGAGATTTAATATTATATATAATAAAAATAATATATAATCATGACCTGGCTCCTCACAAAACACTGGGTAAAATAACACAAGGTATTAAAGGAAAAAAACTAGACGTAGGTGAGAACAATTTACTTGAGTCTGTATGCACAATGTTTGGTGTGGTGTGTGTGTAAGACACTGTGTGTGTTGTGCTGGAGCCTATCCCAGCATTTCAATGGGCGCAAGGCACACAGCAACACAGCAAAGGGGCGCCAGTCCATCGCAGGGCAGACACCCATACACACACACACACGTATACACACCCATTCACCTATGGGGCAACTCAGTGTCTCCAATTAACCTGACTGCATGTTTTTGGACTGTGGGAGGAAACCGGAGCAAACCCACGCGGACACGTGGAGAACATGCAAACTCCACACAGAAAGGACCCGGACCTCCCCACCTGGGGATCGAACCCAGGACCTTCTTGCTGTGAGGCGACAGTGCTACCCACCGAGCCACCGTGCCGCCCGAATCTAATAAGTGACATTATTAATAATAAAATCTTTACCTTTTCCTAAAATGTTAGCAACCACTTCAAACACTAAATGTCTATAATGGTTAATAGCATAATTTGGGAAATCTGAACTCAGGAGTAGGTACAGACCATTTGACAAACCTGTAGACATTCTTATTGGCTGTTTGAGTGGATGCATACACTCTCACAACATAGAGAGATCATGTGCTTTTAGTGTGGAAAATGTGGTTTAGCAAAGAGACTCAAATATTAACGTCAAGTGCAGAAATGTTCCAGGTTAACAAGTATCACATAAAGCTAACCATAAAAAAAAAAAAAAATGATGCAAATGACATTGATGCAAAGTCTAGTGGGCAAGATAGTAAAAGAAATGATTTAGACATGTGGCACTTGGATGAAGCAGCTGTTCTGTTGACCAACCGGGCGTGTCTGTTGGGAAAGAGGGTGGAGGGATTCTTCGTCTGGTTAAAGGTGGCTGCACAGACATGGTGAATAATGGGGTGCAGTGCGTACACAATACTGCAGAGATTTTCTCTGTATTAATCCATCTCTGGTCAGTGAAAAGAAGTGGTTGACAACTACACACATGCCAGATGGTGCGAGTGTTGGATAAGGTCAGGGTAAGGGTCACAGCATTGAATGAAAAATACAACTGGGTAATTGGATATGACTAGATTGGGGAAATGTGTGGACTTTATGAATTATTCAGTGAGAGACATCAAAGCCACGGCTGTAGGTAGACAGAATAAAGATCTGAGCAGTTCTGTAGGTAAATAAACTGACAAAGGCAGAGTGCATGAACAGTCACCTAATATAAAGGAGCCAAGCAGATGTGATTGCTGCAGATGTGCATCATACTGCAGTTACGATCCCAGCATGTCCCGCACACCCCTGCAGTTCAACCTGACAAGTCAGAGCGTGTCAGGCTCCTAAAGATGATGCTCTGTTCAAGTGGTTCCGTGAGCCAGAGGTTATGGAGAGGAAAAGACACACACGCACAGCACGACACCCCGACATGGCGGGCGCTAGTTTTTCTTTATAGCTGCGTCGGGCTTTTCTGATGTCCTTGTTTCTTTTCTGGCAGCGTCTAGTCCCAGACTGGGTAATAGCGAATGGCAGCAGGGAAAATGGCAGGCGATTACGTGTGCAATGGGCTCTGCGATTCCTCTCTACCCTAGTGACAATGGTGCAGGCTTTCAGACTTCACTCAAATGGCTGGATCATTTCAGTGCCATCAGGGAGGCTGAGCAAAAGATGCAGCCCTCCAGGTGCCAGTTTTCCTCTCTCACTAAAGAAAAATCTCTCATTGATTCACTTCATGCACTGAGATTTAGATGCGGCATTAATATGAAATTCACTCAGCTTTAAACTTACACTATATGGCCAAAAGTTTGTGGACACCTCTGCTGATTATTGAGTTCGGGTTTTTCAGTCATACATAACAATTATATGCTGGCACCTATCGGCAACAGTCTTGGGATGAACCTCTCCTGTTACATCATGACATGACAGTTCAATAAAAACATTTTTTTTTTTTAATTATATATACACCGATTAGGCATAACATTATGACTACCTTACATTATGACCACCTTCCTAATATTGTGTTGGTCCCCCTTTTGCTGCCAAAACAGCCCTGCAACTGTGATGCACTGTGTATTCTGACACCTTTCTATCAGAACCAGCATTAACTTCTTTAGCAATTTGAGCTACAGTAGCTCGTCTGTTGGATCGGACCACACGGGCCAGCCTTCACTCCCCACATGCATCAGTGAGCTATGGCTGCCCATGACCCTGTCGCCGATTTACCACTGTTCCTTCCTTGGACCACTTTTAATAGATACTGACCACTGCAGACTGGGAACACCCCACAAGAGCTCTAGTTTTGGAGATGCTCTAAGGCCAGTCGTCTAGCCATCACAATTTGGCACTTGTCACACTCACTCAAATCCTTACGTTCGCCCATTTTTAGGGCCTTGCTCAAGGGCCCAACAGTAGCAACCTGGCAGTGGTGTGGCTTAAACCAGCGACATTATCTCTACTAGTCCAGTACCTTAACCGCCAGGCTACATTTCTGACCAGGAAAAAATATTTGATACAACTCTTAGATGTCATCACAAGTCGATTCTGCTAGATTTGAACAGGACAGAAGATGTTTCTGCAACACAGCCAGCCATCACTGAGACGGGTATTAACAAGTGCAGACATGAGTGGGTTCACATGGCTTCAGTATCTGGCATTGCACTGAACATGAAGCTCTATTTTTCTCTAATTTAAGCATATACTGTAAATTAAGTCAGGCTTTATTTCCTCTATTGTTTTTTATGTTTATATAAATAGCTAGCAATTTTTTTGGTTTGTTTGTTCTCTGCTATAATTTTTTTATAGTTAATGGTAGTTTTGTGATGTGAAAAAGCTTTTCTGTGCTCTCACACACATTCCAGCGTCTGTTCCGTTATCCACAGACAGAAACCAAGTGTGACTATTGTTTATTATTATTATTTATTTATTTTCCATCAGCTTACAGAATAATTTAGAAAGCTGTCATGTACGACAGAAACATATTGGATTTTCTCCATTGCGTAGGAGGGGAAATGGTAAGTGCTTTTTTTTTTTTAACCAGAGTTACTGGAAACGGCCGGCTGGAAACAATAACAATATTCCGAGGTCCCATGTGGCCAAGGCTGGAAAATCACATTTAATGCTTTAATGTGGATTTCAAGCATAGTGTCTCCTACATGCACATATTTAACATCATCCTACCTCTCTAATTTTACTGAAGAGGTACAGTGTAAGAGCTGAGGATCAGGCTCTCAGTTCACCCTGTCATTAATTTAATAAAGCATGAGGGTTATTACAGGTCTGTTCGGTGGTCTGGAAGGTCACGCTCATTACTGTTGGACTTTTCTAAGTGTCCCTTGTTGAACAAGGATGAACTTATGGCTGGCGTAAACTAATGTTAGATTTTAAGTTAGCAGGTTCTCAAGCTGTGTCCTGGAGGCCATGTGCAGCTTGTGACTATGCAATAGGCCAATTCTCCTATATAATATTGATGTATGTGACACTAATGGTGAGCTTGGGGCCACTGTTGTGGCCCAGCTGATAAGAAGAACCATTACTCTAGCATAGCAGACTTTGATATGGAGAGCCTTTCCAAAAACTTCATATTAATGCTTGTGTTTTGGAATGTGTTGTCTTAACAAGCTCATAGACAAGTGTCCTCATACTTTTGCCCATGAAGTGTTGATATTTATGCTTTTCTGTGTAAATTAAAAAAAAAGACAGTGGGAGGATTTTCTCTGAAGATTTCCTCATATGTGTGCAGCTACCTGCATGATTCCTTTTCTGCAGAACATTTTGACTCGTGGTGTTTATGGAAATGCAGCTATTGCGCTTTCTCTTCACATAATATCTTCTGAGATGAAGGCAGAGGACAAACCTGCACGTATCGCAGCGACCTCCAGATATGAGAAAAACCATATCAAGTCAGCATCTTGGTACATAATGCGCACAGTGTCGACCTCACATCATGTGTAATCAGATGGATCACATCAGTGTCTTCCAGCTCGCTCGCCGAGATGACAAGGAATCACCCGGGGCATCGCGTATGAGCTAAAGGATGCGGCCTGTCTTTTCAGAAGCTGCAGGGGGAGAGCAGATGGAACGGCTCGGTTACGACTCGTCTGTGCGTGAGGATAGAGAAGCGTTCAGCAGTAGAAGGAACTGCTCACGTTACGGAGAATAACAGAACCTGAATACGTTACACACATGAAAACAGCACTCACTGCAGGAAGATTAAAGACTTACTTAGATATGAAACTCACACTCCTCCGAGCCAAATACAATTACACATATCAAATCCAAAATCTCTTGACCTCATAAACCTCTCCGTCGGGGAGCAGAAGATAAGCTTTCAATATCAACTGCTCTTCTAATCCCCAAATTAAAGCAAACCACTGAGGATCCATGGATAAACGCTCCCATTCTTATTGTCGGAGAAGATTCAGGGGGAAGATCCTCAGGAGACGTTTAAGAAGCTCTCCTATGAGACAGCAGCCACTATATATCCAAATATATGTGGACACCCTTCCTAATGATTGAATCCAGGTGTTTAAGGCACACCTACTGCAAACAGGCGTATATACACCGATCAGCCATAAAATTTAAACCACCTCCTTGTTTTTACACTCACTGTCCATTTTATCAGCTCCACTTACCATATAGAAGCACTTTGTAGTTCTACAATTACTGACTGTAGTCCATCTGCTGCCCACAGGGTGCTGTTGGCTGGATATTTTTGTTTGGTGGACTATTCTCAGTCCAGCAGTGACAGTGAGGTGTTTAAAAACTCCATCAGGGGTGCTGTGTCTTATCCACTCATACCAGCACAACACACACTAACACACCACCTGCTCTGTAGTGGTCCTGAGAGAGTCCTGACCATTGAAGAACAGCATGAAAGGGGGGTAACAAAGCATGCAGAGAAACAGATGGACTACAGTCAGTAATTGTAGAACTACAAAGTGCTTCTATATGGTAAGTGGAGTTGAAAATGGGCAATGTGTGTAGAAACAAGGAGGTGGTTTTAATGTTATGGCTGATCTGTGTATATGCTATAACAATTTGGCACAAATTTAGGAAAGGGCCCCACTGTGTCTATGTGCATGAAGTGGGGTGTGAAGTAACAAATCGGAGTTTAAAGCAGGTTTTGTGGTAGTTATAGTTGGAAAGATAACATAAAGCTCACTATATTTAATACTATTTGTTTTTTAAATGAGATGTCTAACAAGCTCATGGTGAGGCGTCCAGATACTTTTGACCATATAATGTACTTAATGCACATAACCTTACATGTAGGTATATGGAATCTTCATTCCAATTGAGCTGTCAGTCGCATTATTATAGTTTTGTTGGGCTTCATGTAACAGTTTCTAGACATTCTATACATTTCAGATGAGAAGCTCCTCTCTACTCTCCACTCAGTCGGTGGTTAACCCGTTTCAGTATAGTCCTGTTTTATTTAAATAAAATAGAATTTTCGGTGGTTCTGCGGTGCCCCTCGGACACATTTTAAAAAGCGCAGTATCGCAGCAGGACCCTTATTGCCTGGCAGTGCATGATCTTGTGGCTGTGTTAAAACTTTCAGTTTCAAAGAGACCGACTCGTATCCTCAGGAGTCTGCGTCAGTGTCAGGCCCTTCATGTGGATCAAAGAAGGAGCCCCGAGAACATGCCTGAGAACTGAACTTTCATCCAGTCTGGGATGGAAAGTGTAGCTTCATTTGGAGGTACAAAAAAACTCCTTGTGTTGAATTATCTATTCTAAATCAGCAGCTTGTTCAGTTGGTTTGAAGCAAACGTTAGCATAAACGATGATCTGAGCTAGCTGTAGTGGGCTCTGTAAGGAGGTGGGTTTTAGACAGGGGCCCCCGGGGAGAACGGCTGTGGAGTTGATGAAGGGTGGAGAAGCAGGACTGAAGCAGGTGTTGGAAATGGTATTTTTAGGGAATCATTGGTCTGGATCACAGTAAGTATGAGGGTCAGAAAATAAATAGTTCAGCATTTTTGCATCTGTAGTGTGTGTGTGTGTGTGTGTGAGTATTAACAACACAAGTCTCTCTCTCTCTCGCTCTCTCTCTCTCTCTCTCGCTCTCTCTAGGACATTTACATAGGTAGACAGAGTGTACTGTTTCTACCTAAGTAAATATCCTAATCTGTACATAGTCACTTTACACACACACACACACACACACACACACCTGTACATTCTTTTATTTTGCAATTCCTACTTTGGCTTTACAGATCAATTTACACAAAGTCTACTGGTTTAATCCTTTTTTTTTATATCTTTTTGAATCTGTATATACATACATTGATCAGGCATAACATTATGACCACCTTCTTAATATTGTGGTCCCCCTTTTGCTGCCAAAACAGCCCTGACCTGTCGAGGCATGGACTCCACTAGACCCCTCAAGGTGTGCTGTGTTATCCGGCACCAAGATGTTGGCAGCAGATCCTTTAACTCCTTTAAGTTGCGAGGTGGGGCCTCCATGGATCGGACTTGTTTGTCCAGCACATCCACAGATGCTCAACTGGATTGAGATCTGGGGAATTTGGAGGTCAAGTCAACACCTCAAACTGGTTGTTGTGCTCCTCAAACCATTCCTGAACTATTTTTGCTTTGTGGCAGGGCGCATTATCCTGCTGAAAGAGGCCACAGCCATCAGGGAATGCAGTTTCCATGAAAGGGTAAACATGGTCTGCAACAATGCTTAGGTAGGTGGCACGTGTCAAAGTAACATCCACATGGGTGGCAGGACCCAAGGTTTCCCAGCAGAACATTGCCCAAAGCATCCTGGTGCCATGTGTTCCCCTGGTAAGGGACACGCGCACACCCGGCGCCATCCACGTGATGTGAAAGAAAACGTGATTCATCAGACCAGGCCGCCTTCTTCCATTGCTCCGTGGTCCAGTTCTGATGCTCACGTGTACATTGTTGGTGCTTTCAGCGGTGGACAGGTGTCAGCATGGGCTATGCAGCAACAAACTAAATACAAAATAAATACTGAATTGGCTAAAATGATCACGTACACACTTAAAAACCTTGTAAACTGTGCTTTGCAAATGTAGATTGGCTTAGAAAACTATTTAGTGCCTCCTGCCTTCCTACAGACGAGGGGACACTCAGGAGACTGTGTGTGTGTTTGCTATTTGCTCTAACGTTTGAAGTAGGAGTGGGTGGAGGAACAGGAAAGGTAGCAGCTAGCCATGAATAATGAAAACAGACAGGGAATGACATCAACCATGATAGTGCACTAGAATCATCCGTGTATATAAGTGTGAAGAGGGAAATGAAAGAAAAACTGAAAAGAAAAGAAAAAAGAAACAGATAGATGACGAGAGAGAGAGGTCATGACACCTGCATGCTGTGATGGTGATGAGTGACCTAACTGCTCTCACCGTCTGCTCTCTCTTTCCCCCTCAGATCAGTGCTCTCACACTCAGCCTGAACCCTCCTCACATGCTACACATGCCCTATTAATTCCTATTACTGTAGCTTCCTGAGACAAGCCATGCAGTCTGATCATTAAAGACCTGCCTGCTTAGTGCTCCGGTCCGTCTACCAGCACACACTGACCCACCTCTGACCGCTCACATTGACCTTATTTGCCAGTTTTCTTGTCCTGCTCAAAGCGTTTTGTCTTTATGTGTCTGACTTTACATTATTAAAAAAATACAACAACCAGTAAACTGGTACATGTAAAACATTACAAATTACATACATTAATTAATTAATGACATATACACACACACTGTGACACATAATTACTCATATATATACAGTACAGGCCAAAAGTTTGGACACACCTTCTCATTCCTGTGGTTTTTCTTAATTTTTTTTTTTATTTTCTACATTGTAGATTAATACTAAAGACATCCAAACTATGAAGAAACACATATGGAATTATGTAGTAAACAAAAAAGTGTTAAACAAACCAGAATATGTTTTATATTTTAGATTCTTTAAAGTAGCCATCTTTTGCTTTAATGACAGATTTGCACACTCTTTGAAATTTTCTCAACCAGCTTTATTAGGTTTCCACCTGGAATGGTTTTCAATGAATGTTTGTGCCTTGTCTAGAGTGAATTTTTGGAATTTGTTGCTTTTTTAATGTGTTTGAGACCATCAGTTGGGTTGTGCAGAGGTAGAGTTGGTAAAATATAAAACATATTCTGGTTTGTTTAACACTTTTTGGTTCACTACATAATTCTTCATAGTTTGGATGTCTTCAGTATTAATCTACAATGTAGAAAATAAAAATAATCAAGAAAAAACATTGAAGAGAAGGTGTGTCCAAACTTTTGGCTGGTGTGTCCAAACTTTTGGCCTGTACTGTATATATATATATATATACAGTGGGGTCAAAAAGTATTTTGTCTCTCATAGTTGAAATGTACCTATGATGAAAATTACAGACCTCTCTCATCTTTCTAAGTAGGAGAACTTGCACAATCAGTGGCCGACTAAATACTTTTTGGCCCCACTGTATATATACATATATACAGTATATATATACAGTATATACTGTATATATATACACACACACATGAACATGCACTCACACACACACGACCACACACAAAACCTACACAGTCTTGTTCCCTAGACTTTGACAACTTCAATACATACAACTACTGTGTAATATAGTGACTATATTACTTGCATCTTTGCACAATATTGCATTTGTGCACCTTACTGTTTTATATCTCTGCTGCTATAAAAGCCTGCTAACTGTATATCAGGATATGTTTTTGCTTATCATTTACTCAGTACCATGTACTGGCCAACACTACACTTTCTCAATTACTTTAAGATTAGAAATGTTTCTTGTGTCACTCAGGTGGCGCAGTGGTAAAAACACATGCTAGAACACCAGAGCTGGTATCTCAAATACATCATATCGAGTCTCAGCTCTGCCTGTCGACTGGACTAAGCAGCCACATGAACAACGATTGGCCTGTTGTTCAGATAGGGGTGGGATATTAAGCCGGTTAGGGACTCTGCTGGCTGGCTCTCCGTACACAGTGCGGATCCACATATGCACTTGTCAAGTGTAGGTGACAAGATGCATACGGCTGCTGCCTACGTGTCGGAGAGGGTGTGGGTTAGCTTCGTTCTCCTCAATCACAGCAGGGGTCGGTATTGGTGGAGAGGAACCATGACACAATCGGGCAATTGGACGCGCTGAAGTCGGGAGAAAAAAGGGAGAAAATGCATAAACAAAATTTAAAAAATGTTTCTTGTATTTATGGTAGGTCTTTGTATTTATTGTACTGTTTTTATCTGCACTGTGTATATTGTATTGTTGTGCTCTGTGTTGCACCCTGATCCTGCAGGAACCTTGTTTCGTTTCAGTGTGCACTTGTATATAGCTGAAAAGACAATAAAGCCTCTCTTGAACTCTTGAAATGATCATGTTGAATATACTGTAGACCATTTTGTTTACTACTAAAAAACTTGGGGTCCCACACAGCATGAAGGTTCTGGGGACCAGGGTTTACCAATTGTCTCTAGCTGCCGCAAAGAGTTACGCAAGTTATACCTTGGTCCATGTGGATGTTCTCCAAATATTGTGGTTTCCTCCAACTCATCAAAACATTCAAAAGGGGCGCTCACGGGGTGCAGCGGTAAAACTAGCTAGAACACCAGACCTGACATCATCGGTTAAAATCTCAGCTCTGCTACCCGGCTAGCTAAGAGCCTACACGAACAATGATTGGCTTGTTGTTCAGGGGGGGTACAATTATGACTTCTGCTGGTTGATTGATAGCGCCTGCACAGAGACGAGGGATAATGTGATCAGGGTGTGTCTCTCAGTACAAAAAGCTGATCCACATGTAAACTCGCCTCATGCAGGTGAAAGGAAACAGTCAGCTACTGCACACGTGTTGGAGGGGGTGTGAGTGGAGGTCAGCAACAGTATAGAGGAAGGGTAGTTGGATACGACTAGATTAAAATATTCAAAATATAGACTGTCTGCTCTTAATTACTCCTAGGTATAAATAAATTGGTGTGTGTTGCACTTTTATGGATTGCCCCCCTCTTCTGAATGTATTCCCACCTTGCACTTATTGTAACTCATTAAATGAGAATGACTGGATAAGTGATTTGAAATTCCATCACCTAAATCAGCATGAAGGATATATTTGAAATGTCTACCAAATTTCTAGCCATCTTTTAATTTGGCCAACTAAAATGAAGGCTATTGGCAAACTTGGCTTTATGTATTAACCCTACGTCCAACATTCACCTGATCCACACAGGTTTGGAAACCAAAAGCAGTTGCTGTTCGGTCTGCACATGTTCAGTTTCTGATGTTGAACCTTGATCTGCTGTTTCTGTGTTTTACTATGTTAAGTTAAATGCAATAATGACATAACTTTAAACTATCAATGTAAACTGTTTGACATAAACAACATCAAATAAGCTTGATAAAAGTTTTGATAAAAGTACATTCATGAATGTTTTGTCCTGGATAATTAGCAAATTACAGCAAATGATGTTTAATTGACTTTTATACATCTAAATCATTTCAGACAGGAGTTTGAGCTGCTGGTGTTCATTATGCATCTATTTATTTTAGTTTGGTCTCAGATCAATGAGAGCACTTTAATAATTCTAATACAGTTAGAGGATGATGATGATAAGCCTCTTGTTCCAGTTCGAATGAAGGCCAGCAGAATTTAATCAACTCATAACAAGCTCAAATAAAGCATAAATCAATTTGTCTAAATATTTTCTAAACATATTTAAACATCTTCTTAAATACTGACAGTACATGAATAATTGATTTCCATTACTGAGTTTTAAAGCTCTCTTTTAAACTTTAAAGGCAACAACGATAATGAGAGGTTGCAAATGGCAAATAAGAAAATCCCATTCAAATATCACCGGCCTGTAGATGAGTGGCTACAAGAGAAAGGTAACTGCCGCTATTCTTTAACCTTCATACTGCCATGTAAATATTCCATCAATAATTCAGCTCATATTAACTAATTTAAACTTTCTTTAATTTTATTATATTTTACTTTTTTATGTTTTAAACAATGCATGTGCATTTATGTTGCCAGGCCCTACAATACTAGAGTTTTGTGTGTGTAAAAATGTCAGAAAATTTGAAAACACCTTAGAAAATAAATGAATTTGCAATAATAATAATTGAGAATGTAAAATGCAGGTGGAGTGAATGCAAAAACATGGATTTAGCATTACAGTATAATTTACCAAACCTGGAATTAAGAGAAAGCCAATTGCCTATTTAAATTAATAAAAAAAATTAATAGTAAACATGGCTGCTAGTATTGTCTACTCTTAAACTGCATACTAAACATATATTACACATAATGTTAAAAAAAGAAACTGTGCCGCTCAGGTGGCACAGCTGTAAAAACAACCTCTGCTGGCTGATTGATGGTGCCTGCACAGAGATGGGAAAAGAGTGCCACCAGGGTGTGTCTCTCCGTACACTGTGCTGATCCGCATATGCACTCGTCAAAGTATAGGTGATAAGATGCATACGGCTGCTGCCCACGTGTCAGAAGGGGCGTGGGTTAGCTTCGTTCTCCTCAATCAGAGCCGGGGTCGGCATTGGTGGAGAGGAAGAATGACGCAATCGGGCAGTTGGATAAAAAAAGGGGAGAAAAAGGGAGAAAATGCATAAACAAAATAAAAAAGAAACTGTGCTTGATGAAGGAATTAAAGCAGTTAGTATTTAGTATGCAGTTTGGGACAAAGCCATTGTGGTGTGAAGTACATTGAGAATACAAAGACGTCAAGAACATCATTTATTTTTATTGGGTCAAATCTGTTCTCAATAAAGCCACAAGAACAGAGACAAAACTATTGTTAGGAAAGTAACCTTAGTTCCTGTTCTGCTATTTTTTTATTTCTTTTTTACCCAAAGTTGATATTTTTAATAATGTCTGACATTGTTCACTTTTTAGTCTCAGATTTAATTTCTGTCAACCTGAACTCATGACACTTAACCAATGCCAAGTCAAATCTCACTTAAATATTGTTTTCTTTACATTCATCACTCACGAGATGTCATACATGCATCTATAGAACTGCATATATAACTGATTATTCTTTAATTAAAAATGATTCATAAACTGTACAAAAGACAAAACACAACACATATAATCTTTAAAATGCATATAAATGTTTTATAAAATCATTGTAAACCTTTCTAAAATATCATAACACCTTAAATTGTCTGAATCTTTCATGTATGCTTTATGTTGGAGATACGCGGCTGCTTTGAGTTTTCTTTTATTATTATTTGAACCATGATTATTAATTCTTTTTATTTTGTTGTAATAACCATGCATTATGTTGGTGTTTTTTTTCGGCATGTAACATTTAGGGATGTAACGATACACTCTACCCACGATGCGATGCGATTTACGATACTGTTTTCTTTTTTTATTTCTCTTTAAAAATAAAATTAAATACTGTATTTGTAATTATCTTTATTTATTTATTTAAATAATGAATGCCCTTTTATTTCTGAGGTAGGTACAAACTATGCAAAACAATTTTGAATTAAGCCCGATTTGGCTGAAAAACCCCAAATCTGGCAACCAGGCGTATAGCGCCAGTGACGTCAACCAGACGAGGTGTATAGTGCCAGTGCCCTCTGCTGTTTGAAGTGAATATCGATTCATTTCACAAGTCAAATCGATTTGAATCGTGGAATTTCTGCATCGGTTATTAACTGTCTTGTGGTGCATCATTACATCCCTAGTATCATTTATATTCACTGATGTGCAGTCAGACAGTCGTAATCTCTATTTCCTTTTGGAAGTTGCATGTCTGCAGGGATACTTCAGTAATGCAGTTAAATGTTCCACAGTGTTCGTAGTGATGTAGCCTATTTAAGTCATTCTTTTAATTCCCTGCTTCCTATAATCCCTGTTTATAACATGACCTTTCAGTTTTACACATCCCATCATTTGACATTTTGTGAGGTGACCTAGTTTAAAACAATTAAACTGTTTTGTTCTCTCTCTCTCTCTCTCTCTCTCTCTCTCTCTCTCTCTCTCTCTCTCTCTCTCTCTCTCTCTCTCTCTCTCTCTCTCTCTCTCTCTCTCTCTCCCTCTCTCCCTCTCTCCCTCTCTCCCTAAGTTATAATGCTGTGTTAGTAAAATGTATAGAGTACAGTTCTGACCTGATCTTTTTCTGTCCGAATGTCCCCCCCTGCTCTCGTCTCAGGACGCCAGTTAACGATCTTCAACACACAGGCCACTATCTCCATTGGGGGCAGAGACCGCAAGAGGCCGTTTCAGGGTCAGCTCTCAGGTCTCTACTATAACGGCCTCAAGGTGCTCAACATGGCTGCTCAGGGCAACCCCAACATCCGCATCAATGGCAGCGTGCGCCTTGTGGGGGATGTGCCCGCCTCTGGGTCGGCCCGCACCACGGCCATGCCCCCGGAGATGTCCACCACGTTCATCGAAACCACCACCACCATGTCCACCACTACCACCAGAAAACACCGCTCACCACCTACAATATCGGTACTGCACCAACATCTCTGTTCTGCTAGACTCTGATAACAAAATAATTTTTTAATACAGCGACACCTGTCTTCATTATAAACTTGTAACAGAGATATATTTTATTTTAATAGCATTTGTTTTAGAAAACAGACATCCAACAAGCTCATGGTCAGGTGTCCAAATACTTTTGGTAATATAGTGTAACTGTGACGGGCCGAAACAAAGCATACATGTATATATATTTTTTTTAACATGAAAAATTGCACATCTGTAATTTCAATTATACACAAATTTAGGGTGGAAGAGGTTTTAGGGGGGCAATATTAATGCCTCACATTGTTAAGGTATTATTATCCCAATTTATTCTAGATTATTTAGATTTTGAGAAAGAATATAGATGGTTAAAGGTTTCACTGGCTGAGCAGTTTCTGTCTTTCATTTTTAATACATTTATTAAGGTTAGTGTGCCATACTGACCAAGGTGAAATGGAAAAAAACAACAAAAGAAAGGTGAAACAGGACAAAAATGGCTGGGTAACATTCAATCATTTAGTTAGTTTGACCTTTAATAGTAGATAGCAGGTCAGCTATTACACACACACACACACACACACACACACACACACACACACACACACACACACCCCTCAAATGTTTATTTTTAAACTAAACCGGATCCTAAAACAATTTTTTCGTGTGTCCAGTATAAAAGGTAAGAGAGGAACATTTAAGCTGGCACCGTACCACCACGCACCAGCGATCCCACATAACAAGAAGGCAAATTAGGAATTCATTGTGAAGAATGAATATGCAAATAAGCTGTTTTTGCGAGCCATCACATAGCCAGGTGTGCGTGAATGATTGTCAAGCAGCATGCAAATCACTGGCTGCACTTGTCAAACAAGCCAGGTGTCCACCATCATGTTTCAGAGAGGTGAAGAACTTCACGAATACCATCACAAAGTCTCTAATCATCCTCGTTTCTTAAGTGAAAACACATAACACTCGCAGACCGCGGCGGTTTGTTTACATTTATATGACAGGATGCTGTGTGTTACATCTGTAAGGATTCATTCTGGTCTTATAAACCAGTAGAAACCAGTGCGGGTTTGTTTAAATCTGATGAGACAGGGCTTTTTATAAGCATCGTGGGATGAATGAAGCTGGCTGGCTTGATATTAAAGCCATCTATCTGTGAGGTGATGTGTGTGACATGGTCTATAAAGGAGGACATTTATATCTACAGCTGACCTGAGAGAGCAGTCAGAAACCTTAGATCAGGACTATAGTACGACTCCGGCCACTGTCAAGGGTGGAAACATTTGTGCTCCTCACCATTTACAGCGGAATAACACAATCACGGAACGAGGATTTGAATCTGACTCATTTATTAAGTGACTCATTTTTTTAGATTTAGATTAAAAATGCTACAACATGGGATGCTCAGGTGGGGCACCGGTAAATTACGCTAACCCACTACTACTGGGATCTAACTCGGCTGGTGCAGGTGAAAAAATGCAGTCGGCTACTGTACACGTATCGGAGGGGACGTGTGTCAATTCGCTCTCCTCAATCGGGGCGGGGGTCAGCACCAGTAGAGAGGAAGCATAATGTAAATTGGGTAAAAATTAGACGTGCAAAAAAATCAGGAGAAAAAGGGAGAAAATGCATTAAAAAACTGTAATTATGATCTGCACATTAGTACAAAAGCATTAAAAGAATCAAAGTGCAGTCAAGACTTTTTTTTCCACTTTAACTTTCTACTGTGGTGTTTTAAAAATCAACTTTTAATGGTGTAATCGTAAACTGTACTCTGTGTGTTTACGTTTAATGAGAACGTTGATTAGCTATTTTACCTGGAAAGAGCAGTTTAATTAAGTTCTCTAGGTGCTTTCAGTTAATCTTAAAGACATCAGTGTTTGAATGTGCTGTCATTAGATCCCAGAGTGCATGTTGAGCACATTTTCCTCAGGACATGCTGCTGTCACTGGAGCGCAAAGCCTGATGATGGATAAGGAGCATCAGACAGATGACAGCTCCTCTCGACCCTTCGGCCAGAGAAACATGGATAGGGACTTGTTGTATTTATAGAGCTTACTATTCATTCTGTCCTCTGTCTGTCCAGATCCTTTAACCATAAACTGCAAGCTTTACTGTCGGTAGGATTTTTTTTTCTAAATGTTTTGAAAAGTGACTCAGTGCCTTGATGTTTAAAATAGAATCTAACAGCTAAACGTGACTTTTAATAGACACATTATGTTTTAATTCTCACTGCTTATTCAATTCTATTTCATTTCTTTACAGAACAAAAAGTGCTACATTAAAGCTAAGAGGCTATTGGCTATTTACCACAAAAGTGCTTAACCTTTATCCTTCCAATAAAAATTTTAAATATTTATTAACCTCCAACTCACTACAGAACAATCCATGCTGGTCGTGTAGCCAAATCAACTCAGATTCATTTATTTTTCCTCTATGCTTTTACGCTGCACATCAGCGCACAAACAACGTTGATCACTTGATTATTGTTGACGTGCATTTTTAGACGTAGTATAGTTAAACCCCTCGTCACTTCTCACGTTTGTTTTCGTGACAAAACGTAGTTTGGGAGAATAGACAGACTCATCTGCGATTCCTCCTGATGATAGATGGTGTAGTTTGAAACCCCCTATCGCCGATCAGTCGTGTAGTGTGAAAACCACATAGACTGAAAAGCCTCCCGAGTGCAAGAGATGAAGTTGTGTAGTGTGAAGTCATGAAGTGTGAACCTGGCATTAAACGTCAAACTAGACACTGCTACCATAATTTGATTAAGCTTCATCATCTGTTAAAGTGTGTATAAATTTTTCAGATTATAATCTTTGCGAGAACATTCATTCATTTCATTTTCATTTTCATCATTTAGCAGACGCTTTTATCCAAAGCGACTTACACAATGATCTGAACACGATGAGCAGTTGAGGGTTAAGGGCCTTGCTCAGGGACCCAACAGTGGCAACTTGGTGGTGGCGGGGCTTGAACCGGCAACCTTCTGTTTACTAGTCCAGTACCTTAACCACTGAGCTATCACTGCCCTACAGTGAACAATTATAATATATAATAAGAACAATTATAATAAACTAAAATGAATTTCGGTACTTTTCAAAAATGGAGAAATTGCGAAACCCCCAAATGTATTTGGCAAAACTTATAAACTTTAAACATTATTCCTGACATTGCTACCATAATTCAATTTAAATGTTCGATTAAACATCTCTGAAAGTGTGTATTTATTTTTCCATTGATGTGAGGACATTATTCTCTGATTGGATCTGCCTCTCCTCTAAACCTTTCAGTCTGATAGATTTGAAAAGCATGCCGATTAGATTAAGATTGAATGACTTTTCTGAAGGTTGCAGTACAGACAGACCTACTTCCTCCTTGACAAAAGGAATATTTTTCACCACTTTCAGAAATGTTTGGGCTCACGGACACTCAAACATCGTCTTTAAAAAACAGGAACTGTGTCCTCAAACATTTGACTGGCAGTATATGGAGCTAAGTACAGCGTGGAAATGGAGATTTCCAACCGCCTCAGACCTGAAGTTGACCGTGTCTGACTCTAAAACTGCAGCTGCTCAGTCAAGCATCCACCACATTCCAGTCTGATCATGACAGGAAAATGACATGCAAATCTGGTGGACACGCGAAATGCAAGCTGCTGCCTGGAGCCTCAACACAAACACACACAGTCTGATAAAAAAAAATAAAGTCGCTTTATTGTTTCCAGCCACATGGAGTGTCATCTGCTACAGACAAAAAGATTATGCAAATACATTTATATCTAACTGGCTTCAAAAATAATGAATCACTTTTTAATGAATGGTCATATAGGGCACGACTGGTTCTACAAGAATATTACGTTATACACCGATATAACATTAAAACCACCTCCTTGTTTCTACACTCACTGTCCATTTTATCAGCTCCACTTACCATATAGAAGCACTTTGTAGTTCTACAATTACTGACTGTAGTCCATCTGTTTCTCTGCATGCTTTGTTAGCCCCCTTTTACTCTGTTCTTCAATGGTCAGGACTCTCCCAGAACCACTACAGAGCAGGTATTATTTAGGTGGTGGATCATTCTCAGCACTGCAGTGACACTGACATGGTGGTGGTGTGTTAGTGTATGTTGTTCTGAGAATGATCCACCACCTAAATAATACCTGTTCTGTGGTGGTCCTGTGGGGCTCCTGACCATCGAAGAACAGCATGAAAGCAGGCCAAAAAAGTATGTAAAGAAATAGATGGACTACAGTTAGTAATTGTAAAACTACAAAGTGCTTGTATATGGTAAGTGGAGCTGATTAAATGGACAGTGTGTGTAGAAACAAGGTGGTGGTTTTAATGCTATGGCTGATCGGTGTACACTCTGTAGTGAACACACACAGTAAAGAGGAATCTAATTGAGATTTAATACAATTAAAAAGGGGCTGAAGGGGCTAGATAAAACATGCTAGCTCGACAGAGCTGACATCTTGAACTTGCAAGGTTGAATCTCAGCTCTGCTACCAGCAGGCTGGGAACTTACATGGACAATGATTATCTCGTCTGAAGGGTGGGACCGCCTGAGGGTTATTACATCATGACTGCTTCAATTGTGACCTCTGCTGGCTGATTGATGGCACCTGCACAATGAGACAGTGTGTAATAGAGACTGGTGCACGAAACACGATACAGATCTCCACCCTCTTTGTGTAGGTGAGAAGAAGTTTTTGAATGAGTACTTCAGCCACATACAACTGCGAACAAGTGTAATAAATCAGTTATGCAATGGAAATAATATGCTTCCAACTTGCAGCAACAGTTTAGGGAAGGTTCTTTCCTGTTCCAGCATGACTGTACCCCTGTGCCCAAAGCAAGCTCTATAGAGACATGAAAAAAAGCCTGGTTTAAAGAAACTCCTGTGTCTTTCACATAATCCTGACCTCAGCCCCACTGAACTGTTCTGGAATGAACTGGAACATCAATTGAGGCCTTATTGACCTACATCAGTGGCCAACCATACAAATGCTCTTTTGATTGAATGGCTACAAATACTTCAATGTCTTGTGAGAAGTCTTCTCAGAAGAGTGGCTGTTGTTAAAGCTGAAATGATCACCACGTAGAGGTCACTTACTTTTAACACCAATTGTGTGCTTACCTCCTCTCCTACACTTGATCTTAGCCAAAAGGCCGAGAATCGATGCTGACCTTCACTCCTGACCAAGGAGGCCACAACTAATCGATATGTGTGAAGTAGCCAGCCGCTTCTATTTACCCACACGAAGCGGAGTCACATGTAGATCTGTATCGTGCACCAGTCTCCATTACACATCTTCTATTCAGCCAGCAGAGGTCGTAATTGCAGCGATTGTCACGATGTAACACCCTCAGGTGGCCCCACTTTTCAGACGAGCCAACTGTTGTTGCATTTGGCCTGATGGTAGCAGAGCTGAGATTCAAACTTGCAAGTTCAGGATGTCTGCTCTGTTGTGCTAGCATGTTTTACCTAGCCCCTCCAGGCCTAAATAATAATATGATATCCTTTATTTGTCATATATACATATACAGATGTACAGTACAATGAAATTCTTTCTTCGCATATCCCAGCTTGTTTGGAAGTTGGGGTCAGAGTGCAGGGTCAGCTATCTTATGGCACCCCCGGAGCAGACAGGGTTAACAATGGCTGCATAGCAGAGCCTGGATTTGAACCGCCGATCTTCCGGTTGATAGCCCAAAGCTCTACCCACCAGGCTACCACTGTCCCAAAATATGCGAGCTGCGCTCTGCCCACTACGCTACTCAAACAGCGGTTATAAAATTCAGTTGCCTTCCTATTTACTGTTTGTGCTCACTACAGCGTGTATAACAAATAAATGTCCTTGTAGAATCAGTTGTGCCCTATATGACCAGATTCATCCATTAAGTGATTCACAGTTTTTTTTGTTATTAATTTAACATAGTTACTTATAAAGCCAGTTAAAAACAAGGTGACCTTTCCCCCCACACACACACGCTGAATCTTATCTTATAACGTTATTATGTGATTGTTCGATGACTAATGTGCAGTTTTTGCGTGTGAAAGTGGGAGCGTTTCATTACATCTCATTTAGTGAGTCACTACACTTGCGTAGTTGAAGATTTAACAGGGGATACACAGCATGCACCCGCGATCATAGTGTTTTCCCTTTCTTATACTTCCTCCTACATAAATACATAAATACACAAATTGATACTCTCCATGACTACTTCTGGTCTTCAGCATGCATCTAATCGTCCTTATAATTTAAGTGGCTATGAAGTAGAAGCAGTTATTTCAGTAATATAAAATGATGGTACGACATTCAGTAATATGAGTGATCATATGAGCGCACAATATGGTGCAGTTTCTCTCCCTCTGCCTGGAGGGAGGATCGGGCCCCCGCTGCAGTCGAATTGGCAGGAGGATTCTCATTAAGACTTAGCAGCCTGGTAGGTCAATATGCTGCCGGTCGTGTTTGTATTCGCATCTTAATTTGTGCAAACAGGATCAGTAAACAAGCTGTCTGTTACAGTCGGGGAAGTAATTTAATTGTTGCGCCGCAGTCCCACATATTACGTCGGGACTTGTGGAAATGGGCCTATTTATATTTATGGTTTGATTGGCTGGGTTAGATCAGAGCTTGTTTGGGGATTCTGCTAGGGTTGCAGCTCCATTAATCAAGGGCATAAAGAGATGCAGAAACATCTACTCCAAAGCACTGATCTCTAACAGTGCACGTGTTCAGAGACTGATCTCCCCCATGGTGACGAACCGGAGAGAAAACAAACTTTCCCAGAATGCAGATCTCCAGGGAATTGGAACCAAAAATATGCAGGTTTTAAGGAACAAATAACAAACAACAAACTGACTGGCATGATGACAGAGACTGAGAGAACTTTTCTGCCAACATACACTGATCAGGCACAACATTATGACCACCTTCCTAATATTGTGTTGGTCCCCCTTTTGCTGCCAAAACAGCCCTGCAACTGTGATGCTCTGTGTATTCTGACACCCTTCTATCAGAACCAGCATTAACTTTTTCAGCAATTTGATCTACAGTAGCTCATCTGTTGGATCGGACCACACGAGCCAGCCTTTGCTCCCCACGTGCATCAATGAGCCTTGGCCACCCATGACCCGGTCGCTGGTTTACCACTGTTCCTTCCTTGGACCACTTTTGATAGACCGGGAACACCCCACAAGAGCTGCAGTTTTGGAGATGCTCTGACCCAGTCGTCTGGCCATCACAATTTGGCCCTTGTCAAACTCAAATCCTCACGCTCGCCCATTTTTCCTGCTTCTAACATCAACTTTGAGGATAAAATGTTCACTCGCTGCCTAATATATCCCCCCCCACTAACAGGTGCCGTGATAAAGAGATTATCAGTGTTATTCACTTCACCTGTCAGTGGTCATAATGTTCTGCCTAATCGGTAAATTTCAAATAGAAACACAACAGGGTGATACCCCCTCAAATACAGATATTTTTAACCATTTTGGAAAAGACAAGGTGGTCATTAGTAAGTGTTGCTCTAATGTTACCATCAGCTAACGTTGCTGTTAGCATGCTTTATTAGCAGGGATGTAACGATACACTCTACCCATGATGCGATACGATTCACGATACTGGGTTTACGATACGATTTTTTCCCCGATTTTTTTAAACAAAATGAAATTGAAGACAAATTATGACAAAGTTTCTATTTATTATTTCTCTTTAAAAATAAATAAAATACTGTATTTATTATAAAATTATCTTTTATTTATGTTAATAATGAATGCCCTTTTATTTCTGAGGTAGGTACAAACTATGCCAAATAATGCTTATTGTGTAAAAAAACTTAAATGAAATTTTAAAACAAATCCAACATTATATAAATAAATGAATAATACAAATAAAGAAAGTACCCTCACATAAATAAATAAACTTTGTGAAGTGCCGTCAACCAGGCGAGGTGAATAGCGTCAGTGCCCTCTGCTGTTTAAAGTGAATATCGATTCATCTTAAATGAATATCCGATTTGAATCGTGGCACATGTGCACCGATTTTTAACTGTCTTGTGGTGTGTTGTTACATCCCTATATATTAGTGCACCAAAGAGATCCACTTCAACTGCTTTCCTTGATGGATCTGACCAGCTCAGGCAAGGGTTTGATATTCTGATTAAAACTGAAGTAAAATAAAGTAACATAGGCTCTGAAACTGGACTACTGAAGGTAGAGTTTAATCTTTGTACATTCTGTACAAAATTATATACATTCTGTACAAAATTATATACATTTCAAACCTATTTAAGGCGCATAATAATACCATAATGACCTCTGCTGTACCTTTAAGGGTAGTATGAGCATTTTTGTACCTAGGAGAAAATTTACATGTATAGAGTATTTAAACAGATAGTGTAATATTAGATAGAGGAATTAAAATCAGTGAAGTCAAATTTATTAGTCTTTATAATAATGAAGTCTAGCACAACAATATTTTAATGGAGCCTAATTAATCATGGATGTAGAACGTAAGAAAAATTACAAGACAAAAGGCATGTTAAGTTCAGCCTGGATTCACCACTGGTGTACAAATGCAGGAGTTTCACTGGAAATGTAAAACCACTTAATAATAGTGTACTTAAAAGTGTACAATATAAAGTAAGTGGTAGCATAAGAGACCTAACAGCCACTTTTAAGATGTAATCTGGCACTATATCTGAGATCATTAATCACTTAAAAAAAGCCCATTTAGGAGAGCGATATCTTTATTTAGCTACAAAAGGAACTATCAGTATAATACTGAGGTGTTGGATACAAAGTGAGAACAAAGTGAGGTACGTTTCAGGATTTAAACCTCTACCGTAACTACAGTGGTGTCCTCAAAAGTACATCTTTTGTACCTTTAGTCGGAGGTCTCAAAGGATCCAGTGTACCTTTAAACCCAATTACAAGTACAAACTTGATCTTTAAGGGCTACTGTTATATCATTGGAGGGCACTTTTACACATTTACATTTTTGGTGCCTTGGGAAGCAAAATGAACTTGTACAGAACCTTTAAAATGACTGTGTATTTTTACATGGAGATTAAAATCCATTGGGCTTAAGTTCATTACCATTAATATTGTTGAAGCTGTAAAAATGCTACAACTGAAGAACAATTATCAGATTAAACTAGTTTAGCATCGGTTCAGATCAGCACAGAAGTAAAAGACTTTGGTTGAACACTTATTGACAAAAGGGCATAGAAAGATGAGAAAATATCAAGCATTTAAAGCTGCAAAAAGTAGCTTAGCAAGACATAAATAACATTTAAATACCTTAAATGTCATGAAATAGAGAGAAATAAATGCAATAAGCAATGTAAACAATTTAGGTAAACTTTGTTAGCATTGCTATTACACCTGGCTAAATGTACAAGAGAACAACTTTTCATTATTTTTATTCCTATTAAAAAGTCAGCTGCTAGAAATATTTCACTTACCATTAATAATGATGAAGTTATTATCTTTAGGAAGCATTTTATCCTAATTCAAGTGGTGCTGAATCAGGAGCACATTTACTACACTGAAAAAAGCAATTATGTAAAAGTGTACACAATAATGGCTAATTTTTTAATACAACATACATTAAAAAATAAAAATAATAATTCCTTGGCTGAAATGTCAATACATTCCTATATATATTTTGTTTCTGCATTTTCTCCCCTTTTTCTCCCGACTTTTCTTTAGCACGTCCAATTGCCCGATTGCGTCATGCTTCCTCTTTACCAATGCCGATCCCTGCTCTGATTAAGGAGGACAAAGCTAACCCATGCCCCCTCCAACACGTGGGCAACAGCCATATGCATTTTGTCACCTACACTTTGACAAGTGCAATGGAGATCAGCATTGTGTACAGAGAGACACACCCTCTCTCCCCGTCTCTGTGCAGGCGCCATCAATCAGCGAGCAGAGGTCGTAATTGCTTTAGTTATTAGAGAGTCCCTGTCCGGCTTTAATATCCCATTCCTATCTGAACAACAGGCCAATCGTTGTTCATGTGGCCGCTCAGCCCAGACGGATGGCAGAGCTGAGATTCGATACGATGTATTCGAGATCCCAGCTCTGGTTCCAGTGTGTGTTTTTACCACTGCACCACTTGAGCGGCTTCCTACATGCCATTTAAATAAAAACTGTAATTACATTTTTGACAAAATTCTCTTTCCTCTTATGTACAGTGAAGTCAATTGTCATTCATATTTACTATAAACCAGAATCTAAAACTTGAAGCAATGAAAGTAATGTAAGTCTAAACCAAATCATCTGTAGCCATGTTGTTTCTGTACCAGCCATACTTTCTAATCTTTATAACACGTGAATGTAATGTCGAGTGTTACGTAAGGCACATGTACATTGCAGATAGTTGTCTCCCACATGTGAGAAGAGATATTAAGAATAAGCAGACTGCACAAACATTAAAGAGATGCTGCCTCAGATTGATAGAAATGTGTGGTTCCACAACTAAACTGGCACCAGTTCAAACAGCAGGACCATGGAGCATCTTTTCTTTATTCGTCTTTAAACCCTGCAATGTGCATGACTTCTATTTTGTTCATCTGCTGCAAATTCTTATCAAAATAGTAGATGTAAAATGCAGATAATTGTGTGGCACAGTTCATCAGCTAGGCACATCAGCAGACATTTCTCTTGCTGGGTTATCACTCGGAGTGCACTGTGAGAAAACAAACAGTGAGAAATTGCCTCCTCTTTCATTCGCAATACCTCATGGAAACAAGACAATTCTCTGGGATTTAATTAAGCCTCCACACGGCGATACTCCTAATTATTCTCACACAGGAATTGTGGATCTTCTTTGTATTCATTGTTTGTGTGGAGTAAATAGTGGCTTTGTAATGAAACATGTTCCAGTGTTTGTAATAGCTGATTGTTTTTGAGGAAATTGGCCTGAGCTGCATTATATAGGATTTTCTTAATGATGCAATCATGCAACTTTGCAGTTAAGGTATAAATATTTTGTAATAAGATCATTAGTGCTTAATTTACCTACAACCATTTAGAAAAGCTCCATTACACCAACACTGAAAAGCAAATCATAAAACTGTACTAATAAACTTAATTTGAGCTACTTTTAATGGTACATTGAAGCTATAAGGTAATATGTAGAAATAACTGAACTAATATTGAATTTAAACATTTAAAAAAAGCATAATGCAGTTAAAAAGCAAGATTTAAAAAACTAGATCAGTCAACTGATCATCTCAAAGTAGAAGGAAAAGATTTCCTATGTTTTTACTGATCAACTTTATTGTATTTTGTACGTAAATATTAACAAATTAAGCATTTTATGCCTGCAACACCCTAAAAAAATTTTGGGACAGAGGCGTATTTACCCATGTTCCCTCAGCTTTCCTATTAATAAGACTTTTTAATACAGGGAGATTCACTCAGAAGAGGCCCCAAATATTCTGTAATAACTCCTGCTTGGACAAAGTAATCTGAACGAAACAACATGCAATGTGCTTGTCAGTATATGGAGCTTTGAACAAACTGAGATGTCCTCCGTTTGCAACTTCCAGGTGCATACCCGTCGCTCGACTTCTCAACAGGATGGTGGTGTACAGCATTGAGCAGCGTGTCTTCGTGGTGCCAACCTATTGGGTCACCAATACGTTTAAGCAATGGCAGAATGAATTTAGGAATAAAAATAATGTTTGTGACATACACTGATTAGGCATCTCCTTGTTTGTGCTGATTTTTATTCCTTGCTTGCCTTAAATTTGGAGCCTTTGGTAGATCCTCTACTATAAATTCACCTGTGTATTGTGGAATGATATAAATTGATGTAACTTAAAAATTACATAAACATTTTTACAGCAATTTTGCTTCTGCCTAACCTTTTTGGATGTGTTGCCAGGACCCAGGACCTTCTTGCTGTGAGGAGACAGTGCAACCCACTTAGCCACCATGCCGCCCAAATACAAAATTGGTTCATATTTACAAAATACAATCAAGCTGGGTCAGCACATGATTTGTAATTAAATTATTAGTTGTGCTATTTAAAAAAAATAAAACAGATTAAATGAAAATAAAAACACTATAAACTCTATAAACACTACAAAAAAGACAAAGGTACCTCTGTACAGCACTTGAGTTTTGATTAGTTTAGGGGGAAATAAAATCTAATGTTGCACAACTTTCTCACGACTTCAAAGCATTTGAGCGAACAGATCACAGGTTAACAGCCCGACCCACAGAGACTGAGAGGAAAAAGTCCGTCAGCAAAAGGAGTTGCTGCACTGTCACAATAAAGCTTAATATTTCTCCAGAGTTTGTGTTTAAAATCCAATTATGTGGAGGCTGGGCGGGAAGAGAAAGTGGCCGGCATGCTGCACACAACTGATATGTTTCAGAAGGTGCTGACAAGCCACATGGGAGAAAAGATATTAAGAATGAGCAGACTGCACAAATGTTAAAGAGATGCTGCCTCAGATGTATAGAAATGTGCAGCTTCCACAGCTAAACTGGCACCAGTTCAAACAGCAGGTCCATGGAGCATCTTTTTTTTTTTTGATGAAACCAGCTCTTAATGTTCAGTTTTTAATGCTGAAATGTGCATGACTTTTATTTTGCTCATCTGATGCAAAATAGTAAATAAAACATTCAATCATTCAATCATAATTAAGGTGTAGAAACACATAAGGTGTAGAAAATCAATTATTTAAAAAAAAAACTTTGTGGTAACCGTTAGAGGAGGGCCTATTTCCTGTTTCAGCAAAACTGTGACCCTGTGCACAAAGCAAGATTTATAAAGAAGTTTGTTGTGGAGGAACTCTAGTGGCTTGCAAAAAGCCCTGACCTCAACCCCACTGAGCACTTTTGGAACAGATTGAAATGTTGATTGTGAGCCAGGTCTTCTTATCAGACATCAGTGTCTAACCTCTAACTATATAGGCACAAATGTCCCATAATCACACCCCAAAATCTTGTCAAAAGCCTTTTTAGGTAAGTGGAATGGCATGTACAAGAAGCTCATACTGTACATATAAAGGAGGCAAGGTAAATTGCTTTACAGCAAGAACAAATCTAAATAAAATGATAGAAATGCAGAAATTTGCTTCAAAAAAATGGAGGCAAATCGTTTATATGTTCAAACAAAATACCAAACAAATAAACAAATTTGTAATATACTATTAAACTCGATAATAAAACTGCTATAAATTTTGTATGAGACATGAATGTCATTACAGCGCTGTGCTGACATAACCTGTAGTTACTATTATAGCTTTCAATATCGAGAGCCATTCAACTTAGGTTGCATGTTAATTATTTGCCATGTGTTTAGTCGCATGTATTAATTGTTGTTATAACACTTCATGACAATTCTGCCTTTGTTCTTCTTTGGCTGCACCCGTTAGAGGTCGCCACAGTGGATCATTTACCCAAACCTTTTGCACGACCTTTCTCACTGCATCCATAAACCTGCTCTTTGGTCTTCCTCTTCTTCACCATTCTCCCAAAATAAGTCTCATCCCTCCTCTACACATGCCCAAACCATGTAAATCTCTCTTCCATAACTTCCTCCAAAACACCCTACCAACGTGTTCCGTCCAATAAACTCATTCCTAATTGTTCCTAATGTTCTTCTCATCCTTCCTTATAAGGATCTAATCAAACCCCGCTCTGTATCACGCAACCTCCGAGCCACTAGTCTCGCCCGACTTGATCCTCCACCAGGACTCGAGGAAGACAAGCATCAAGGCTTCTCTGTACTTGTACCCAAGTGGCGGAACGAACTTCCTTTGTCTGTCTGAACATCTGAGTCTCTCGCTGTCTTTAAAAAACGATTAAAAACCTTCACCTTATTACTAACTTACTTACTCACTGACTTACTAACGCTCTTATTCCTATTCATTGGTTTTAACAGGGTTTTAGCAGATTTGTGTTTTTGGACTGTTGTTTACTTAAACTAAGGTAAGGTAAGGTAATGTTCAGTATGGAAGCACTTCTGTAAGTCACTCTGGATAAGAGCTTCTGCTAAATGCCAAAAATGGAAATATAATAATAATAATAACAAGAAGATGTACTTTATTTGTCACATATGCATATACAGTACAATTAAATTCTTTCTTCGCATATCCCAGCTTGTTTGGAAGCTTTGGTCAGAGCGCAGGGTCAGCCACCTTACAGCGCCCCTGAAGCAGACAGGGTTAAGGGTCTTGCTCAAGGACCCAACAGTGGCTGCATAGCAGAGCCTGGATTTGAGCCCCAAATCTTCTGGTTGATAGCCCAAAGCTCTACCCACTAGGCTACCACTGTCCCAAGAATCACAGCATCTTCATCTTTGCCACCTGGAGCTCCCCCCAATGTCAATTTGTCAGTGCCACCACATCCATATAACATAACAGGCCTTATTATGTTAAAGATTAAAAATCAACTTTTGTCTACATTCTACTACAAATGTCATGTCATGTCTTCTCCTTATGATGCTCCCATAGACTTGTTCTGGAAGTGAAATATTTTAGATCACTGAAGCTCCATCTACACAAAGACAGAGCCGACAATTATATTTTATTCCCCACTGAATGAAGAATGACGATAAAGAAAAGATTAAAGTAACTAGTTTATAATAAACAGATACATACTGTGTATAATAGACATTGTAAGATCTCAAAAAAGTAATTTTCTCTATCAGGACATTTGTGCAGGACTGCATAATGTAATTTAACCAAAACCTAGTCAAACAACAACAGACCAACAACACTGCAGTTTGGTATTCAAATAAGAGTCACTGTGCCTGTAATGGACCGAAACAGTGGTGTACTGTGAATGGCATGTTGCTGGTTAGAAGCTTGTGGCAAGAATCAACGTATCTAAAGCTAATGAACAGAACGATGATCTAGCACTGTCGTCTCACAGCAAGAAGTTCCTGGGTTTGATTTCCAATTAAAGCAGTCCGGGTCTTTTCTGTGTGGAGTTTGCATGTTCTCCCCATGTCTGTGTGGGTTTCCTTTCCTTGGTTTCCTCCCACAGTCCAAGGACATGAAAGCAAGGTAAATTGGAGATACAACATTGTCCATGACTGTGTTTGACATTAAAGACTCAAACTGATGAATCTTGTGTAACCAGTAGCTACCTGTCCTGTCATGAATGCAACCAAAAGTGTGTAAAACATGACGTTAAAATCCTAATATAATAACAATAATAACCTTAAGATTAACCAAACCTTTAGATGAAAACACAAATGCTATTCTAGCGTACACTGATTCTCACATCGTGTACACAGGAGAAGTGTTCTGTTTCATTGTGATATGTGATCGTGGTCTATGCAATATTTTATTACCACAAAGTAATGTCATCAGTTTCAGAAAAGTCTAGGGCATCTCTGTCTAACAGGATGCATTTAGGATGAGTGAACATATAAATATCGGTTGTCAGATACCACGTGAAGCAAATTTCTCTAGCATTGCATCACCTCGCGGGGAAACAGGTCACATTATTCACATATCTGAGTGGGCAGATAATAAAGTGAGGCTGGAGAGTGGCTGGCCATCCATAAACCTGATATAGTGGGAATGTGAGTGTCCTGTGTCTCTATCTTCATTACCTTCACTTCCCACTCTTCAGACACACCCCCAAGTGGCTCTTTATCTCCGTGCCCCTTTTGCGTCCTCGACCGAAATTAAACAAGCGCTCTGAAATAAAAGACGCCACTTTAGATTTGAATCAGTAATTGAAATAAACAGTGTATTGCTTTCTAATTTTAGCCCGGGCCACAATGAGGAGCACTCCGTCAGACTGGCGCTCGTATATGGTCCCGGGTGACCTTGCACTTCTGGCTACGAGAATGATTAAAGATCAAGCACTGGAACCATTTCCTTTCAAAGGAGAAGATGAATGGTGGCTGTTTGAAACTGCCTGCTTTGCCTGCGAGCAATTAGATTGTAGTGTGAAGCACACACAACCCTATGTTAAAAGGGAACAAAGTGCTCAGGATTGTATTTTGCTGCAGGTGTGAGTGGGTAGAAAGAAATATATTCCTGCAGAGATGTATAGTGTAGCAAATGTAGGAGCCTATTCAGCTTGTGAACTGCTTCAGGCAATGGCAGCATGTCTTCCACAATATAGCACCTGAATCTGATAGAACAGGACGACTGAGAGGGTCGTTTTTTTGGATTAAGAAATTAGTTTCTATCTTTACATGCTTAAAACCTTCACATTCATAGAAATCTATCAGCTTTACATAATCTGACATTAGGATGGCCAGTGACCCTCACCATCCACATGCGGACTTAAATATAATGATCAATATTTGTCATAGAAATATTTCTGTGTCTGGGTGTGTGTTAGAAAGAGACAGCGTCCAGATTATTTTGTCACAAGAATTGCCAAACCCCCTTGTAAGTCTACTTTGTTTAAACAAAAAGGAATAGTAGACATACAGTATGTGGACCAAAGTATGTGGATACCTGACCATGAGCTTGTTGGACATGGCGTTCCAAAAACAATAGACGTTAATATAAAATGCCCCCTAGTGTATAACAGTCCCAAATCATTTGGGAAAGCTTTGTCTGTGAGAATCTGTCATTCAGTCAAAAGAGGATTTGGAAAAGGACTGGCATGTGGCTGGTGTTCATAAGGTGATTAATAGGGTTGAGGTCAGGACTCTGTGCAGGCCTCTGGTGTTCCTCTACACCAAACTTGTCAAACTATATCTTATAGGCCTCGCTTTGTGCACAGACGTTGCTGTTTAATCCCCCAGGAATGCTGGAAAAAGGGCCTTTCTCAAACTGTTTCTCTCTTGTGTCATTAATTTTCTATATCTAGTAGCACTTTATGTGTCTGGAACACATAATCTCAGTAATTAGGAGAGTAGGTCACATATTTAAGCCATATAAAACAATTTACCATCATAATCTTAAGACACTCCCAATCTTGTCAATACCAATTCCCAATTGTGAATTCGCTGCTGCTTGCACAACCTGTGATCTGACCAAGGCAAGCTGGACCACCACACTTACCCTCTAACATGTGTCCAATCTGTGGCGACTTCTTATCACCCACAAGTATTGTGTTCGCAGTCATCTAGACCAGTCCTGAAGACTGGATTACTGATTAAACGTTGAGATCATGGTTGCTTATAAATATTATAATGCTTTAAGACAAATTTACTGAATAATCTAGGACATAATCGACCGTGACAGCTCGTGCAAACACATGACATCTTTCCTGACACGTTTTTGATATTATATGTCAGTATTATGACACAGGCTTCTAATCCAATATTATAAAAGTAATCAAAAAAACAGAAGACCACTGACCCAAACAGAATAGATTTACTTCCAGAGAGTCTGACATATAAACGTGTTAGTAAGATGAAACACCTTTGGGTGAGACGAGGAAAATGGTACATAAGGTGATCCCACGGCATCATGCTATTAAGTCGAGCCTGATACTCATGATCACTGGTGCTTCTGGGGAACGTTCAGTGAGATGAGAAGACAGGAGACGGCGATAGAACAGAAGAGACAGTTCATGCCCGTTTTGAAAAGAATCTTCTCACATTATTGATTTGGCGTGTAAGACAAGTTGCTCGCTCTTCGCCTGTCAGAGCAGAGATGGACAAGATAGCATCGACACTCCCAGTGGAGAGAAAGGCAGAGATCATTATCTCATAAAAAGAACGAAGCACAGTTTGACTTTCTCTCTCAGCCAGGTTTTAAGCTATGCTAAATCACTCAACATGATCCAAAAAAGGACAGACTCTGATCTTAATTACATGCTAGATTGAAAGAATAATAATTAAAGATGTCATTCTGACCTCAACCAATGAAGCATGGGCTTATTTTAATTTGCAAATTAGACTCAATTAGAGCAATCGCTGTCAAGTCGATTCCGACTCCCGGTGACCATATGGATAGTGTTTTTCCAGAACATCCTGTCCTCTGTTTGGGTCTTCATGCTTCTTAATGGTTCGTTTATTGTCTCTCTAAATGTATCCATCCATCTTGTTTTTGGCTGTCCTCTTTTTCTTTTACCTTCAACTCTTCCAAGCATTAATTGGTTCTTCTCATTATATTCAAAGTAATAGAGCTTCAGTTTTGGTTTGATTTGGTCCAGGATCAATTTCTTGTTCTCTTTACCATCCAAGGTTCCCTCAAAAGTCTTTGCCAGCACCAAAGTTCAAAGGCAGTGATATTCTTCCTGTTTGGCTTTATACTGTTCACCTGTATGGAAAAACCACAAAAAAGACCATAGTCTGGACAATTCTGATCTTTGTTTGGAGAGACGAATATTTACCAAAGATATTTTCCAGTTCCTTCATTCTTGTTCTGTCAAGCACTGTATGTGTCGTATTTCTTGATTCAAGAAGATAAAAAGCCAACAATATTTTTCTTGAAGACGTGTGGTGCATTCTTTAAGTCATCTTTTGGAAGACTGATCATTTGGTCATTTTTTCTTAACTTTAGAGGCACATTAGAAGTTTGTGGTCTGTTCCACAATCAGCTCAAGACCATGTCGTTGACGGTCTGAATTAAAACTGAGCTTGTACATCACTTAGATGTAGGCATGATTTCAGTTGCGCTTGGTTTACTCACCAAGCACTTACTTAGTTAGAAGGGGTGTAAAACAGCCCTACATATGTGTTTTTTTTTTTTCAACATATGACGCAGTCTGTTAAGTACTTGGATAAAATTGAATAAGGTAGTTATTATTTTGTGCATTACCACTTCAGCACTAGAGTCTTAACACCCCTGCTGTTACATCCATTTAGTTGCATAGTGTCTAAATTCTCCCAAAAGTGTCGTGTGATTACCAGGAGTGGGGTTCGAACCCACACAGACATTGGATCTTAAGTCCAACGCCTTAACCATTCGGCCATCCTGGTCACATGATAATAATAATTTACTACATTTCTGAAATGACTGGCGTATCTTTACGCCTCATAAACACCATCATACTCTTCAATGAAAGGAGTTATTTTGTAAATGACTTGCCTTTATTTTGAACTAACCAGTAAATTAGCTTTATTTTGCTCAAGTGCTAAAAGTGGTGAAACTAACCGTTTAACAAGCTTCATTTCCCAGTAGTGTGGTGGCAGCGCTATAAAACAAAGTAGCTTCTCAGTAGATTAAATAATATCATTCAGTAGTAGCGTTTTTAGAAGTAGTACATCATTATTTTGTAGTGAATTAGGTTTTGGTGAACTCCAGGTGATGTCCAGGTGTAAAGATGTTGTTTTGGTTGCTTAAAGAAAGTGTTAGTAATGAAAACTTAGTCACAAAAGTTTGTTTTTCTCCACTTTCCAATGCAGTGTTGCTTGTTCTTCCCTCTTTCTGATGTCTGAGTTTGGCATTCCAATCTCCTGTAACCAGCAGGACAGTCAATCTGTTGTTCCTTCTCATTTGGATTTCCCTTTTAGAGTACAGAAGTGGTTTACCACTGCCTTGTTCTGCACAGTTGAATTGATTTCATTGCAGTTGTCTCTTTTGTGATCCTCCCTCCTCTGACATAGTCCTGCTTTGCTGCTGCCCAATATAGGAAGTAGTTTTAGTCCTTTCTGCCATGGCCCTGACAGGAGATAAAACTGCAGGCTCTCTGATGCATGTAAGCCTTCTCACATCATCAAGGCATTATACCATGAACAATTACTGAAGTTCGCTGGTTCAAGTCCCAATCACAGCTAAGTTGCCACTGTTAGGCCCCTGAGCAAAACCCCAAACCATCTGCTAAATGTAAAAATGTAAACAGGCAGGTATGACTGACCATGTCTGAGGGATAGAGGGATGGATAAGGTATCGCCTGGTGTGCACTGCAATGACGACACCTGCTTTCTGGTCAAGATGTCTACATAGGCAGAGAAAAGTATACCTTGTGTTATGGCTCTATGTAGAAATCTGCCACTGGCTAGTAAAAAGAGCCTCATGGCTTCATATGTTTATATCCTATATGGCCAAAGGTTTCCGGAAACCCACTGTGATCCTAAATATTTATTGTACTAAATTATTATTACTAAAATATGCCATTATTTCTTATTTTCATTCAGTGTAAGTCGTCAAGTCAAATGTATTTATATAACGCTTTTGACATTGTCTCAAAGCAACTTTACAGAATCCAGGACCAACAGATAAAAACACACTCGGTTGAGCAAGCCGGGGCGACAGTGGCAAGGAAAAACTCCATTAAAATTACAGGAAGAAACCCTGAGATGATTCAGACTCACCAGGGACCTCCATTCTCCTTGGGTGGCCTTGAGAATAATTTAAATGAATTAGACTTGGCGCCTAGGTGGCGCACCGAGGCACCGAGATTCTGAACTCCTTGGTCTGAAACTCGGCGTTGCCACTGGTCAGCTGGGCATAATTGGCAGTGCCTGCAGCAGACACGTCTCTGCTAGGGCAGTATGACCGGACTATGTGGGTGGGGTCTTTAAACGCTGTTTAAGAATCTTGATTGGCAGATAGAGAGGCACCTGAGCAGAATGCATAGGTGGAAAAAAATGAATTAGACTTACTCGAATCATATATACACAAACTAAAACTTATAATTTGTGAAAATAATAAACAAGCAATTGGAGCAATTTACCAGATTAACAGTTTAAAAAAATCATATGAACTTTATGAATTCAATTTATTCTGAGAAAGTTCCTCTTTTTTTATTTGTTTAAGCCGAGGTGCTTTAAACTCTGTTGCTTTTACCTGATCTGATTATATTTGTGTGGTTCAGGACACTTTTGGTGCTTTGTTTAAAACCTCTCTCTGGAGTCCGACTCTTCCATCAGTGTTTTAACCTCCGTCTCCTGTAATTCATAGTTAATCTATACATCTTAAAATGCATTGACCATCTGGACACCTTAAATCAGGAGGGGTGTAAAAACATGACAAGGAAATTCTTAAATCTCCTTGATTATTCCAGTCTCAGCACTTTTCTGCTGCGCTATAATCGATTAGGAGTGGGGCTCAGCTGTGAAATGAATGATTCGACGCCTTTCTTTACTCTAAATCACACGACGGGTGCTATATCTATTTGATATACTTCCATGGACTTTCTGCTCAGAACGCGCTGATATATTTGCCTAGGAATCTAAGCTGAGATTTGCAAATCTGAGTGTTGGCAAATATTCATAAAAATGTTTTACCTGGTGTAGAATTTAAATCTAGCAGCTTTTAGTACAAGCTAATGTTATTTACATTTATTTAATCATGAAATTAAATGCAGTGCAAAGCCAATTTCAGGTCTGAGACTTGCTTTATGTATGTCATATTTCAAAGAAATTGAACATTAGTTCATGTTTTTTTTTTTCAAATGTCAGGTGACATGCTAAATAGTGTAATTACAGGCAATTTTGTCACCTCAATAACAGACTTTCTGTGTTAATGGGGTTTTACACTTTACATTAGTTTAAATGCTGAACATTACACAAAAGGATGTCTCTGACCTCGACTAATTTCCACTGGTGGAAAAGCCGAGAGAAAAGAAATGATTACTGCACATTTAAATACTTTTAACAGTCAGTGCATGGTAAAAAGCACAAGTGGAGACTGAAAAATCTCAGCTTTAGAAGCTTAGCGGTGAAGATCTGCCCCTGTGACCAGGAGATCATGACTTTAAGTCGCTGAAGTGTCAGGGCTAGATGGGAGTAAGCTTACAGGAGTTTTGACCTACTGTGATGGATTATTTAACCCTGACAGGTCCAGGAGTGCCCATGAGGCTCTTAACTCTGACCCTTCACCTTCATCTTGTGTGTAGGTATCAGAATGTGAAGAGGAAATTAATGGGTTGCAGGCTGTTGCATTAGGACTGCTTAAAAACCTTGGTTTATGCTTCAATCTGAACAGGGTTATGAAGCATCATGTGATCAGTAAGATGGGCAGCAGTCAAAGTAGTTTAAAAGTCACTCAGAAGCAAACGTGTAAACAATTGGCTGGTTAAGATGTTTGTGTCCCTAGATATTTAGTCTTCTGAAAATGAGCACAATAAATTATTGCCCCACAGTAGTCAATAGTATTTAGACATACTGGGACTTACCTTAACATTCTGACTCTAATCAGGCTTCCGGTAACACATCATACAGACACAGCATTGCCTGTGTACTGGATCAAGACCAGCACAAGCAGTGATCTTCATTATTCGGCACGGTGGCTCAGTGGGTAGCACTGTTGCCTCACAGCAAGAAGGTCCTGGGTTCGATCCCCAGGTGGAGCGGTCCTTTCTGTGTGGAGTTTGCATGTTCTTCCCGTGTCTGTGTGGGTTTCCTCCGGATGCTCCGGTTTCCTCCCACAGTCCAAAGACATGCAAGTGAGGTAAATTGGAGACACTAAATTGTCCATGACTGTGTTTGATATAACCTTGTGAACTGATGAATCTTGTGTAATGAGTAACTACCGTTCCTGTCATGAATGGAACCAAAGTGTAAAACATGACATTAAAATCCTAATAAACAAACATCATTATTCGTGTACATCAGTTGTTTAAGGGAATCACCACACAGTTTTTTACTCATATGTAAAAAAAAAAAAAGCTATCAGAGCATAGTGTAGATCATGGAGCTTAGGTACTTCATGAGGGTCATTACTACTGTAATGAAAAGTGATGTCAACAGTCCAAGCATTTCCCTTTTTGAGTGATTAGTACCCAAACATTTGCACTGATGAGAATCAGATGCTGTAATAACTACATTTACATGGTCTGGGAACGGGATGTCCAACAAGCTCATGTTAAAGTGTTTACCTGACTTTGGCCATAAAGTAAAAGTCCTTTCATTGGATGAATGCCTAAATATAACACGTATATCTGAAAAAGCATAAACTAACCTGAAGCTGGGCTTTCATTAGTAGTTATCAAAATAATTTAGTCCAAGCTAAACAAACTAAACTCTTAACTAGAGCATTATTGCTGCACAGTGGTGGAGCCAGGTACAAGGCCACGGTTGGAGAGTTCATAAATGCACTCTAGACGCATATTTTATGAGCCACCTAGTGGACATATAGCATACACTTATTTTACACTCCGTCATGCAGTAAGAGGGATGAAAAGAAAGGGCTTCATCTGTGCAAATGTCTGATTCAGTATCATTATTCTCATATTCTGACAATCCAGGGGCGATTCTGTTACTGTGGCGATTTAATTTGACCAGTCAACGGTCTGCAGTTTCTCGCTCTACGCTGGTGGCCTGCTTTGGTACACTAGGGTCCTGACCAAGAAGGACTATATCAACTTTTTGACTTCCCTGCTGTTTGTTTATTTATTCATCTCCTTGATTCTTTGCTCCAGTCAACAGCTGCGGCAAAAGCTACAAGAGCAAATAATGAGAATTTGGCTCTTTAAGCTACACCGACCCACATGCCCATAGGGAAAAAAAAAATTTATTTACCCAAAAAAATGTGTGCACAGAATTTATTTGGACAATATTCAAGGTCAGCAGTCAGCAAAACGGGGTGTTTTGTAGTGTATTGTAATGCAGAGTAAAACCAGCCGTCTTTGGTTTAAAAAACTGCTTAAATTCCTTGAAGCTTGAACACTGTTTGACCTCTGTAAAGGATTATTGCTTTCAGTGCAGTCGAGGCTTTTAGAGCAGTTGTTTTCTCAACTTCCTTCTTTTTTTCATGCACATCCAGAGCAGTTTAATCTCTAATTGAGATGCTGCCCCTTTTTTGCTCCATCACTCCTCAGTTTCCTCCTGTGCCTGGTAAGAAAACTAATATTTCCCGGCACTTCTCAGACGGACCTGTCAGTTACCTCTCAGCAGAGCCACAGTAAACAAACTGCACTGATCAAGTCCATTTACATACGTTTAGAGCAAAGAGATTAATGCAAACCAGCACTGTTTACCAACATGGTCGACCCAAAGTACCAGCTCTCACTCTCAAGTGGGCATATCTTTGTGCATTTCTTTCACCAATACAGATGCTGATCTGAAAGAAGAGCATCATAGTGAAAATAGAAATTCATGCTACATTATACTGCTATTGTAGAAATATAATTTTATTTTATTTTCATCAAATGCTTTATCATGTTTATGGTCATGGTGGGTCCATTTTGGGAAACACTGGGTGGCAGGAGTATTTCAAGACAGGGCTTTGGTCATACCCCCTTTGATGTAGCCAATCATGTCTTTTTGTAGATGCCTTGTCAGTTGATATAACCACTGAAATTCAAACATAGCAAACCCAAGCAGACATGGGGAGAACATACAAACTCCACACAGAAAGGACCCAGATCGCTCCACCTGGGAATCGAACCCAAGACCTTCTTGCTGTGAGGTGACAGTGCTACCAATCGAGCCACTGTGCGACCTAGGTTTACAACAGAATAAAGATGTTTAAACATGATTTAGTAATCTGGTAGTGGTAAAGTGGTACAGGGTCGTGGTAGCTCAGTGGTTAAGGTACTGGACTAATAATCAAAAGGTTGCCAGTTCAAGTCAGGCCACTGCCAAGTTGTCATGTATGTATGTATTGGTAGGGCTTCAGAAAAGGGAAGTCGCAGAACTGCGATGGATTGGTGTTCTGTCCAGGGTGTATTGCTGCATTGTGCCTAGTGGTTCCATGAAAACTGCGCCCACTGCAACCTGACCAGAAACGTGTGACCAGAAAGGTAAAACATGACAATTAAATAAGAAAAAAAAAATCTATAAACTGATATATTATTGCTTATTGAATTGATTATTAACTGAGTAAGTCAAGTTTAATGTTGTGGGTTGTTGAAGCTTGGTCAGGGTTGGTCAGTTCTGTGGCCTACGAGTTGGCAAAGGTTGAAAAGTCCTGGCTCAACAAATGTTCAAGTCGTGATTCAGATATTTAAAAACTGGCTCCCCAAGCCAAACATTTGATTACTCACACACACCCTATTCTCAGATTTCTGTGATAGCAGTTTCATTTCAGTGCAGACCAGTTTCTGCATGCAGTTCCTCCTTCGTTTGTGACCTCTTTTTCTTACTCCGCTTTCATGGTCTGTGTTCAAGCTGGTTACCTTGAGGACAGCCGTGACACATTGTTATACACAAATGGAAGTCAGGATAATGCTCAGATGGGTATTTTCTTCCTGCAGAGTGGCTAGCTTTTGATGCAGACTCATTGATGCCAGTCACAATGAGCTTATCTCAGTAGGATTGCAGACTTCGGCCTTCAAAGGATCAAGAGAGCGGCGTTAGCAGCTTGTGTGGAATTCACAGCTTGTATTTTCTTTTCTTATTTCTGGATGAATCTTTAGTGTATCTATTTTTTAAATAAACACCATCATTTTTAGATTAGCAAGCATGCTCACTCTATGCAGTCTTTCAGAATTAATCCTCAGACTGAGCAAAGCGAGCACTCGAACGATTGAATGGAATTAAACTGAACGGTTTGGAAAATTCTGGCTACGGAAACAGAATCTGTTCTGCGGAACAAACACCAGCTTTCCAGGCTCTAGCTGTCATCAGATTTCAGTGTGGGTGCACTTTGTGAGTGAGGTTAGTGGTGTCGCCACTGCAACTCGGTCCAAATTAGAGTAGTGACACTTTACTGTGTTGAAAGACTTCCAGTTTTCTGCAACCATTACACATGCAAAATATAGAGGACATCTAATCTGTGGCTGCTATAGCTCCATCCATTCAGGTGAATGACACTTGGACCCAGCAATGAATTTTCTCATATATAATATTCAGGGCTTTGAAAACTCGAATTTGGTATCAGAATAAAAATAACAATGAGTTACTTTATTACATAGTTTACATTACTCACTCACTTTCTATTATTTATTTATTTTTTAATGCATTTTCTCCCCATTTTCCTCCCGATTTAGCAACTCAATTTTGTTTTTCGCTGCTGAGAGATACCAGATTGCATCCAAGGAGAGCACATCGCTGTACACGCCTCTTCCGACACGTGCACAGCCCTCCTCTTCTCGCCCCTGCTTTCTGCACAGGCGTCTCTTCCGACCAATCAGGGTCCTTACACAGCGTATGAAGACCCACCCACCCACACATAGTCCGGCCCCCACCCTGCAGATATGGTGGCCTATTAGTATCTGCTGCAGGCACTGCCAATTATACCCGCTAGATGGCGCCCAGCTGAGTTTCGAACCGAGGAGTTAAGAATCTCGGAGCTGGTGTGCTAACGGAAAATCCCGCTGCACCACCTGGGCGCCCTCACTTTCTAAACCGCTTATCCTAATCAGCTGGAGTCTGTCCCAGCTCTCAATGGGGGCAAGGCACACAGAAACACCCTGGACAGGGCGCCAGTCTGTTGCTGGGCAGACATACACACAAACACATTCACTCTCACACACACTGTCACCTGGGAACTGAACCCTGGACCTTCTTGCTGTGAGGCGACAGTGCTACCCATTGAGCCACAATGCCACCCTGGTTTACAATAGAATAAAATATTTAAACATGATTTAATACTCTGGTAGTGGTAAAGTGGTACAGGGCAGTGGTAGCTCAGTGGTTAAGGTACTGGACTAATAATCAGAAGGTTGCCAGTTCAAGTCTAACCACCACCAAGTTGTTACTGTTGTGCCCCAGAGCAGTACTCTTAATAAACCTCAATTGCTCAAACTGTATTCAGTCATAATTGTAAGTCACTTTGGATAAAATAATTTGCTAAATGCTGCAAATGTAATGTTAAGTGCTTGGGCAGTGATTGTTTTTCATGTTTTACCACCACTTTATCCTAATCAGGGTTGTGGTGAGTCCAGGTAGCCTGGGATCGCTGGGCACAATGCAGTAGCACACCCTGGACAGGGAAATCGTACAACCCTCCCAAGATATAGCAAATCATGTCTGGATGTAGACCCCCGACCGGTTGATAGCACCGCTGGGGATTGGAACACTGGATCCCGGCAGTCGTGGGCTAGTGTAATTTACTGCTGTGCCACCTGAGCGCCAGTTTTCCTAATATAGTTCATAAATCCAGGATTGTGCTTTATGGCATTTCTGCTTTTGCTGTTATACTGAATCCTTCACAGACATGTAATATTTATAATTTTCCTGGTGTTGGTTTTACCCACTACAATTGTTCATCACAAATATACTACACAACATTTATGAGACTAAGATGGCATGTAAGGAAGCACGCTGTCTGCCAATAGTTGAATGCAGAATGACGTTCAAGGTCGATCTGCCAAACCCTGGCTTCCCACAGGACATTCTATGAATGAACCCCGGAAGTTTAATGGAAGTCTTTGAAATGGATTACTGCTCGGTGAGAAGACCCTGAGAGCCTAGCCAGGGCTTATGAAGAAATACTGAGAGAAATCAATAAACCTGTGAATTCTGATTGAGGGCTGAAGTCATTTGCGCTTTAAATAATGCATAATTTCCTCAAGACTGAAAACAAATTGAATGGATTTAGGTGGATTTGCTTATCTGTCGGATACCATGAACCGCTGCACTCTCCGAGCTTTGGGGAGCATATTAGAAAAAAAAAACACTAATCCCGCAGGAGTCTGATATTATAGTTCTGTCACTGCCAGGCTTTTTTTAATTTCCAAGTGGGGCAGGAACAAGCAGGGGAAAATGTCACAACGTGAACTTGCCATGGAAGGAAATCTGTACGTGATAAGAACCTGATATGATGGGACACTTTCTCTCTATGCTATGCTCATATAAAGGACACTGTGGGTGTGTTCGAAAACCTAGTAAGCTGCCTTGCTGTCTTACTGCCTACATAAGCAGCTACCTAAGTAGAGAGGATTCTAATAAGTCACTGACTTATAAGGCAGGTTATTCGAACACACTGCTTAGACAGCGATTCCATCAGTTTTTGCTAACTAAACTAACACAGTTAGCCTCATGCCATTCAAAACAATGGGATGGGGTGGCACAACATGCTAGCATGTCAGCTAACATCTCCCTTCGTGTACCGAAAATGGCTAAATTCACTGACAAGCCAGAATTTGCAAATGAACGACACAATCAATAATAATTTATTTACGTTTAAAAAGAACTCCGTTTGTTTCTCCGCACCTTTTGCCATATTTTTTATTTTTCTGTGAGAAAAGTTGTGCCGCACTGAATGCTGGGATTGCCTTTAGCGCTAAGGCAGCATCGGATGCTCCCTCGTTCTTGAGTCAAAATACCGTAGACATTTTAAGATACCTAATGCCAAGTTCACACTACACGACTTTCCAAGTTGTCAGGTCACTGTACAGTTCACACTACACGACTGGATCTCTTGTAATCGGGAGGCTTTCAGGTCAGTGTGGCTTTCACACTACACGACTGATCAGTGATAGGGGGTTTCACACTACACCATCTATCACCAACTGGAATTGCAGGCAAGGCGAATTCCTCTGGTCTCTCAAACTACGTTTTGTCACAAAAACAAAAGCGAGAAGTGACTAGGGGTTTACATGATACCACGTCCAAAAATGCACGTCAACAAGTAGCGAACGATCAAAGTTTGTGCGCTGATGTGCAGTGTAAAATCAAGGAGAAAAAATAAATGAATCCGAGTGGATTTGGCAACGCGAACAGCATTTTTTTGTAATGTAGTGTTGGTATTATGGTTTGGCATGGATGATAAGTTTACAAATGTTGTAAAGCTTGTGTATGTGCCCATGTATTCTGATAGAAACTATATTATCCCCCTCACCGCACTCATTGCCAGTCGCAAGCGACTGATCCAGATATTTAACATGCTAGATATGTCTCCTCAGTCGGGATCGAGTCTAGAACAGTTCACACCTAGCGATTGAGAGCCGAGTTTAGATCGCAGAGCGAACGCCGAGTTCCTCCCGAGCTGCCAAATCTGGCGGCGACCAGTCGGCGAGCAAAAATGAGGGCAAAAATCATGTAGTGTGAGCTAGGCATTACTAGTGAGCATATTAAGGCATCTAGGATTTCGAACAGCTTGCTTCTCGGGAGCGCGTGTAGGATGACGTAAAATGCTGTCTATGTAGAGAGCTCCCCAGGTTTTCGAACACACCCCATAAGAGTTACACCAGGAAGTTAAAGGATTTTCTTCCCTGAGGTTTAATTTTTTCTATGTAATACTGATTTGGTTTTGGATGCCTTGTGTATTTACGGGCCTATACGCGTGAGTCACTTCACATTTGCAGCATTTAACGCTGAATAATGATTAAGGGTCAGACTCAACGTTATTTATATTTAACACCCTTCTTATTTAGCGAGGAAACCCAGGATCATTTCAAATTTTCTCTGGAATCAGTCAATTATTTTTCTCATTGGCTTCTGCATCTGCGATCTTCCCCTTATTCAGCCATGAGATGAGTCATTTGCCACACCAAATAAAAATTCAATGAATAATTTTATATTTACTTAGGCCGATATTCCACAGTGCTCCGGCGTGGAGATGCAGGGCAGGGTGGCTGATGCGCATTTGAATGCTTTTTATAGTCCAACTTTTTTTCCTTCAGACCAAAGTGTGGGGAGGAAAATTCTTCCTCATCTAAGTTAAACACCGAAACCGAGGGGGAAGAAAACAGGAGGACTTTTAACTAGCCCATCAAAGCCAATCATATTTATAGTTTTGGGCTTTCACAGATGAGAGTACTCTCCATTACGTCTTGTGTTATTTATAATTTCATAAACCTGCTCGATGGCAGTGCTTATTTTATCCTGCATTCTAATCTGCTCCTAATAAAGACATGCCAAACACAGCGCGTGAAAAACGAGCTGGCGGCATTGGCTGGCGCTCAGCACCAGGAGTTTAGGGAGGGGGGTAAATCAGAGCTGGAGGCGACGCAGGCACACAGATAATCTCAGACTGCAGTGCTCCATTCAGACCTCTCCTCTCAATCGCTGTGATGTACAGTAATGAAAAGCCAAGAAAACTATTGAAGGGCTGAAATGGAGGTGACTCGCTAAAATGATTGGATGGCAGAGGCTTTCAAAACGAGTTTGAAATAAAGCTGATGAACACAAGCTCCTCTAAATAGAAGTGCTGTCGGGTGAATTATTATTTCAGAAAGTAGAAAAGGTCAATGGAACTTGTGATCACCAAACTGATGATGATCGAAAGTGAATTATTAGCCAAAACTATATAACTATTGTCAACAGGTCTTATCAATTCTTTATTTACAATGCAGATACATGTTTATAATGTCATAATGCACACTTTCCCCCATTGTGTATTAGAAATTTGACCAAAAGTATGTGGACACTCCTCATAATTATTGACTTCAGGTGTTTGGTGGTGATGAACCCTATTATCATGTTGTTGAGCATCAAGTCTATTGCTTCCCAATTCCATGTTTGCATTTTATTTGACTTTATGTGAATTAATGTGTAGTAATTTTTCTTTAGAAGGCCCGAATAACCTATTAAAAAATAGCGTTAATCTGGGGCGCTTGGGTGGCACAGCAGTAAAGTATGCTAGCCTCACTACCGCTGAGATCAGGGGATCTGGGGTTTAAATCTCAGTGACGCTATCCAGTTGGGTGTCTGCATGGACATGACTGGCTAACGTTTGAAAATGGGATGGCCAAAATAGCCTTGACATTGAAAAGTGCACTGGACAGTGCGCTCTTAGTGCAGGACCCAAGCCTGGATAACAATAGGAGGGGTGCGTCAGGAAGGGCATCTGGTGTAAAAGTCTCGTATGCAGACAGGATGCTGCTGTGGCAACCCCTACATATCAGAGCAGCCAAAATAAATTAATAGATAAAACGTAGTAATTCTTAAATAATGTAAAGTCATTCTTAATATTCTGTGTTTTATAACGTGCTATGACCTCATAATATTTCTGTTGCATTAGATTGCTAGATTTATAGTTTTATCAAATTTATAAAAAATTGTGACATGAATTACAGATATATTAAGAATAATCCATTTTTTCTTGTGTTTGTTTCTGCTACAGAGCACAGACGACATCGTAACGTCAGCGGAGTGCTCCAACGACGACGAGGACCTGGAGGAGTGCAACCTGGAGCACACAGGTGAGCTAGGTCAGTTTAACTCTGCTTGCTCCTATGTGGTGGTCTTTCATTTGCAAAGGAGGATTAGATCCTCAAAGCATCGCTGCCCCCATGGATTGAAAAAGTGTAACTTCCTGCCTACCAAAATCCAAGCATGCTGGCCCAGCTAGTCATTCAGACACAAAGTTATTTCTAAAGCTGATCAATTAGCCACGCAGTAGTCAATCCCGTTTAACTACACTTAATCTCAGTTACGAGCTACACTTGGCCATGGGGTTTTCCGAAGTGGTTAACATGATCACATTTTCTGCTAATTTTGTCTTCTGAGGCCGAAAAAAAGCAAAATTAGTGTTGAGACGTGACATGTTCTCTGCATTGATGCTTCAAAATGTATCATATTCAGAAGTCTCTGCCATGCGATACACTGGGATGCATTTTGGTACATGATACATTTTGAGATGTTTCTCGTCATTTTCTTTTGGGTCAAGTTCTAGTGTGGTATGTAGAAGAGTAACTGTGATGGATAAGTGTTTCTGAGTTCCCTTGGTTCCCTCATTTTTTGAGGTTTAAGTTCAACGTTTTAATAGAGAACAGATATCATCGAATTTCTGTGTACAAATTTTTGTTTGATTTCATATTTTTTTGTGTTTTATTTATTTACTTATTTACTTTTGTTCACTGTATGATTTTAAAACAAGTTATTCTGCTTATAATTCTTTCCCAATCCAATTCTAAAGTAGAAATCAGACTGAAATTCATATTTTTACATGGGGTTTTGAAAGAAGTTGGCTTTTGGCTTTTGTTAAACGGCTTGGAAATACGGAACAATTTGCATTTTGTCTGTCTTCTCAATGTAAAACAAACTGGCATTCAAAATAACTGAACCATATAAACTGTATTCTGTTGAACAGATTTCACATAAATCATGTTATAGATAAAATCAGTGGTTTGGGTGAGAGCTAACAGCAGCAATTATTTTCTATTACATCTTATTTACCAACAATCTAAAGAAGCAAATCACTCTATACATATTACTGGTGCATGATTAGAATAAAATATGTATCTTTAAAAGTTCCAAGATAACTGTTCTAAACTTTAATTGATGCCAAAGCTCAGGTTTGACACATCAGCATGCATTGGTGCATGTCAGTCAACAATTTGTTCTCACTGAAATCAATAACAGCGATGCGTTTCTGATGGATACAAAATGCCTCACCATTAAACTCAGTATTTACGACAGCAGACTGAAGAAATAATGGCTGTGTTTCAAATCTCATAAATATCCACTAATCTAATCTTAAAAAATGACTATTGAGTATGTTTTTTTTTTCTTATGATTTTGTTACAAACATAATATTGCAGAGATGAGAAAAGAGTGCTCTCAGGGTGGGTCCTCTCCGTACACAACGTTGAGCTGCACTGCACTCGTCAAAGTGTAGGTGATGCATACGGCTGCTGCCCACGTGTCGGAGGGGGCGTGGGTTAGCTTCGTTCTCCTTAATCAGAGCAGGGATCGGCATTGGTGGAGAGGAAGCATGACGCAATCGGGCAGTTGGATGCGCTAAAAGGGAGAAAAAGGGGAGAAAATGCATAAACAAAATATAAAAAATAAATAAATAAATATAAAACCAAGGAGGGTTGTGTAATGAAAAACTGCCAGACCCCTAAATATGGGAGCAACTAAAAGAAAATGCATAACAATTCTTAGATAACCAAATCAATAGCATTCTTACAAAGTTTGGTTGTACAAACCATATTCTGAGAGATGCTATTCCACTGATTTATTGCCATTATAATAATAATAATAACAAGAATTTTTCACTGGTTAGGAAGTGAAATGTCTGACATGCCGTAAAATGCAGTAAAATCTTTTGTTCTGTTCTGTGCAAAAGTATTTAATCATACAAACATAGAAAACGAACAGGGTGGACATTGGTGGAGGGTTCATTTGATATCCCACTTAGTTCGGCAGTATAGGGCAGTTGTGGCCTAATGGTTAACATTGACATTTTCAGCATTTTACAGACGCTTTTATCCGAAGCGACTTACAGTACTGACGGTGTATTGTCTAAGCAACTGAGGCTCAAGGGCCCAACAGTGGCAACCTGTCAGTGGTGAGTATTGAACCAGCGACCTTTTGATTACTAGTGCAGTACCTTAACTGCTAGGCTACAACTGTCCTGTAGATACATACAGTGTATCTCAAAAGTGAGTACACCCCTCACATTTCTGCAGATATTTAAGTATATCTTTTCATGGGACAACACTGACAAAATGACACTTTGACACAATGAAAAGTAGTCTGTGTGCAGCTTATATAACAGTGTAAATTTATTCTTCCCTCAAAATAACTCAATATACAGCCATTAATGTCTAAACCACCGGCAACAAAAGTGAGTACACCCCTAAGAGACTACACCCCTAAATGTCCAAATTGAGCACTGCTTGTCATTTTCCCTCCAAAATGTCATGTGATTTGTTAGTGTTACTAGGTCTCAGGTGTGCATAGGGAGCAGGTGTGTTCAATTTAGTAGTACAGCTCTCACACTCTCTCATACTGGTCACTGAAAGTTCCAACATGGCACCTCATGGCAAAGAACTCTCTGAGGATCTTAAAAGACGAATTGTTGCGCTACATGAAGATGGCCAAGGCTACAAGAAGATTGCCAACACCCTGAAACTGAGCTGCAGCACAGTGGCCAAGATCATCCAGCGTTTTAAAAGAGCAGGGTCCACTCAGAACAGACCTCGCGTTGGTCGTCCAAAGAAGCTGAGTGCACGTGCTCAGCGTCACATCCAACTGCTGTCTTTGAAAGATAGGCGCAGGAGTGCTGTCAGCATTGCTGCAGAGATTGAAAAGGTGGGGGGTCAGCCTGTCAGTGCTCAGACCATACGCCGCACACTACATCAAATTGGTCTGCATGGCTGTCACCCCAGAAGGAGGCCTCTTCTGAAGTCTCTACACAAGAAAGCCCGCAAACAGTTTGCTGAAGACATGTCAACAAAGGACATGGATTACTGGAACCATGTCCTATGGTCTGATGAGACCAAGATTAATTTGTTTGGTTCAGATGGTCTCAAGCATGTGTGGCGGCAATCAGGTGAGGAGTACAAAGATAAGTGTGTCATGCCTACAGTCAAGCATGGTGGTGGGAATGCCATGGTCTGGGGCTGCATGAGTGCAGCAGGTGTTGGGGAGTTACATTTCATTGAGGGACACATGAACTCCAATATGTACTGTGAAATACTGAAGCAGAGCATGATCCCCTCCCTCCGGAAACTGGGTCGCAGGGCAGTGTTCCAGCATGATAATGACCCCAAACACACCTCTAAGACGACCACTGCTTTATTGAAGAGGCTGAGGGTAAAGGTGATGGACTGGCCAAGCATGTCTCCAGACCTAAACCCAATAGAACATCTTTGGGGCATCCTCAAGCGGAAGGTGGAGGAGCGCAAAGTCTCGAATATCCGCCAGCTCCGTGATGTCGTCATGGAGGAGTGGAAAAGTATTCCAGTGGCAACCTGTGAAGCTCTGGTAAACTCCATGCCCAGGAGAGTTAAGGCAGTTCTGGGAAATAATGGTGGCCACACAAAATATTGACACTTCAGGAACTTTCACTAAGGGGTGTACTCACTTTTGTTGCCGGTGGTTTAGACATTAATGGCTGTATATTGAGTTATTTTGAGGGAAGAATAAATTTACACTGTTATATAAGCTGCACACAGACTACTTTTCATTGTGTCAAAGTGTCATTTTGTCAGTGTTGTCCCATGAAAAGATATACTTAAATATCTGCAGAAATGTGAGGGGTGTACTCACTTTTGTGATACACTGTACAACTGTTAAGGTACAGTGGGCCAGTGGTTAAGGTACTGGACTAGTAAACAGAAGGTTGCCAGTTCAAGCCCCACCACCACCAAGTTGCCACTAGTGGGTCCCTGAGCAAGGCCCTCAATTGCTCATCGTGTTCTGCTCATTGTGTAAGTTGCTTTGGATAAAAGCATCTGCTAAATGCTAAAAATGTAAATGTACTGGATTAGTAATCATGATCATAAGGTTGCTGGTTTAAACCCCACCACTGCCAGGTTGCCACTGTTGGCCCTTGAGCAAGGCCCTTAACCCTCAATTGCTTAAAAACTGTATACTGTAAGTCACTTTGGATAAAGGCGTCTGCTTAATGCCAAAAATTTAAATGTAAATATAAGATTTGGGACGCAGCCCATATTCCCTTTAATCTTAATCCTGTTGAATGCACAAAAGGTCGCAGGTGAGTATGTGAACATAGGTGTTTACAAATCTGTTAGCTTCTGTCAAGCATACATGCTCATGTATCTAACAGCAAGTGTAACTCCAGCCTAACAGTCATACTTCACAAAGGATCAGAACTGAAACCTCTACAGCACATGCAGAGGCCCGAAAATCTCCACTCTTTAAAACACACTTATCAATTATTATCCCTGAAGAGGGTTCGAGGGCTTTTTCCTTGTGCATATTCCATGCACGAGTAGTTATTTGTCTTCTGCAAATGGACTGTGATTAATATTTTACATGGATGAGACAGACTCATGCAAAACTTTGCTGGTTGCAGCTTTTTTGCTCTTAATTGTCAATCCCAATTTCTGTCAAATTTCTAGTGGTAAGAGGGTAGAAATGGTGTAAGTACTAGTACTTCTCGATCTTCAGAGTAAGATATTGGTAGGGCCCCAATCATCCAGTCACGTTTACACAGAAATTCATGCCATTTCTAACCCCATCAGTTAATGTGGACAGCTGCATGAGACGCTCTTGTTCTGGGGTTCTTCGTTGTTATATATGGGAAAGTTTATCGTCAAGCATGTCTGGCTGTTTCTTTTTATTTATTTTATTTTTTTTGGTTTAGATGGTGTTTTTATGTTTTACAGATACAACATTCCTACTGTCTCAGTTCATATTGTGGCGCATGATTTGTTGGTGGCAGTCTTTTTTTTTTCTTCATCATCTTGTTTCATTGGGCTTCAAATTTGACATTTCCATTTCTGATTAACAAAGCAAAGAACTGGCAACAAAATCTTTTCCTGCCATCAAGACAACCTGTTGGTTTGCAAGTGTTTAATATTAAGAAAGTTGTGTAAATGAATGATAAATGTTCCCTATATTTCCCAGCCCCCTTTCCTCTGCCGTTGTTCCTGACGAGCATTTGTTTAGCATATGAGGTCAATTTGAATGGCATAAAAAGAATTTTATTGCCACAAAAAAACTCTGTCTTAATCATTGTGGCATGTTATATCACAGCTGGAACCATCTTACTGAGATCCTCCATCTCTTTGTCGTTGTGTAGTGCATGGCTCCTCTGTGTACGCTCCACACATGACCACATGAAACTTGGCTTGTGAATGCGTCCGTTTTATTTTATCATCATATTTGAAGGTTGTGGTTGAAAAGATTGCTGCTGCATTATCTATCTATCTGTAGAGCTTTGTTTCTGTCTGTCTGTCCACCTGTCTGTGTCCTGACGTTTTGTCACGTGATTCTGTTCTCTGTTTGTAAAACTGCTGGATTTACCCCGTTCCCCTCAGGAATTCCATAAGAGGTCTTAATTCTTTCTTCCCTCTCAGATTTTTTTGGCTACATTTATTACAAAATTTTACAGCTTTTACAACGACTGCTTATATTCACCACTGTGCAGTTTTTTTATGAAACCTACACTGTTAAAGAGATACAATACCAATGTTTTATGAAACAAGGTCTGTGGTGTGCTCTTACCCACTAGTAAAGGAGTAAACCAATAACAATATAATTTATTACATAAATCTGTCACACTAATGAAATTAAGCCTATTTTCATACCATAGCGGTTGCTCTTACATTTTAACAGTACCAAGAACCACCTCTAATTAATCAAATTCATCTTATAGGAACACAAGCCTGTATACACAGCACACCTATACTTTTTTTAACCTATACTTTACCTTTCATTTACTGCATACCAGCATCTAGTCATTTCAGTCATAAAATAATGTTATTATTATTTTTGGGGAAAAATGGTCTCAGAAACCATGAGATTAGGAAACTGTGTGCCATGTAGTTATAGGAAAAATCTAATCAAAGTTTATTTGTCACATGCATAGTCATACACACTACAACTGTCAATAAAATGCTTTTGTGACTGCTCGGCCACATTAGTAATGACATAATTGGACAAAAAATATTTCTACATAATAGAAATGTAGAAAATTAAAATAGACATTTTAATTATAATTAGAAAAACAAAAGCAACTTAAAGTAGAAAAAGGGAAACAAATGTGCAACATGACAAAAAAAAGAGATGTGCAAGAACTGAACATAATACTGTGCAACAGTGTGCTGCAAAAGTTGTGATTATTATGTACAAATCTATACACATATTTAAAGATGATGGCAGCATATGCATCTATCAACAAAGATTAACCCTTATCCATCCAAAAAGAATTTTACGCCCGCCCCAAAAAGAACAAAAGGCAGTTTATAAATAGATACATGAGGACACACTTACGTAGATGTTATTTGCTATGTTACTGCTCAATATGGGACGGCCTATGGAAAAATATGGAAGAAGTTCCTCTACAGACCAGCCATGCTGATCAAAAGATTGCAACACAACACTTTACTCAAGTCAAGTCAAGTAAAATGTATTTATATAGCGCTTTTTACAATAGACAATAGTCTCAAAGCAACTTCACAGAATCCAGGACCAACAGACAGTGGCAAGGGAAAACTCCCTTAAAATCACAGGAAGAAACCTTGAGAGGAACCAGACACAGCAGGGACCCACCCTTCTTGGGTGACCTGGAGGATACTTTAAATAAATAGGATTTACACAAATCATACAAACACAAAATTAAATTGAACTGAAAGTTATCAAGTAATCAAAAGCCTGAGTAAATAAATATGTTTTCAATTTAGACTTAAACATTGACTTTAGTCTGGGTTAACAGGGCTGACTGTAAGATAGGAAAATGTTAATAAGTTAAATTATTATATATTACTATATTATTTCTTATTTAATACAGACAGCAGATTTTCTAAGGACATCAGGTGTACAACAAATGATACACATACTACAGTCTGAGAATTGCTTTTCTAAAGGAAGTGACTTAGCATTAAATATATATATACACACATACAGTATATTAAAATATGCTCTTAACTAAAAAACATGATTTATCAGATTTATTACACTGTTTAACAGTTTTCTTCTTTTACTTAAAATCTACATTACCCAGAAAAGAAAATGAAAAATTATGTGACATATCAGCTTGAACATTTGTCAGTGTTTAATGTTTGACATATCGATATCACACAATTATCCAACAATCAGAATCAGCTTTATTCGCCAAGTACGTTTACACACACAAGGAATTTGCTTTTAGATGTAGTTAGCTCTTTACAATATACTACAAACAATACAATATACAGACAAAACTATATGTACAAATTTAACACACTGGGCAGAATTTTGCATATATACATACATATATACAATGACTTGGTACCTAAAGAAACAATCGTAAAAGTATCAGTAGACCTACTTTAGTGTTAAAAATTTATTTTCAGTTAGTTTCTCTGAAGTATTCGTAGTGAATAGCAGAAGTAGTCCTATAATAAGTCCTATATAAAGAATTTGGAACAGCACATTGGCATATCGTTCCCCAGTGTTTGCGATGCTAGCACAGTCTCTACACGTGAGCCTCAAGTTTATGAGCACTTAAAGCAAATGATGCACAAGAGAAAACTTCAAAGTTCTTTAATCTAATAACTCATTGTAAACAAGCAATAGCTAAGTTGTTTGTGATTTGTTTTGCACCTGTCTGAAAATACTCAGTAGCTGCTGCTGCTACTCAGTAGCACATAAACCCTGATGATCTCTAATAGTGGTGTGCGTTACTTCTGCCATTTAAAGTCCAATTGAACCCAGAAAAATGATTTAGCTAGCCGTAATAAATGTGAAGGCTAGTATTATGACTGGAGTACTTAAACACCAAAGTAAGCTATTGTATTAGCAGCTAATGGTAACAACATAAAGCATGTGACAGTCGGACTCAGTCGGACATTGACAATTATGTCTTTGTTTTCATTTGGCATACAATGAACAGATTTTAAAATCAACCCAAGTCAGAACTTTAATTATTAATCACCCTGAGCTCTGATTAATTAGGTAAAAGTAGACATGATTAATTTACTTTCAGAGTGTGAGCTAAACCTCCATCAAGGTTATTCATCCATCATACTAATATAATACAACTGTCCTTTTAACAGATTCTATAAATGCTACATTTAACAGTTTGCCAAGGCTAAGCTAAGAACAAAGCTGTTTTAGAGGCAAATTTAGTAATACGCAAGTGTTCTTCTTTTAAAAATCAGAACAAGACTGGTGTCAGAAGGACTGAATAAGTCAGTTAGAATTTAACACCCACAAAGTTAAAGTGCTAGTAATTAGCAGTGCAGGCAGCACAATGGATCAATGAGTAGCACTGTCGCCTCACAGCAAGAAGGTCCTTGGTTCCATTCCCAGATGTAGTGAACCGGGTACTTTCTTTGTGTATTGTTTGCATGTTCTCCCCGTGTCTGTGTGAGTTTTCTCCCACAGTCCAAAAACATGCAAGTGAGGTGAACTGGAGATACAAAATTGTCCATGACTGTGTTTGATATTAAAAACTAATGAATCTTGTGTAAGCGGTAAATGCCTGTCCTGTCATGAAAGTAACCAAAGTGTAAAACATGACGTTAAAATCCTAATTAATAAATGAATAGGCAATGCTAGATAACAACTAACTAGTCAACAAGCAAGTTACAACAACTCCCAATTGATTACGCCTAACTACACTATATACACGTATTCAATATTTTAGCAGGTTCAGTTGCTATTTAGGAACATTTTGAAGGTATACCATCACTGACTGATGCCTATCTTTTTCTATGCACAATTTGTAATCAACGTTTTATTTATTTTATCACTAAAAAGAACCACTAAAATAAAAACAGCTGAACAGCTGAACATTCTCTGTACAGCATTAACACTGACATGGTAGGGTGTGCAGTGTTGATTCATCAGTATTAAGCTGCATTCACAGGAAACACGTTTTGCCCTTCATTTATAACGAGGCCGGACGTATTGTCACTTACCTTAGCAGCTAAGCCTTTTACATTATATGTGGATTTCACCTGGCTGTGCCACTGAGCACCAAGATTGAAAACAATCCACAGTAGTGACAGTTTATTCTGTTACAAGAACGCTCTGCGATGGTTGTCATTTAGAGAAATGAGAAGATAAAAAAAGAAGTGGATTAATAAAACTTTAATGAGATTTAATGCGCCCTTTGATTGAAGCAATGAAGAGCTATGAAGCCAAAACAAGCGTTTCTAGGATTAGTAACTGTGCGACTGCTGTCTTAAATGCAAATCATGTTTCACGGATTCCTGGTCACCATGCCATATTTTTACTTACAATGTTAGAAAAAATATGGCATAGTAACCAGAAAACCGTGAAACCATTTATATGACTTCATAAAATGATCATCTCATTGGGGCGCTTTTAAAAGATCAGCGACAAACCGATTCAATGTGGCAGATCTTACTTGTGCTAGTGCTATGCAGTTTAATATATGCACACATCATAGATTGTTTATTGGGATTTTAATGTCATGTTTTACACTTTGGTTACATTCATGACATGACAGGTAGTTACTAGTTAGACAAGGTTCCTCGGTGTCAAACACAGTCGTGGACAATTTTGTATCTCCAATTCACCTCACTTGCACAACTTTGGACTGTGGGAGGAAACTGGAGCTCCCGGAGGAAACCCACGCAGACACGGGAGAACATGCAAACTCCTCACAGAAAGGACCTGGACCGCCCCAGCTGGGGATCGAATCCAGGCCCATCTTGCTGTGAGGCAACATTGCTACCCACTAAGCCACCGCCGCGTCGTTACTAACTTATTTATTGTATTAATATAGTTGATGTGTGTGTGAATATTATATAGGAATTAAAACTGTTTTGCTTGGTTCTGATAAATATGCGCAAACAAAGCAAACCACTAATTTAAAGAATAGGGTTGCCAAGTCTTTATATATTACTCCGGATCCAAAATAGGTTAGTAAAGAAACCCACACCTCTGATCAGGTTTGTTCAGGGCTGAAATCTGGCAACATAAACAAGTGGTGTAAGACCTGAGATCAAGAATGTCCATAAGCATAAGTAATCAGCAATTTTGGCAATGTTAGCCAAAACAAAACGTACCAGTGTAAACGCTGGTACCAGCACATGTACCAGCATTACTGACAAAATCCAAAACATTATCTGGTCAGGTGTGATGAAGTGGTATTTATGTTCCATTATGGACAGGGTAAAGGGAGATGCCATTTGGGCACATATATAAATATAATGAGTGCAACTAATAAATGGGCAACTGAACAGATTATTTTACTAAGCCAAGATCAGGGGGGGAAAGCTGATGGTGCTTCTGGATGTTCTCAACATAAATGTCTGAGAGAGTCTATAGAAATCAGAGCAAAATCTACAGCATATAGAAAATCAGAGCGAAAAATATTTATATTCCAGTCACACATATATGGTTTAGCCCAGCAGACTTCTTATCTTTAACAGGCTAACCCACAACCGTGAATAATTTACCAGTGCTTACCAGTACTACTAACTTTACCAAGCACTCAAACCCATTTGGCCGGTCTAAGGGAGGAATAGTCGTCTAGGGTTCCTCCAGAAATGTCAGCTCCTCACTATTACTGCAACAGTAAATCCTGCTGTCTGAACTCTCCAGGAATCCACCACTAACTGGTGCAAAGAAGCAGCTGGCATTAGTACACGTGTCAAAGGGGCCAGGATCTAGTCTGCAGTCATCCTTAACCAGAATGGGGCTGGTGCAATCAACAGAGGAATTGTAACACGAATTTAGAAATGACAGAACTGCTAAATGAAAGAGGTTGCATAAATATTTAAATAATATTTTTTTCCCATCCAAAAGATGGTAATGTATTAATTAAACAGAAATAGTGTTGGCTTTTAATCCAATATCTTTAAGAGCTTTAAAGTAATTTGACAGCCTAAGCTGTCCTCACTGAACACCAGATGGCGGGGTTTAGTAAACTCAGACATTAAAGTCTCACTAATAATGCTTCTGAATCAGACTGATTTTTTTTGGGTTCCTATTTAGACATGCACGTCTCCACATTGAATAAGAAGTAGCTGGATGCTTTGTAGGGAGTCAAGCTTGTTTTTAGCCCATGCTGATCGTACAGGGGTGAAAGCCTTCAGCCCTAAAAGCAATTAGGCACCTTTAAAATGCATGAAGTGTGTATAAATGCGGTGGCAGAATGTGAATAATTGCACAAATGCAGGTGACTGTGTTGTTGGGCTCCATCCTGTGCAGGAATGGTTGGGCTTATCACATACCAGCAGGTGGCTGATCAACAATGCAGGTTTTAGCTTAATTGCTCCGTCTGCGGAAGCACAAATAAGATAGACTACAGAGATGCACGCTTGAGATTAAAGGAGTAAAGAAGAAATCCTATAGGGGTTAAGTTCGAATGGCAAGTAGGATGTCCGCATGTTTCGAAGCACTGGGGGCAGGGGGAGATGGGGGTGGGGGGGGGGGTGGGGGGGGGGGGGGGGTTAAAGACAGTACAAGGTCAACACCAAAATTAGTGATGCTATTTATGAAAGTAAAAAAGCCTATATTTATACTTCAGGACAGGCTTTTTTGGAAAACCAGTGTGGGGATTGAGGCAAACGGGCTGATAACCAACCTCAAGTTGATTATTGCTTTGTTAAAGAAAAATTTAATGTTCTACTCTATAGGATTAAAATAAAATAATGAATTGATCATTGAGTGTAGCGTGATTAAAAGCATTGATTTATGCATTGTTTTCTTCTCATTTTAGTCACTTTTGATCAGCAAACAATCAATGCACAACAAACAATGCAGTGATCTGGAAATCGTAAGAACTCATCATATCTAGATTTAATAAAGTGTGCGATTTTTATTGTTATAATTAGGGCTGTTGTTAATTTTGCTAATTAACGCGATTAACATGTTAAAAATTTTATTGCGATTAAAAAAATTAATCAAGAATAACATTTTTAATCAAACGATTTTTATTGGGCTGTGTTTGTGCCACTTTACACATGCGTCACTGTGGTAATTTGTGCTGCTTTAACACAGCAACATTGTGTTTATACTGTATAACGATAACACCGCTCTTTCTCCAGTTTGCGGTGGTTACAACTCGAGCTGCTGCGGCTACATATTGTGAAATGTAGGGTGTTTTAAATTATTTTTTGTGTTTTCAAAAAGCGTGAGAAATCATCACTAGACAAAATTACAGTTATTAATTGATGCTTCAATATTACTTTATATTACAATATTACACCTTTGTCTTGTCAGTGGTGGAAACTGAGGGGAGTATATATGGATATATGGAGCAGGGGTTTATGGAGCTTTGTACATTTGCACAATCATGAATATTTATAGATCTGTGCATTCTTTCTAAGTGCTGAAGTATAAATGTTTCCAGGCCACATTTAAGCTTCTTTGGCATTAAAATATTATTCAATACATTCTACATCTACTGGATTAAAATTACACCTTCAGGGATTTTAGGACAATGTGTGTTTATTATACCTCATTTAAAACAATGACCTTACAGTACATAAATCGTGTAATTAAAATAAATGCATATAACATGTCGGCATCTAAATTAGCATAATGTTGTAAATGTTATGGTTAGGTTTACAATTAGGGTGTCACTGTTTTAAATATATTCCTTTAAATTGCTGATTAACTGCAGTAATAAATACACAATTTACAATATACCACACACAATATTACATACGATATTACAATAGATTCAATTAGAAAAATAGACAGATTGAAAGACTAGATAGATTTGATACACAGATTGGTTATTTGATTATATTCATGGCAGGATTGTTCATTCAGGCAGACAGATACATACACAGATAGACAGACAGATACATAGAGTGTGTTCGAAAACCTAGTGCGCTCTCTACATAGACGGCATTTTACGTCATCCTATGCGAGCTCCCGAGAAGGAGGCTGTTCGAAATCCTAGATACCTTAATATGCTCACTAGTAAGATATCTTAAAATATCAATGCTATTTTGACTCAAGAACGAGGGAGCATCTGATGCTGCCCTAGCGGTGAAGGCAATCCTAGCATTCGATGCAGCACAACTTTTCTCACAGAAAAATAAAAAACATGGCTGACATGGCGGAGTTATTTTCAGACGTAAATAAATTATTAGTCATTTTTAATTTGTATAAACGTGCACAAGTGTATTTATTTGCAAATTCGGGCTTGTCAGTGAATTTAACCGTTTTTGGTACACGGAGGGAGATGTTAGTTGACATGCTAGTGCGTTGTGCCACCCCATCCCATTGGTTTGAATGGCATGATGCTAAATGTGTTAGCTTAGTAAGCGAAAACTGATGTTATTGCTGTCTAAGCAGTGCGTTAGAATAACCTGCCTTATAACTCAATGACTTATTAGAATCCTCTCTACTTAGGCAGCTGCTTATGTAGGCAGTAAGACAGCAAGGCAGCTCACTAGGTTTTCGAACACACCCATAGACAGATAGATACATCGACAGATTTATTGATCCCAAAGGAAACATAGGTATGTTACACTGGGCTTGTGCGGGAGGCAGCAGATCAGGAATGGGAAATGACTAAATAAAGCCTTTTTTTTAAATCCACAAATAAATCATTCACTGACAGAAACAGTGATGTCACTGGTCCAGTTTTATCTGGCTTTTTCTCACACATGACTAAGAAAAAAATAATAATAATGCATTTGCTAAAGCTCAGTCATTACACATTTTCTACTATAAATAAATAGTTGAAAGTTTCTGTTTCTTTTAAAAAGTGTTTATACGCACGACTGGTCGATTATTTCTAGCCTCGACTGTGGACAGCTGCACAAGTGTATGAAACTGCCTGTAGCTAAAAGCATTGGTTCATCTGTTAGTTACGTAATTTAAATCATTCATGAAGGTATTTCTAAAATGCTTGATTCCTTTCCAGTCCTCCATCCTCTTGTGGAATTCCTATTAAACTACTGTACTGCTTTTAAACCAAAGTCTGTGGGTATCCAGCGCCATCAACGTCTCTCCTCACATCTGGTTCAAATGACTTGATTATTGTATTTTTCTTTTAAATGACACGTCATTTGGGCTCTCAGCAGCCCCCTTAAACAGGTAAAATGAAGAATGTGTGTTACACACAGGCTTTGGTTGAAGAGCATCTCTGACCTGTAATCTCTCTCAGTGTTTAATGTGGGACCAGAGCGCAGCTTGCTGTGTTGTTTGTCAACTCTCCCTAAATGCAACTTACTTTAAGCATGCATCAACAACATCTTGCAGTACAAAATTAACCCATTTTCAGCCAATCTTTTTCTCTCTTTGACGTACATCCAGACTGCACGCCTGTTTACATGTTTAAGACTAACAACGACAGATAGATTTGTCTCTCGGACCACATGACGGAGGCGACAGTTCCGAATCGACTGTCCCTCTCGACTGTGTCTGTTTATAGTTTTGTGCATCTGGTTGTAGTGTGTGAAAGTTCAAATTGCTTTGTTTTTTCGTCTGAGATTTTTTTTCCTTTTTCTTTTTACTCACTCAAATCAGTTTTGGTTCTTTTGTTGATTATTTTTTAAATAGCTGCATTTTTGGGTTAAAATTAGAGTGTTTCTATGTCAATACCAAATTGATTAAATAATATGCTTTGATTTTCACACTTTCCTTTTTGGATTTGGAACGTCTTCATTAAAAGTTTTATGTGCTTGAAGTAATTGATAAATATTAATACCTAAATTTAATTGAATTTAATAAAGAAAACATGAAATGATTATTATTCTTATTATTATTTTACAGTTATATCAGTAATGAACAGAAGCACATATGACTATTGGTGAAAATGTTCCAGATCTTGATGTTTACTTGATTCTTTTTTACAATTCTGACAGCAATTTTGATAAACAATTGACTTTTGAAATGGTTTGAAATTGCATGAAGAAGAAGTTGCAGTTTAGGGTTTGTCAGATTGTCAGTGTTAGAGTTTTGTTCTTTTTTTCGTAGATGGGCATGTATATGCTCATTGTTTGTATATCCCCATCCCTTCCTTACAGCCAAAAGCTCTAATGCCGCCCGACCGCTTCGTACTGCCTTTACATGGACATGGCAACTGACTTACACAATCACCCCCATCATTTTCATCTCCTATGTAGTATGTTCATAGGTCCAGATTCCCTCCTCACCCCCTTCCTCCTCCTCCTCCTCTTAGCTATGGCAAAATATGTACAGTCATCCATCCATTCAGACTTTAAGATAAAATCTATTCAATCTGAGCAAAAAGTTTAAATACTAGAATGTAGATATTTATTGAAAATGATATAAATATTTATCAAATTCAAGGCTCAAATATGTACAGATTTTGTATGGATTAAAACTGGAATATTTATTAGAGGAAAAAAAGAAAACAGAATAATGGTGAAGTTTATTTTTCATGTTATGTGGTGTGGATGTATGTGTTGTTGCCTCCCTGTATACTCATGTCTGAAGATTATCTATCTATCAAAGAATTACAGTGGCTAGTAATTTTCTTTTCACAAGAGATTTAAAAAAAAACTGTCCAAGGACATTCTTACACAACTTTCTTTTGTGCATTTTTTTCTTCATGCCAAAATCATGCGGGCAATTTGTTAATGTAAGTTTACAAAATCTGGTATGCTTATTTTCCTTTAAAATACTAATTATATGTTATGTTTTAACAGCAATTTTTGTGTAATAACATGTTTATATTATTGTGCTTGTATTTTGCATAGTTATTTTTAATTATAGTTGCTATTATTTTTCTATTTTTTATTATTTTATGCCTTTGTTTATGTTATTTTTTATTCTGTCTGCCTTTTTCTACTGCATATAAGTCTTTTATTTGCTTAATACGTACATGCAAACCGAAATGGCCGTGTTTGTTCTCCATGGCAGTGACAGTCCGAACGTTCATAACCCTAAAAGTCTAAACATTCTAGGATTTATTTATAAAACTGCATGTGAGATTTAACTAACTGATTATTATTCTGACCAAAAGCGAGAGCCAATAATCACTATTAATGTGACGTACTAGCAACCGTGACATGGCCTCGACTGCCAAGACAGTAATGCAGAATGAAAAGAATCATAACAATAATCTCTTATGTAGACTAGCGTGTGTCTATATGAACGTGCATACTATATGAACAAAAGTATTGAGAAACCTCTTCTAATTACGGACCTAATATATTTCATGTGTTATTCATAGTAAATGATATGAAGGAGATACAAAACCCCTACAATCATCTCACCATGGACAACTGACCATGACCTTGCTGGATATGCTGTTCCAAAACCTTGGGCATCATTTTAAAGTTATTTCATTCTCCATGCCAATTCAGTAAAAATAGGATTTGTGAGAAGGCTGGTTGCTCAGTTCCTCCACACTATACCTGTACAATCATGTCTGCATGGACTTAGCTTTGTTTACAAGGGCACGGCGATGCAGGAATATGACCTTAACCAAACATGCCAAGCACAAGACTGATTTTATACACCTGATTGTAGATGCTTGGGTGGTGCAGCAGTAAAGTACGCTAACCCACTACCTCGGGGGTCCAGGGGTTGAATCTCAGTGGTGCTATTGGCTGGTAGGGCATCTTGCATGGACATAATAGGCTAATGTTCAGGGGAGTGGTCGAAACAACCTATCCACTGAAATCTGCATTTGTAAGTGTCCTTTTAATGCCAGTCCCAAGTTCAGATAAAAATAGGAGGGCTGTGAGGAAAGGAAAGGCATCTGGTTTAAAAACTGTCTAGTCTGGTATGCAGACCAGATCCACTGTGGTGCTTCCTGAATACAAGGGCAGCCTCAGAATACGAGAGCAACAACTGATAGTATTGGTTCGACAATTATGAGGATACAGTATGAGTTCACATACTTTTGGTCATATAGTGTATATTTATTTTCCACAACAATCTGAGAATAAAAATATAACAATTAGAGTATAAACCTTATTACTGGTGTGTATTTACTCCATTCTTGGAGATAAAAATATTTAAGAAAGTAGGAACAGCTCTGGCTGTGTCCCAATCCACATCATACTGTACTAAATACATGACAATCAGTACAATTAGTATTAGTGTAGTGAGGTAATTGCTCGTCCTTCCTGTGTCCTCCTGTTTCCTACCAACTCACCAAAACATTTAGAATGTGAATTGGCTTTTCTAAATTGCCTCTAGGTCAGTGTGTGTCGCCCTAATATGGACTGGCAGGTCCCAGACCCACCATAACCCCAAAATAAGGGGTTAGTAAAAAGGAATAAATGAATTGACGTTGATGTTAGACACATGGAGAAAAGAAATCAACGTGTTATGTAATAGATGCCAAACATCCTTTTAAAATAATCACAAGAATTATTACAGATCCTGTAATTTAATTGAATTTAATGCCAGGTAATACAAGTAATATAAGTGGATCAAACCAGAAAACTCTCTCTCCTGCCAGTAATGTAAATTAGATTTGCTATAGGACGCTACAGTTTCAGTAAGTATCCATACTTAGCAGTGGATTAGCAATGCTTATGCTATTTTACTGGCTGTATTTAGGTGCTTGACTAGCTGTACGCCTACTTCCTATGAACGTGTTTGGATTTCAGAGGCTTTAAATGTGCAGTAAGATAAAGTGGCAGCAATATAACACACAAAAGGACCAAACTCATCTTCATTGCTAGTGTACAGCAGCTCATTTGGATGCTGTACATCAAAACAGGTTAATGAACTCTCAGCTCAGACCAGACAGAAACTCGATCTGAAATCGCTGCTTTGTTTTAGCGTCAGGGTTTCATTAAGCAAATGTGCGGTTGGAGATACTGAGACAGATTTAGTTTTCCACCTGGCTGTGTATATGTTTCCTAAAGGACTGCTTCTGGCAGCTGTTATACTTCAGATCCTAATTCCATCTAGCGTTTACAGACTAACAAGAATCAGCTACCTGCCAAATTGAGGTCGGACAGGAATGGACAGGAGATCGTTCGGCTGTCACTGTCGCGATGGGGCCGGCTTGCCATTCTGGTTTCAGTATAAGGGTGATGGAAAGGCACGAGGCCAGAGGCAGCTGAGGAGCCAGATCAACCCTCTGAGAGATTCCATCAAAATCGTATAAAAACGTCTGCAAACACACATGATTCCTTTTCAGTGTGTAATGGAAGATATTTTGTTCTTCTATCTTTGTGGCAAGAAAACCCATGGACAAATAGCCATACTGAGAACTGAGTAAATGTTATTACTTATCACATTTAATGTGATTATCGTTCACTGCATGACTACAGCCAAAATTTAAAAATGCTAAATTTGAGTAGTGCGTCTGTTAAATGTCCAAGACTGGACTCTGAATCTGAAATAACACAATGCAGGAGTCCATGAGAGTCTAATTAAAAATCTCTTTTGGTGGGAAGCACAGCAAAACCATGGTGATCTTATAATGTTTATTGAATGGAGTGTTTATTCTATGCCCTCTAATTTAATACTGTATGGGTCTGTCTGAAAAACTTAGTGATCTCTCTACATAGACGCATTTTACGTCTTCCTAAGCTCCCGAGAAGAAGGCATGTCTAAATTCTTAGATACCTTAAAATGCTGCAATGCTGCCTACTGAGGTGCCTTAATTCAAAACGATAATCTGACTGAATAATGAGGGTGCGTCCGATGCTTCCTTAGCAATGAAGGCAATCCCAGCATTTTCTGCGGCAAAACTTTTCTCAGATGCGGAGCAACTAATGGAGTTCTTTTCAAATGTAAATCAATTCTCATTGATATTTTATTTGTATAAAGGAGCACAAGTGACATTTATTTGCAAATCCGGGCTCATCTGTAAAAGTTTAATCGTTTTCGGAACACAGAGTGAGAAGTTAGCTGGCATGCTGGTGGGTTGTGTCACCTCAGCCCATTGGTTTGAATGGCAATGTAATCGCAGTCCAAGTAGTGTGTCTGAATAATCTGCTTTATAAGTTCAATGTCTTATTAGAATCCTCTCTACTTAGGAAGCTGCCCAGGTAGGCAGTAGGCAGCAAGGCCGCTTACTAGGTTTTCGAACAGACCCTATATGTTTAAAAATATAAGACTTAACATTTCACCTTACTTAAGGGGAGCATGCATTACCCTGCATCACAATAACAAGCAACAAATAATAGTCATCATTTCTATCCCATATTAGTATGTGACACAAATGATTCCTGCAAGGTTAAGAGAATTTAAGTCAGCAAACCATCAATTTAGACTAATTATTTGGGATAATGTGCTGCAACAACCAAATTACTGACTTTTGTTAATTCTGTTATCCAACAAGATGTTGGTTGTCCTCCAGAATCTCCATCCTCTATCTGACCTTTAGTTATTACTACAGATAAACTAAGACACTAAGTTCTCATAACTTTATTAGAGCCATTTTAAGTCATGTAAAAAGAGGCAATTCCTGTACTATAAGTAAATCCAATTACTAAATTGAATAATAATAAATGCTTGCAGGTGGCTTTTTGAAGGCTGTGTCTGAGGGAGTAAAAGTCAAATGGCATTGACCTCTTTCAGCAAGATAATGTGCCCAGCCACTCTGCAAAAAATTGTTCAGGAATGCTTTAAGCCTCCAAATTTCTCAGATCTCCATTGTTGAGTATCTGTGGGATCTGCCAAAAAACAAGTCTGATTCATAGAGGCTCTACATCGAACTTACATGACCTAAAGGATCTGCTGCTAACATTTCAGTGCCAGATATCACTGACCTTCAGAGGTCTTGTGAAGCTCCAGCAGGTCAGAGCTGTTTTAGTAACACAATATTAGGCAAGTGGTTTTGGTGTTATGACTGATCACTGGATGTGCCCACCAAACTAGTAAAGTAAGCAAGTTATAGCCTCACATTCACCTCCAACCGGGTCAAAGTACTGAAGTGCTAACTGAGTACTTAATCCAACAGCATCCAACCCATACCTAGTGTTACATTTTATTTAAACAATGTTTGGCACAAATTTCAATTGGCACAACTTGAAAGCATTCACCCTAACATCTAAAACGATACTTAAAGCTATCCGTGATGGAAGCTTTGTTCTCTAGATGGGATTGCTGGCATTTTTATCCAATGTTAAGCATGCATTGCAGACCAGTCCTCTGTGTCTATAAGCTGCTTGTGTATTGACGCTGGCACAATGATCTGCTCAATAACGTTTCATGAGCTGCAGCTCCCACAAAGAAATAAAATTACATATCTGTCATATTCTATTTTCCGCAGTTTTATGGTGATAGAACTAACACTTTATAAAGTAATAATAAAGTAGACACATTTTGGTCACTAATAAATTGTACATTTCTTGTAGGAACGTATCTGTGATCTGAATTTTAAACGACCCTTATGAGTAACCAGTAGCATTTGTGTTGCTTGTTAGTGTTGATGCAGGGTTAATTTTCAGCTTCTCAAATGTTTAGCCCACATGCAGTGCATAACCTGCATAATAGTTTAGATAGTTTAAGCCCAACTAAATAATAAAAGTTATTTTTCTTGTCTTTTATGGTTTGCTTTAAAAGAGGTTAATACTGGCTCACTCCTAAAGACCTCTTGAGGCCGAATGCTTTTATTTTAATTTGCTTAATTTATGTTTTATTAGTTTTTTCCTTTAAGGTGGATTTCTGTTGCTCAATATGAGTTATCTGGTGCTTTTTTTATATTTGAATTATTTTGATATTTTGTCAGTGTTTTTAAAAATATGCTGTTATTTAAATAGTAAATCCTGTTGTTTCATGATCTAATCTGTTTTGTTTGTTCTCCATCCTAGGAGGTGAATTAGATCCCTTAGAACTCCCTCCTGTAGCTACACGTGCACCCTTCATCCCTCCCTCCCCAACCCTCCGCCCCCCCCTCACCATTATTGAAACCACCAAAGAGTCCCTGTCCATGGCCACTGAGGCGGGCCTGCCCTGCTTGTCGGACCAAGGCAGCGATGGTTGTGATGATGGTGATGATGATGATGATGATGAGAGCTTGGTGATATCTGGGTATGGCTCTGGGGAAGCGTTTGACTCTAACCTGCCCCCTACCGATGATGAAGATGTTTACACCACCTTCTCCTTGGTCACAGATAAGACCTTGTCCTCGCCGGCCTTTGAAGGTGGCTACAAAGCTCACGCGCCTAAGTGGGAAGCCAAGGACTTTAGACCTAACAAAGTCTCCGAGCATGGTAGAACTTCCACCGCCACCGCCGCCGCACCCGCTGCACCGCCCAAACGGCCCGCTGGCAAAATGAATAACCGAGAGCTTAAACCCCAACCTGATGTAGTCTTGCTTCCATTGCCCACATCCTATGAGGTAGACCGCAGAAAGCCGAAGAGCCCATTAATAACCTCCCCCATGTTCCGTAATGTACCCACAGCGATCCCGACGGAGCCGGGCGTCAGGCGCGTCCCCGGGGCCTCCGAGGTTGTCCGGGAATCTAGCAGTACCACTGGAATGGTCGTCGGGATAGTTGCTGCTGCGGCTTTGTGCATCCTTATCCTCCTGTACGCCATGTATAAGTACAGAAACAGGGACGAGGGGTCTTACCAAGTGGACGAGACACGCAATTACATAACCAACTCAGCGCAGAGCAACGGTGCGGTCGTAAAGGACAAGCAGCACGGCTCGAAAGGCAGCAACAAGAAACAGAAAAACAAGGACAAGGAATATTACGTCTGAGGGCTGCAAAGAGACACTCGGGAGCTGCACTTAGAGAGAGAGAGAGAGAGAGAGGAGCTGACTTGGCACTGTGCCGAGGCGCTGAGCACTTACATACATGAACTGTAATATAAAGCACACTATTGTAAGCATACCAAGATGGTAAATAGCAACATTAGTGACCTTCAATCTGGTCGATGGCGTTATCAGTGTAGAATACTTTACAGCTACATCAATATCCTTACAAGTGACTTCGAAAAAATGTGATCCTTGGCATTTTTTTTGTAATCATGTAAAAAACAAAAAAAAATTAAACGAAAGAGGAGAAAATTATTCTGGCCATTGCAAGCATGTAAGCGACACGTAGTGTTGGCATCTTGAGTGTGGGACTTTAGAAAAAATATGTACGAATGAGAATGATGGACTCCTGCCAAAAGATCTATAAATATATATGAAGAATTTGTATTGTTTATACATTATATGTGGTGTAAATTTTTTGCTCTCTGCAAAAGAAAAGAGATCTATGTAGTACATTAACTGCAGAGGACAGCAGACTGATGCTCTCGCAGCGCTGTTATCCGAACTCGACCAAATTATTTGAATTTTACGACCGACTGTGACATTTAAAAATTTGTGAATTGAGAGAAGTGGTGATTTTTTTTCCTGTCTCAGTAAAGCGACTGATTGTAATAATGCATGCCATCTTTACACTGCGATGTATGACGTTCAGCCCAGGTTGAACAGATCTGCCAGACCAGGCGATGATTCATCAAACACAACCTTCAGATCCCCTCAAAGTGACAACAATGACTAATGTCTCTGGAATAAAAAAAAAGAAAAAAAAATGAAAGAAATCTTACTTTTTTTCAGAGGCCAGCGCCGGTTTGATCTTTGAGATCATGATGTATGTCGGTCCACTTCCTCTTGTTCTCTTTTTTATAAAGCTGTCTGGTGCACAATGGCACTCTACTATAACGCTGTTACGGATGTCTATTCGGAAAATAAACCTAACGTGAAAAGTGTGAATTCTATCTGTTGTCACAGTCGACTGTGTCAAACAACAAAAATCTGTTTACATATTTTATTATATTCTAGCAGTTGTACTTTTTAGGTAGATAATGTACATATAAACCTAAGTTGTATTTTTTTTAGTAATTCTACTGTACAGAGAGCTCATCTGATTTATCTGTGTTTCATGAAGAAAATCAGCTGTTGTTTAAGAAAGACTTTAAAGTCACAAAAATACACACATATTTTGTAATGAAAAGCAGAGAATATTGTTAGATTAGAGGTCTAATCTTTCTCGCAGATGTTTCTAAGTCGCATGGATATTTGATTACTTGACGATGTCAATCAAATACAAGACTTAATTCTTAACTGTACTGAGGTTTCCTTGTTATCAGTTGTTTTTATTTATAAAAGAATTAACCGAATATGTAAGAAATAAAACAGTCAAATTGATGCAAACACGCAGTTCACACCTTTTACATAAAGTGTGATTTTTACCGTCTGTACTGCTGGAGTGTAAATATAGGATAAGGTGGACGTGTAACTTTCTCCTTTCGACTTTGTGTCCCTGATCTGAACTCATGTACCATTCCGTTTGAATTTTCATTTTCATCACATTCAGTACTTTTATTTATACTTCTGTTTTATTCTGATTGTGGGCAATAGACTATAATAAAACATGTCATGGGGTTTTGTCAGTAGTAAATGTTCTCCATGTTGGCTCGCATCATCACTTTCACTCCTCACATTCTTCACTGTTCACTACACATCATCTTATGTTAAAGTGTTGCTTGGCATCTTCACATATGCTCCAAAAATTAAATGCATAGTGTAAAGAAATGTATCAATAAAAAGAGAAGAGAAAAAACACTTCTATCCTACAACATAATCCAACGTTGGCAAACATCCTAGACATATTTATTCGGCATCCAACATTTTCTTGTCAAGTCAAATTTATTTGTATAACGCTTTTTACAATAGACAATGTCTCAAATCAACTTTACAGAATCCAGAAGCGACAGACCAAAAACCCCTATTGTTTCCTCTCTTGTTTTGCACTAGGGACCAATGCAACTCACAAATAATAAGTTTCCACCTTAGTAAATGAACGATGTCCTTCCTGAAGTAACCCTCCTATTTGTCCAGGCTTGGGACCGGGACTGTGGGTGCAATGACATGTTAGGTTCAGGAAACACTAAGACCAGGATTTGAGCCCCCAGAACACAGTCACTGTTGTTACCATCGGTGTGGCTCTTACACATACTGCATAAAACCTTTAAATCATTTTAAATAGTTGTAAAGTCAGTATGGACTATTTGTGCAACTACAAGATTAACTACATTTCCTGGAAGCAAAGCTTTAAATAAAGTAGCATCAGTTTATATGCACTATATGGACAAAAGTATTGGGACACCCCTTCTAATTATTGACTTTATGTGTTTCACTCATAAAACTTGCTAACAGGTGTAATGAACTAACTATATAAAGAACATCATAAGCTTCCAATTTTGCAGCAACAGGGAAGTTTACAGTGTAGGGAAGGCCCTTTTCTGTTCCAGCATGACTGTACCCCTGTGCACAAAAGCAAGGTCCATAAAGACACGAAGAAAAGTTCAGTTTAAAGAAACTCCAGAGTCCTGACCTCAGTCCTACTGAACAGCTTTGGAATGAACTGGAACATCAACTGAGGCTTTCTTGACCAACATCAGTGTCCAGCCATATAAATGCTCTTTTGACTGCAAGGGACACTTTAAAGTCTTGTGAGAAGCGTTCTCTGTTGTTAGAGCTAAAAGATCAAGGAGGTCACTCCTAAATACTTTAGGTCATATAGCATATATTTGACAATTTTCATGAGGAAAAAGTTCCAATAGCCTGCACAGAGTGCTGACCTTGGCCCCACTTTTAAACATTCACATTTACGGCATCTAGCAGACGTCTTTATCCAAAGCGACTTACAGTACCATGACAGTATACAGTCTGAGCAACTGAAGGTTAAGGGCCTTGCTCAAGACCCCAACAGCAGCAACCTAGCAGTGGTGGGGCTTAAACCAGATACAAGCATTTTGATTACTAGTCCAGTATCTTAACCACTAGGCTACAACATTTAAACATCAGCTGTGAGCTGTGAGATGTCATCCAACATCTATGTCTGACATCAAAAAAGAAGTTTGCTCTACAGTGAATGTTTGTGTGAATATGTGGACACCTGACCATGAGCTTGTTAAACATCCCATTTTTAAAATCATGCATCATGGTTAAGTTGTTGACAAGAATTAAGTCAAGAGCATTTGTAAGGTCAGGAACTGATGATGGACGAGAAGATCCGGCTCTTAAACAACGTCAAAGCCAAAATGACTGTGTAAGTGTGTCAAAGATCTTGGCTACACAAGCATTTAAATAGCACATAAATAGTGCATCAAATGCCAGACACTTTAGCTCTGTGCATTGATGACGATGCTGCCAAACCACTCATTCATTCACACCATGTGATTAGCAGTTCCAAGGCTTTATAACGAGCAAAGATGCAATGACGTCTGTGACATTATATAAGCAAACTGAGATACAAAAATCATATTTGGGGCTGCACAAATATGATACTGTATCAGTGTTGGCAGCAAAGCTGGCACAAAAAGCAGGACTGGTATCGGGCAATAGGAGCACCGATAACAAGACTTCAGGGGTTCAGCTTCTACACAGTTTCTCTGTTCTAATGGTGTCTGAGAAGGTTCAGGTTCAGAAGTTCAGTTTTTTTGTTGGGAGCAACAGCAAAGCAGAACTAATCATTCAACAGTTTCAAGTTTCCCCGACTGTGGGGTGAAGAAGCTGCATTTCAGTTCAGTCAGGTCTGTCAGTATTGCTGACAAAACACAATGTCCAGAATTCCTCCAGCTTCACAAAGATAACACAACTTTGTTTCATCCCATTAAAGTCTTTATGAGCAGCGAAACATCTGGTTTTCTTAACTAAAACAAATGGAAATGCTGGTACATCCAGCCGGCAAGCTTGCAAACTAGCTACAATGTTAATGAACTGTATAGACAAACCATTGGGAGCAGAATCATTTACTTACTTGTTCTTTTAAGGCGCAGCACAGACTACAGAGAGATGATCATGTGTGTAGAGAAGCAAATTTTTCCATTGATTATTGAATCTTCAAAGGGACAAAATGCACTTATTACATAAACACACACATAAAATACTGTCAGCACACTACACCACAGAAAAGTCTCTTACACTAGCAATCCTACGGCAATTCAGTTAGCAATTGGTTAGTCAAAATGTCCAAGATGTTGAAGTCTAAAGCAGCTGAAAACACGACCCAGTGTTTGGAAAACTCCAAAACAATTAAAAAAAAACAAGGTCTGTAAAATTAAGCACATTTTTACATGACTTTAGTAGGGCTCAGTTCAGGCTTTTGGAAAGAATACTTTTTACTCACTTGTTACAGCATAAGCCCAAAAGCATAACTTCAAAAAAGGAAATGCTGAACCCTAATGTTCTGGCTAAGTGATGACAGCTAGGGTAAGTGGGAAACTGTGCAATTTATTTTGTTTTAAATGGTTTTATAAATTCTTTAATATTGTACCTGCAATAAATTGATGTTCACAATGGTTGACAAATTATTTTACTCTTTGGGAAAAGCATGTTATTGTATTTTGGCGTAGCGTTGACTGATGTGCCTGTGTACATACACCCAAAGGTGATCAGTGTGGTAGAAGTCATGATGGAACAGAAACAAACGTTTTCAAAACTGTTGAAACAAAGTTGGAAGTATAAAACTTATTTTGTGTACAGTGGTATCTTGAAACTCAACATCAAAAGAGTTTCGTTTGAAAAGGCGTTGAGTTTCAAGGTATTTTTCCCATAAGGATGTTTGGGAAACCTGTTAATGCGTTCCATGGTCCCGCGGACTTGCATATATTTTAGGCTTATGTAAAATAATGGGGTTGTTTTTGACACTTATACACCTAAAATAACACAAATATAATATAAAAACACTGAAATAAAAAGCTGATTCTTACAATTTCCCAGAACCCCGAGCTGTTTGAATTTGAGAGTTATTCCACACACATGACTCATTGTTAATTTGAAATTAAATAAATAAATAAAACAAACTGAACATGTTGAGTTCAAGGGTACAAATTTCTCAACAAAGGACATTGAGTTTCAAAGATTTTGAGTTTAGGGGACGTTGAGTTACAAGGTACCACTGTATTTGGTTTTCCATACCTGTTAGCAGTGGGTGTGTCTGAAACACCTGAACTCAGAAAGTGTGTCTACATACTTCCAGCCATATCGTGTATTTGATTTGTATATCTAAACGGTATGCTATTTAACACATGCAACACTTGTCACTTATGAAACAAAATGATCATCCTTGGGCATTTCTATCATTAAATCATATTTCATGCACAACCATTAATAGCATTATGTATCAGCACGGCAAAGCACATCTCAGTGTTTTTAATTGTGCTCTTCAGTAAACCCCTGTGCTGTGGAGCTATTTATGTTATACTGGGACGGGATGGATGGGGTGTGGAGGACACACCACCAGAAATAAGCTTCCAGGTTATCAAAAGTCTATTTAAAAAAGTGCTGAAATCAATTTTTTAGTTTTGATTTGCATTCAATTACAGAATAAAGCAAAGCAAGTTGGCCCAGAAGCATCATAATCACATTATAGCTATATACACTGATGAGGCATAACATTATGACCACCTCCTTGTTTCTGCACTCACTGTCCATTTTATCAGCTCCACTTACCATATAGGAGCACTTTGTAGTTCTACAATTACTGACTGTAGTCCATCTGTTTCTCTGCCTGCTTTGTTAGCCCCCTTTCATGCTGTTCTTCAATGGTCAGGACTCTCCTGGGACCACTACAGAGCAGGTATTATTTAGGTGGTGGATCATTTTGGAGTGTCTAATAGTAGTAGTAGTGAGTGAACACAGTATTTAAAAACTCCAGCAGCGCTGCTGTGTCTGATCCACTCATACCAGCACAACACACACTAACACACCACCACCATGTCAGTGTCACTGCAATGCTGAGAATGATCCACCACCTAAATAATACCTGCTCTGTAGTGGTCCGGTGGGGGTCCTGACCACTGAAGAACAGCATGAAAGGGGGCTAACAAAACATGTAGAGAAACAGACTACAGTCAGTAATTGTAGAACTACAAGTGAATGTAGAAACAAGGAGGTGGTTTTAATGTTATGGCTGATCAGTGTACAAATAAAGAGAAAAATAAAATGTGATGGAGCTATAAATTAAAGCATCAGCTATAAAATAAAGCACTCTATTATTTAAAAGCACAAACCGTGGTTTTAACATTAAAAAAGAAAACACTGACAGAAGCGAGCAAATTATTACGTGTTTTTTGCTGTTGTCAAGACACTTAGATTCTTGAGACTAATCCTACGTTCGACCAGCAGCGACCTTTCGCCTTTTGTCGAATTGCTCATCACTCATCATCCTGTGTTTAGACCGGCAGCATCATCATCATCGCCTGTGGGTGTTTGGTTGCCATAGTTTAACTTGCACCAAAAAAATGGCTAGTATCTACAGAGCATACAGAAAAAAAAGCTACTTAATTACAAATCAGATGTGTTTCACACTGAATAATAAAAAGTTGAAAGGGAAATCACTTCTCTATTAATTTCATCCCAGTGAAGTGCATCACTGTCTGTACAGTCAATAAGACAAGAAAACTGTGTTTGTTTTTTTGCAATTACTGTCGTCTATTTAAGAAGGTTTAAAACAGTGACAATGAGTTTCTTCTCCATCTCCAGTAGGAACTATCATCTAGGAACCAAAAACAGAGCATAAGTGTTTCACAGTGGCAGAGATAATGCGTTTACCACTCTGCTCAATGCTTGGTGTCGACAAAGTCCTGGGTGCCCAGTTCAGGGTATTTCTGCCTTGTGCCCAATGTTTCATTGTGGAACGATATTTGTTTTCTTCATAAGACATACATCGACACACATCAATGTGACAGATTGTTAAATAAAGCCACAGCTACCTTGTTCAGCCACCTTGTTCATTCATGGTGCAAAATGCGCAACAGATTAGTATATGTCCTTCAGTAGCATTAATTTGAACATGACTGTTGAGGGCCAGTAAAATACCCTCCTGTTCCAAAGATTGTATTCTGCATAGGATACTTGTAAATCGAGGTTGGAAATGTAGACCTTGTATCAAGTTTGCACATTTTTGCACATTTAATTTCCATGTGCACTCCATATTTTTACACCAGACAGCTGGGGATTCTCACTAAAAGTGGCAACGAGGTGATTCAGAATTTAGCTTTTGTACCCTTAAACATTACCAACCAAGATTTACAAAACCCTGAAACCCCTCTAACACATCTGCCCACCACGTAAGTACTAAAATACAAGTAATATGGTGAAATCGGGACCTAAGAATAAACTTTAACAATGTCACATGTTCTAATCTGTATTGAGTTTGACAGCCACATGTACCAAGATTCTTTTTTTATTATTTATTTCGTTACACAGCACCAAAGGTCTCAAAATTGAAAAGATGATATTGATCTTTCATTTATTTCACCCCAGCATTCACCTTTAATCTAAAATCTGAGCCCAGCTGAAGATGAGACTGAGGACTGAAGCCCTGTGTGATACTTAAGCACCCATTTAAACTGAACGTTCAGCTTGTGCCCTGTTCCTCCGCTAAATACCAGACCGCCCAGCCTCCTCGCACAGCAGAAACACAGAGTGTGAAATGTACATTTTCAAAACGTGGATCTTATTACATGGGTGACTGGCTTATTGAACCACATCGACCGCGCCTAACCCGTTTTACAGCCGATGAGAAAGTTAATTAAAATTCGGCAAAGGCTTAAAATTCAATAATCCCCAGCACAACTTTCAGATGAGCTCTGGTGATTAGAAGGATTCATTAAAGCAGATCTTTTTTATGCCACGGCTAAGTCCTGCATTCGGCATGTTAGACGCTGCATTTAATCAAACCTCTTTTTCAGAGCACACCTTATTTCTATTCTATTGATGTTAATTACTTTTATGGCATTTTAGTTTACAATATAAAAGATAAATATCTAATGTGTTTTTGAGGCAATCTGAGACTTTGGGAAATTGTGCTGTCCTGTGAATGTATGATGTACTGACGTTTGCTCTGATGAATTAGACGACCTAAAACATCAGTTAAAATGACAGATACAAAATGTTCTGCGTTTCTAAATTTGCCTCTTCGCTACACATTGCTACGGCCCATCAGGTACAAGGCGTTTGCTCTGATGCTGCATGTGTCCTTCAGCTGATGTATGTACTTGTCTATTGTGGCTTTCTAGACTTTAGTTTCTAACAGGAAACCAGCCTCGAGAATTTATCAGGACTTATATTCACCTAAAATGCTGGCTCAGGTCGGGTCACATTCTATGAAAACAGACAGGCAGACAGACAGACAGACAGACAAATAGACAGGCAGGCAGACAGACAGACCAATTTTATTGATCCTTCATGGGGAAACCTCGGTGCATAACCTGTTACCTATTCACCCGTGTAAAGTACTGAAAAGTTGGTTTTGCTCGTTCTGCAAACTTTTCAGTTTTACTTTGACCCTCTCCATTTTTTCAACATTTTTGGAATGTGTTGCAGCCAACAAATCAGCAATTAGAATCGATTTATTAAAATAAGTAGTTAATAAGAATAAATATTACTTTGTTTTGCTGCTCTTTATTTAAAACTGTAAAAGTCACTGCTTTCTGATTCCATTTAAATTTTATCTATTGTCCAAACTTTTCTGCAATAGGGTTTGTAGTACAGTGATGTGCCGCCTCCCAATTTCTTCATATTTATCACACATTTCAGATGATCAAACTACTTTTAATATTAGACAAAGCTTTTTAAATGATTTCCTGTGTTGAGGTAAAATGCTGTTCAGCCCTACCTGGCTGTATGTGAAAAAGTAATTGACATATTATTTACTAGTTTCAACCAAATTCCAAATTCAACCAATTGTGTTAATTTCACTAGCCTCATGATTACTGCCAGACCTACTTAACTTAAATAGAATCTGTCTGACAATGTGAAGCAGGTTAAAAGGTCTCAAAAGCAACACATGATGCCACATTCTAAACAGATTTAAATTCAGATGTAAAACAAGTCATTTAAATCCAGCAGTCTGTAAAGGATTACAAAGGCATTGCTAAGGCTCTGGGACTCCAGCAAACCACAGTGAAAGCCTTTAATCACAAACAGAGAAGCCTTGGAACAGTGGTAAATCTTCCCAAGAGTGTCTGGTCTACCAAGATTTCACAAAGAACACATCAATGACTCATCCAGGACAGTCTGAAAAACCCAAACATTTAAATAACTGCAGGCCTCACCTGCTTCAGTTAAGGTCAATGTTCACAATTCCACAATAAGAAAGTCACTGGTCAAAAACAGCATCTATTAGATTTGCAAGGCACAAACCAAACAGAACAAAGACTCGTCTTGCATTTGTCAGAAAACATCCAGAATGACCCCCAAGGATTTTAAGATAATGTTCTGTGGACTGATGAGTCAAAGGTGGAACAACCACATTCTATTATAAAACATACTGTCATACATGGTGGTGATAGTGTGATGGTTTGGGGCTGCCTTGCTCCTGCAGAACCTGGACGACTCGTCATATCTAACTGAACCATTAATTCTGTTCTCTATCAGATAATCTTGAACGAAAGTGTTTCTCTGTCAGTTCATGACCTAAATTTCAAGTGCAGTTGGGTTATGCAGCCAGACAATGATTCAATGCTGTGGCAAAATTCAGCATTCAGCCACATGCTGTGGCTGTGCTGTGGCAAAATTCCTTCACAGCATCTCAAGTTATTGCAATTGTTTGATTGCAGCTGTTACTGCCAATGCGGGCACAATCAGTCATTAGGTTTATGGGGGCAATTACTTTGTTCGCATAGATGATACAAGTTTTGAATAAATCTTTATCTTTAATAAATAGAGTTTGTGTTTACTAGTTTTGTCTTTATCTTATACTACAATTTGCTAAAAGATCTGAAACATTTAAATGTGCCGAATTAGCAAAACTAGAAGAAAGTAGATGAAAACCTGAAAAAACAAATAATTTTGCAAGCTGCAATGGTCCTTAATTCAAGCATGTAACTTCATTGCAAATTGCCTTTCAAGTTTTACCTACAAGTACCCACTAAAAAAGTCGACTTATTCGTGAACACGACAATGTTCTTCTAGCCTTGCAGTAAGTAAAGCTGAAATCACTTATTTAAAAGGAGCCTAATCCTTTTTGTTCATTTAGAGATCCTGTTAATGTGATTTCAAGCAAATAAAGCTTTGCATAATCACTATTCAGGCCTGACTGTGTAGTGCATTTTGCACTCTTAAGATACCATTTTGTAAGTAGGTTCCAAATAATCGAGTGTAATCGAGTGTGTGTTTACTGCCCACACTGCTTGCTTTGTACAAAGGTTACAACTTCATACCCAATTCCTGTTTAGCAATCTGTATCCACTACGGATTTTACTGAGACATTAGTGAAAAAATAGTACAACATAAATAAAACTAAAATAAATTTAACAGTGACCTGTGTTTAGTATTAAGCATCTAATTGTTGTATTAAGGGTGCACAGGTGGTGCATTGCTGAAACCACTACTGCTGAGATCTGGGGATCCATAGTTCAAATCTTAGCTGTGCTATCAGCCTGTCGAATTTTCGCATGAACATGGCACTGGGGAGAAAGGGGGCCTAACCATTGGGAGATGAACTCTCAGTGCTGGTCCCAAGCCTGGATAGAAATGGGAGAGTTGCGCCAGTAAGGGAATCTGGCTTAAATGCTGTGCCACGTCTGGTATGCGGACCATGTGCCAACTGACATGAACTACTGTGGAAAACATGTAATAAATTAAGTCTGTAATCCACTGTATGGGTTTGATGCACAGGTTATACTTAGATGCCCAAAGTGCATTCAAATCTCTGCATCTGATTTCACTTAGAATTTGATTTTAGGTGAAATTAGATGCAGATGCAATTTGAGTAATGATTATAAAACTTTAACTAATGATTAATTGCCCCACAAACAACTGCAGCGACACGACTGTCCGTCTTCCCTGCTGACCTTGTCATACAACAAACATATAAGAAAAACTGCCTTTCAACACAGATTATTATTGAGGTTAATGGTAAGTGTAATAAAATCCATAAGGAAAGATGTGACATCTATAAATTTTATTACAATAAAAACAGAGTTTACTGAACAATAAACAATGTTCTATAGTAAAAACAGGAGCTCAGGTGGCGGAGCGGTCTATTACAGTAACCCACTACTACTAAGATTCAGGTTTAAATCTTAGTTGTGCTACTGGCCGGCCAGGTACATGGATATGATTGGCTCTGTCTGAGGGATGGCCAAAGCCCTGCGATGGATTGGCACCCTATCCGGGGTTTTGCCTTGGTGCCTGTGTAAACAGACCCTGACCAGAATACATGGTTAATGAAAATAAAATGAAATAGCAAAAACACAATATGAAATATGCTGTCTTAAAAACAACCAAACCCTCATTAGCTAGTTTACATCATATCGTTACATAACATTACTTAACGAAACACAAAGGGTCTGTCCGAAAACCTAGTGATCTCTCTACATACAGTAGATGCATTTTATCTCTATCCTATTTCATCCTATGTGCTCCCGAGAAGAAGGCATGTCTAAATTCTTAAAAACCTTAAGTGTAAATAAACTCTCATTTATTTTAATTTGTATAAAGGTGTACAGATGTTAGCTGGCATGCTAGCGGGTTGTGCCGCCTCAGCCCATTGGTTTGTATAACCTGAGGCTAACTGTGTTAGCTTAGTAAGCCAAAACTGTGGTGGCGCAATCGAAATCTAAGTAGTATTTTACATCTAAATAACCTGCCTTATAAGTTCTATGTCTTATCAGAATCCTCTCTACTTAGGCTGCTGTCCAGGTACGCAGCAAGGCAGCTCACTATGTTTTCGAACAGACCCAATAACTGAAGGTTAGATTTCAGTATAATAGCACAGTGATTGCTAGTTTTGATGAGGTAATTGCTAAGCTTTGTGTTTGACAATGTGCTTAGCAGGATGAGCTTTAAGCAGATCTGTGACACATTTATGCAAACGAATTAAATAAATGATAGAAACATAACGAATTCAGATGCATCTAGACAGATCACCACATGACAGAAAAAAGCAATTAACATCCTACCATGCTCAGCCAGTGTTCTAACAAGATAGCAAGAGAAAGGGTGCTCAGGTGGCACAGCGATCTAACACACAAACACACCACTGCAGAGTTTTTAAACCTGCGAGTTTGAACCTCAGCAGAGACACAGACCTGGCCAGGCGTCCACACAAGCAAAACTGGCTGTGTTTGAGAGAGGAGAGGTAGACCTGGGTCTCTTTCTCTGGGGCTGGTCCAGGCGCCTGTGTGAGTGTGGAAGCAGTCACATTGAGCCTGGTGTTGCTCTCTGTATGCAATAATTGTGGGACGTGGGAACCCAACACTGGCAGATAATGAGAAGCAGCCGCAGACTGGACACGTGTCGGAGGGTGTGTGTGGTGATCTGGCTCTCATTGATTAGACTGAGGGTTGTGCAAGTGCCAACAGATTAACATTCGGAAAATGGAAATGACTAGATCAGAAGATAAATGGGGAAAAAGAAGAAAAAAATATTAAGAGAAAAACATGTAAATAACAAAGGTTTATTACTGGGGCATGAATGGCAGGAGCTTCAGGCTCAAATGAATGCTTAACAAGATAGTGGTTTAAAAGGAACAATAACTGAAGAGACTTCTGTACTTAGATCCATACTGTAAAACAGCATTTCTTTTTTAAATCAAAATTACTGCTGTACCGTTACATTCAGCAACTTGACATCATTTAAGAATAAATACATGAACCAATAACTACACCGATCAGCCATAACATTAAATCCACCATATAAAAGCACTTTGTAGTTCTACAATTACTGACAGTGGGCAACGTCCTGTGACCACTGATGAAGGTCTAGAAGATGACCATCTCAAACAGCAACAATAGATGAGCGATCAACTCTGACTTTACATCTACAAGGTGGACCAACTAGGTAGGAATGTCTAATATAGTGGACAGTGAGTGGACACGGTATTTAAAAACTCCAGCAGCACTGCTGTGTCTGATCCACTCATACCAGCACAACACACACTAACACACCACCACCATGTCAGTGTCACTACAGTGCTACCTGCTCTGTGGTGGTCCTGTGGGGGTCCTGACCATTGAAGAACAGCATGAAAGGGGGCTAACAAAGCATGCAGAGAAACAGATGGACTACAGTCAGTAATTGTAGAACTACAAAGTGCTTCTATGTGGTAAGTGGAGCTCATAAAATGAACAGTGAGTGTAAAAACAAGGAGGTGGTTTTAATGTTATGGCTAATCAGTGTAAATTTCTTGCAACAAAAAATGATGACAATGTGCTACTGTGTTTGTGATTATAAACAGCCCATTTGGCTTTTAAGTAATTGAAATCTGCCATAAAATGTATGACCAGTACACCTCTAGTAAACACAACCGCCAAATCATTCCATAACAACACTGCATACAATGATCCTTATTATTTAATAAATATAATTGAAATGAATCAATGCTAACTGACTTGATGTGATGCAACCAGAGCACAAATGTGACTAATGAGAATTTGAGGTAACACTAAAGTACTAATAGATTAAAGTACTATTAAAAATGTCTTGTTATTTTAAAGTACACAATTTTATTTAATCAATTTTAATATGCATTGACGTGTAACTTGCTCCATGCTGCTTTACATTTCTGTGTAGATTAATGCTTCCGAATCAATGTATCACTACCCAGGAAACAGCATGCACTGGCTTTCAAAACATGACCTTTTCTAACTGAAACAGCACAATTCTGTCGTCTTATTACGTTTCCATGCTGAGAAGCAGTGGTCAACCTGTACTGAAGGGGAACAAAGAGAGAGATTAGCAGATTTACTATTGACATGTCACATCACTCCAACATCTTTGCTTTGCAATAGTTGGATGCACAGATGGCTTAGCTTTCTCCAATGTCCCCTATCCAGATCAGCCCCTAATAATTCAACTCATCTCATGATGTTGTCAATTCATATTATTCCTGGTCTTCCTCGTCTTTTGAGTTCTTCCACAGTTCCTGTCATAACACTAATTTCAATGTTGTCATGTGGGTGCCTCATTACATGCCCGAAGTAACTGATCTTAGTGATCAGTGGTCATCAACCTAATAAATCCTTTATAGCATAATTAAATATAAAAACAACTACTAAAACACTGGGGTGGCTAAGTGGCTAAGCACTGTCGCCTCACAAGAAGGTCCTGGGTTCGATCGCCAGGCGGGGCGGTCCGGGTCCTTTCTGTTTGGAGTTTGCATGTTCTCCCCGTGTCTGTGTGGGCTTCCTCCGGGTGCTCCGGTTTCCTCCCACAGTCCAAAGACATTCAAGTGAGGTGAATTGGAGATGCAAAATTGTCCAACTGTGTTCAATATAAACTTGTGATATGAGGAATCTTGTGTATTGAGTTATGAGTAATGAGTGACAATTACCTGTCCTGTCATGAATGTAACTAAAGTGTAAAACATGACATTAAAATCCTAATAAACAAACTAACTTGTTCCTCAGCCTTTTTGTCCCGTTTTTCGGTTACGGGGTCGGCATTTCCGGCTTCTTCCCTTTTTTAGGGGGCGCCGGCGGGATTTGGCACAGTTTTTACGCCGGATGCCCTTCCTGACACAACCCTCCCTATTTATCCAGGCTTGGGACTGGCACTACAATGCACTGGTCAGTGCATCCCAGCGGCTAGGTAACTATGGGACAATTCAGTGTCTCCAATTAGCCTAGTGGCATGTTTTTGGACTGTGGGAGGAAACCGGAGCACCCGGAGGAAACCCACGCAGACACAGGGAGAACATGCAAACTCCGCACAGAAAGGACCTGGACCACCCCACCCGGGGATCGAACCCAGGACCTTTTCGCTGTGAGGCGACAGTGCTACCCACTTAGCCACCGTGCCGCCTTAATAAACAAACTAACTAACTAACTAAAACACTGAGGGAAGCTGTTACACCAAGATAAAGGCAAATGACATTTCTTGTGGAATCTACTTCCACCACCCCCCACCCCAAGTGAATGTGTACAGTGAAATCATTTACCTTCAAATTCACAATATTGGAACACCCACCATCATACTGCAGCAATAAATAGCAGTCTCAAAGTACTAATCATATACAAACATAAATAATCAACAAGAATTCACCACTATACCACATATTCTCACTCAACGAAAAACACATATAAACACACACACACCATAACTGCAATTTTTTTAACCTGCACTTTTAATAGTCAAGCAAAACCAAAACTGGAAAACCGTAACAAGGAAACCACTACAGTGACTGGAAAACAGTCCTCCTGGTTTGTCCACATGATACGCAACACAAACTTGCATTATAGGCGGGTCTCAGCAATTCATGAAGCTCAGTACGTAGCATAACATCAGTTTGGTCACAACTTGCTGAGCTCACTTTCTTATAAAGTCTGTTCCTCTCCTGGGAACTGTTCATACAAGGGATATCAGGAGTACGCTTGAGTGTTTCTGCCTTCTAATGTACAACTAATAACTTTATTAGTCTGTAGAGCTTATCAATTTCTAAACTCATGAAACCAGCCCACGCTCAGTACTGATTGCTATATATGCATCATGCCCCAGTATAAAATTAGAACTCCATGCTCACAGTAATACTGGACTAGTTCTGCTTACAGTGTTTAGCAGTTGTAGCCTAGTGGTTAAGGTGCTGGGCCAGTAATCAGTAGATTGCTGGTTCAAGCCTTACCACTGCCAGGTTGCCACTGTTGGGCCCTTGAGCAAGGCCCTTAACCCTAGGTCAATTGGTTAGACAATATACTGTCACAGTACTGTAAGTCACTTTGGATAAAAGCGTTTGCTAAATGCCGAAAATGTAAATGTAAATGTTTACACGTATATAACTGTTCTAAATCACTGCCATGTTTACAATGTTATACTCTTATTAATGAAGCAAAAATACATGTTGATACGAAACTTGGTCATGTGTTTTATATTGTCACAGGTTGCTAAAAACTCTTTGGTTAAGAGTTGAATGTCAACCAGTAGTCAAAATCAAGTCAAACTTATTTGTATAGCTCTTTTTACAAAAGACATTGTCACAAAGCAAATTTACAGCATCCAGGACCAATAGACCAAAAACCCTAGTTGAGCAAGCCAAGGGCAACAGCGGCAAGGAAAAACTCTCTTAAAATTGCAGGAAAAAACCTTGAGAGGAACCAGACTCAGCAGGGACCTTCATCCTCCTTGGGTGATCAATAACAATTGGTTATCTACTAAAGAAATCTGCGTCCTTAGATTAAAACTTTCATTTTTTAAATGATGGAAGTTACTAATAGGCTATTCTTGTGCATAATTTTTTAAACCTAAAATACGGTTTAAACGTTTTAGTACTCTACTGGTACATGTGCTTTAGGATCTCATCTCCACAATACTGACATTAAGGAGAGTGCCCCAGTGTTTGTTTGTTTGGGTTTTGATGACAAATTCTATAATTGAGAACAGCCTTTAAGATTTAAGGATAAAATCACAACCACCACCCACAGATGTTAAATTTCAGTAATGTCTTTCACTCCGCTTACATGATTTATTACACACTGTGCACACTAACAATGTACAAGATTAAATCACCTTTTTCATTTAAGGAAACAAAACACGCGTTTATCCAAAACCCTCAGCTGAATAATGTTCAGGATCTAGTTTTGAGGACACAGTGCCCTCTAGGGTTTACCAATGTGCATGAGTTTGCATTTTGAAGGGGACTAGGGGCAGCACAAATTCCAGGCATGGTGCCCGGTGGAGGAAAGGGAGCATAACTGGAGCTTTGCTTTATTCCACATGCTGCATTGTATTTGCACAATACCACTGTTCTACTGGCTCAGGGAAAGTGGAAGAGAACAATTTGGTCACCCAATATTATTTTTGCAAGCACTGCCAGCTCTTCTCTTTCATCCCAGAAATATGATCAGCATTAAAGAGCTTTTGCTGCATCCAAGAGGAAGCCCAGCTACTGATCCTTAAGACAAGTCCAGGCTAAACAGAACCAAATCTGTCTGTGTGTGAGTAGCACTAATTCTTCCAAAACAGAACATAAGCCGTTTAATGTAGTGTCTCAGAGACTGGATGGGTAGATGTACTGGACATCCTACTTCCCTGTAAATCCTGATGATTACAGGAAGTAGAAAAAAGCAACAGTAACACTCTGGGGAACCAATATGTCCTAATAACACACTAGTGCCAGTGGAACTAATGTTTTTCTATGCCTGCATTTTTGTACGCACCAACTGTCTATTTTCATTAAGTCCAAAAATCTCATTTGCTTGTTAAAATTGCTACCTTGGAGTCCAACTAACATCTGGAGGCCCTGTAATAATACCCTGGGTCCTAGAAGTGCCACAATACCAGTGTATCGCTTTATGTATAATACAGGAGAAAATATCAGACAAAGGCTAAATATTTAAGAAAGAAAGAAAGAAAGAAAGAAAGAAAGAAAGAAAGAAAGAAAGAAAGAAAGAAAGAAAGAAAGAAAGAAAGAAAAAGCTCCAGGGGTGGGCGGCACGGTGGCTAAGGGGGTAGCACTGTCGCCTCACAAGGAGGTCCTGGGTTTGATCCCAGACGGGGCGGTCCGGGTCCTTTCTGTGCAGAGTTTGCATGTTCTCTCCGTGTCTGTGTGGGTTTCCTCCGGGAGCTCCGGTTTCCTCCCACAGTCCAAAAACATGCAGTCAGGTTTATTGGAGACACTGAATTGCCCTACAGGTGAATGGGTGTGTGTATGAGTGTGTGTGTGTGTGGGTGTGTACGTGTGTCTGCCCTGCGATGGACTGGCGTCCCGTCCAGGGTGTTACTGTGTGCCTTGCGCCCATTGAAAAGCTGGGATAGGCTCCAGCACCCCCTGTGACCCTGACTGGATAAGCGGTTAAGAAAGTGAGTGAGTGAGTGAGTGAGTGAGTGAGTGAGTGAGCTCCAGGGGTCTAACAATGAACACACTTCACGATGTGTTGATGCAGTCATTTTTCCACTATGATATTTATTGATCTTAAAAATCAACAAGACCCCAAAGATCCTCTATATGTAAAAGCACTTTGGAAAACTATGTGTAGGGCAGCGGTAGCTCAACAGTTGTTGGTTTAAGCCCTATTACATCCAGGCTGCCATTGTTGGGACCTTGAGCAAGATCCTTAATCAGGCCCCTAACCCTCAACTGCTTGGAAATTAATTAACTGTCACTCACTCAAGATAAAAATGTCTGCTAAATGCCAAAAATATAAATGCAGTGACAGAACATGAGAAATGAACAATTACCAAAGCTACGACAGTCAATTATCATACCTGAGCAAACTAAGAAAACAATGTTTCCTGTTTATCACCTTAATGTGATTTTATATATTAGTCTCATGCAATTTGCAAAAACGTACTTTACCCTAAAAATATTTCATTATGTCTGTCTCAATTTTTATAATACACAAACAATAGGATACAACAAGCATGGGTTTTTATTTCCTCAGGACCATAAAAACCAACAGCATAAGTTCCTACATATGCGATGGTGTCCTAGCAGCATTCCAGAGAAAAAAAACCCTGGGTTTTAATAACACCATGAAGTCCTACTAACTAACACCCAGGAGAGCCTATAAAACATTTAGGGTGCTAATAACAATTATTCTGTATTCTAATTATACGTTTTTATTAGACACTAATTTTATTAATCTGCCTAAAACTGTCCAAAACCTACATGCCACCTGACTCATATTGCCAGACCCAAAGCCTTCACCCTACAGGTGTTTAACCTACAAGATGATGATAGTTGCCACTGTGGGAACCCACCTGAGACAGGTAAATAAGCGTTTGGCACCACACGTGTCAAAAGTAAGTCTTTTATGTGATTAATACATACTTGTGCACATCCTGACCAGGGACATGAGCTAACAGTTAAAAAATTAAGTCCATTTTGACGCTCAGGTGGTGCAGGGGTAAAACACGCTAGCACACCAGAGCTGACATTTCAAACTCATCAGTTCGAAACTCAGCTCTGCCATCTGGCTGGGCGCCTACATGAACAATGATTGGCTGTTGTTCATACAGATGGGAGCTGGATAGGGATTTTCTCATAACTGATGCAATTACGACCTCTGCTGGCTGGTTGATGGAGCCTACACAGAGTCAAGGGATAACGTGGACAGGGTGTGGCTCTCCGTACACAAAGCTAATCCACATATGAACTCGCCTCGTGGGCTACTGCACACGTGTCGCAGGGGGCGTGTGTTAGTTTCGGTCTCCTCAATCTAAGCAGGGATCGGCATCAGTGGAGAGGAAGCACAATGCAATTGGGCAATTGGACGCGCTAAAAGGGAAAAAATGAATACATATATTTTTTTTAAAAAGGCCTTTTGATTTCTGGTCATCTTTAAGGGGAATCCCCTCCTGCCATCAGGCTAAAAAAACATGAACACTACCACTGTTTGAGTCATATTATCTGTCACAAGAACACGTTCCTGTCGTAACCACACCTGAGCAGATAGGTGGGTGTGGTGAGCTCCGACTTGTGCAGGTGTTCTATAGTTCTAAATTAAAGCATTTTTTCTCCATGACATCAGTGCTCACTCACGTGAGAACTTTAAGTAGTTGAGGAAACAAAAATGTCCTGCAGCATAGGCATCGCTCCCCGGGCTCTGAAAATCGGTTTCATCTCTTACATAATTCAACCAGCGACATTTGCTGAATGCTTCTGTCATGTGAGATTCATAGCATATTTCCAAAATCGTATGTACATGCCTGGGCAGGGGACTCGGCGATCTCACAATAGAGGTACTTAAAGTTCTGTTTGCGTAAAAAAAAATTTTTGTTTGATGAGACAAAGCAATGATGTGATGAGACAAAGCTAAATGTGACAGCTTTGTGAAGGTACTTTACCCAATCATAACACTCTTATAAAAACAAACCCCTGCACTTAACATACTATAAGGTACACTGCTTTTTAAGTGGTACCTTGTTAAGTGACTATTTAGTGTTAAATTAAATAAAATGATAATTCTTATATTGAGCAACATAAAGCGGTTGATGAAATTGCACTATAGTTACCCTACTTTTGTGCTAACGTGATGACTGCAAACTGCACATTAATCCTAATTAATTGCGCATGCTAAAATCAATGACTCATTGAATGATAAAACTGTATAAACGTTTTTGTTTAGTTGCAGGTACTTTCAATCATATAAAAATTCATTTTAACCTTAAACTTTACCAACAGGTTTAATCCACCATGTCTATTTATTTATTTATTTATTTATTTATTTATTTATTTATTTATTTATTTATTTATTTATTTATTTAGTTAGTTAGTTAGTTAGTTAGTTAGTTAGTTATTTACTGTGACCAAATCACATATGTTGTAAAACTTTCAGATAACACAAAAAATATATATATTTTTTTTTTCTAATGTATGGTGTATGTTTTTAAATCGTTTAGGGCTGGATCAAGAGCAGGTGAAAAAACTACTAAATTGCTAAAATTACTAAATTTCAAGACTGGCATTCTGTACAACATATAGCAAAAAGTATGTGGACACCCCTTATATTACTTTCTGGTTTAGGTGTTTTAGCATTACATGTTTGCTAAAAGGTGTCTAAAATCAGTGGCAACTTATGCCAAGTTCACACTACACGACTTTCTGATTTGCCGGGTCGCTGTACAGTTCACACTACATGACTGAATCTCTTGCACTCAGGAGATTTTTCAGTCGGTGTATATTTCACACTACACGACTGATCGGTGATAGGGGGTTTCACACTACACCATCTATCACCAACTGGAATCGCAAGCGAGCTTCTCCGCTCTCCCAAATATCGTTTTGTCGCGAAAACAAACGCGAGAAGTCACGAAAGGTTTAATGATACCACGTCCAAAAATGCACGTCAACAAGTAGCGAGCGATCAAAGTTTGTGCACGTAAAAACAAAGAGATCTATCAAAAGTGGACGAAGGAAGGAAGAGTAATAAACTGACGACAGGGTCCTGGGCAGCCAAGGCTCATTGATGCACGTGGGGAGCGAAGGCTGGGATCGCAGTTTGTTGCGTATGAGGCTGTATAACCGCAGACCAGTCAGGGTGCCCATGCTGACCCCTGTCCACCGCCGAAAGAGCCAACAATGTACACGTGAGCATCGAAACTGGACCACGAAGCAATGGAAAAAGGTGGCCTGGTCTGATGAATCACGTTTTCTTTTACATCATGTGGATGGCCGGGTGCGTGTGTGACAGTGTTTACACATATTTGGCTACATAGTGTACATATTTAGAAAAGTATGGAAACGTCAAACCTTTATTGACTGTATTTAACAAGGTAATAAAATGCTTGAACCCCCATTTCTGCAATTAAACAACTTAATAAAGAGGTCATTCCTGGGATTCGGTGCCTTTTGGACCTTAAAACTTTTTGAAAATGAAACACTGTCTTAATTAGTTTTTCATGTTTTATTGTAAAAAGGACCTGTTATACTTTTCCAAACTAATATTGCTCAAGCTAAATTACACATGAACCTCATATACACTGTGACGTCCAGCCTGTTACATACTATTATTATAGAATTATCTGCTTTTTAGTGTGATAATTTTTAAAATGATCAAATCGTATTGCTTTTTCTCATATATCCCATAACAGGGTGGACATGTTATGGCTGACCATATAAGACTTCTAGGATAAAATGTGGAAAAAACTACATTAAAATGAGGAGCCACTTATCTTCCACAGTTGTTTTCCCTCCAAAAAGATCATGTGAGCTCCAGTATGCAAAACAGCTCTTTTTTTAAGACAGTAGTAAGAAATAAAAATAAAGCAATAAAATCAAACTCATAAAGAAAAAAATCCAGGGTTTAGAGGGACTTAAGCAAAACCTTTTAAACAGTATTGAAAGACTGAGATATTTTCATAATTAAACCTCATAAATCCATCACTAAGCATGACTGTATGGCAGAGTATTGGCAAAGCATTACAAATAGAAAAGAAAACAAAAACAATCAAAATCAGTTCATAATAAAAATTTAAAATAAATAAAGCAAATATGAGGGATACAATAAAAGTTATTGTAATATTTGTGGTGGGAGTGTAGAAAAGTTCAGTAGCTAGTTTGCCTTTTCGACAGCAAGACTGTGGACGCTAAGCCTGCACTTGGTCAGCAGCCGTCTCTGCTCTGTATGTCTGACAGTGAGGAGATTGTATTCTTGATTTAGTGTCAGATACAATTCCAAAATTTTTGACCTACAGTTGTACAGTGTAAATGTTCTAAATATGATTAACTAATTATAATAAATATAATCTAAATATAATTTTTGATGATAATTAATATTTGTATTTGGTTCTAGGACAGTGCTGGATTGGGTGTGCTCATTGCTAGTTAGCTTTAATACAAGTTGATTGACAGCACACACAAAATTAAATTTTTGGGTCTGCAGTGCTTTAAAGTGTTTCACTGGGCTTGATCATAGGGCTTTTTATTGAATATTAATTAAAAGTATGAATCTGCTTAAATCTGCCCTGCATGCATTGGTTGGGGTGTTTCTTTGGGTTTTCAGAATCATCTCACAGAATTCAACATGCATTGTTTCTTTAAGATGCTTGTCCCTATTTCATGTGGCAGATTGAATCAAATCAAAATCATAATGACAAATCGAATCAAACCAAAACTGTGCTTGGGCTTTCTTTGGACAATCTGGTTTTCTTCACACTTCAAAACATGCCGAGAGGAAACTGGCTGTGCAAAATTGCTTTTAGATGTGAGTAAAAGAATGAGTGTGTGTCACCCCGCAATAAGCCTGTGCGTGGTACAAGTTGTGATTCTGCTTTGCACCGAGTGTTTTTAGGTGGTTCCAGACCCACAAGGACCAGGACAGAGCAGTTGATTTTGCTTTTTGTGAAAGTGAATGGCATGATGGCACAGCACCCATGAATCTTAAAATTTGGTTACTTGTTGGGTAAAGTTTGGCATGTCTTGGTTTTCTCTCAGCTAATAAAAACTTGCAAGTTAGTGGATTGCCTTGTGTGATGTCCTGTAATAGACTAGTCCACTGTCGAGGGTGTATTCCTGCATTGTGCCTTGTGTTATCAGAATGGGCTATTGAGGATAAAATGGAAGATGGGGACATGTCATTTGTTCATGAATGTTTTCTTAAAAACATTATGAACCTGTATTTACAACACATTTACAAGCCACACCAGGCGGCACGGTGGCTAAGTGGGTAGCACTGTCGCCTCACAGCAAGAAAGTCCTGGGTTCAATCCCCAGGTGGGGCGGTCTGGGTCCTTTCTGTGTGGAGTTTGCATGTTCTCCCCGTGTCTGCGTGGGTTTCCTCCAGGTGCTCCGGTTTCCTCCCACAGTCCAAAGACATGCAAGTGATGTGAATTGGAGACACTAAATTGTCCATGACTGTGTTTGATATTGATCTTGTGAACTGATGAACCTTGTGTGTAATGAGTACCTACCGTTCCTGTCATGAATGTAAACAAAGTGTAAAACATGACGTTAAAATCCTAATAAACAAACAAACAAACAAGCCACATCAAAATAAATGAACAGTCAAGTTACAGCACCATACAATTCCACTTTTAGACTTACCACTTTACACACTTTACCTGAGAAATATTTCAGAGGAAGAAAGCCATAGTGACTGCATGATAGATACCATTGTACATTTTTATAGACAAGGATGTGTCATACAGTGTCAGAAACTACCAAGCACATCACATTAGCCTTGTAGCTACAGTGCAAAATTGTAAAAGCCAACCTCAACCACAAACATGTTTTTGTTGATTTTCTACTTTAGGCAGATGGCATGGACTGTAAACTTTATAGTGTCCAGACGTAAATAGTGTTTTCTTAGACAAAGCATTATAAACAGTAATATTTTCTGCTCCTCTAAGCTTAAGAAAACTTAAACTCTGAAGGGTCAGTTTCTCACTGCAGCTGGAAGACAGGCAGCACTCATCCAGCACATTATTCAGTCATGCCTGTGAAACTAAGATGTTTTCCTGAATACTAATGCTAAGGGTTTTATCCTGAGCCAACATCAGCCCATGCTGCACACTTCTTTGGACATGGCTGAGTTTGTTTAAATGCATGCAGTTCAGGAATTGTGGATTCCTTTAGCATGATGAAGTTGGCACGAAGTACCATATGTGTAAGCTGTACCCACAAACAGGAAAATAATGCTTCATTCAGGTATCAGAAGCTGGGGGATACTAAATACTGGTGACTGGCATACATTACTTCATTATTTCGAAGTTAGCGTGTGTTGTGCAGGTATGAGTGGATCAGACACAGCAGTGCTGCTGGAGTTTTTAAATACCAAGTCCACTCACTGTCCACTCTATTAGACACTCCTACCTAGTTGATCCACCTTGTAGATGTAAAGTCAGAGACGATCGCTCATCTATTGCTGCTGTTTGAGTTGGTCATCTTCTAGACCTTCATCAGTGGTCACAGGACGCTGCCCACGGGGTGCTGTTGGCTAGATATTTTTGGTTGGTGGACTATTCTAAGTCCAGCAGTGACAGTGGGGTGTTTAAAAACTACATCAGCGCTGCTGTGTCTTATCCACTCATACCAGCACAACACACACTAACACACCACCACCATGTCAATATCACTGCATTGCCAGGGGTCCTGACCATTGAAGAACATCATGAAAGGGGGCTAACAAAGCATGCAGAGAAACAGATGGACTACAGTCAGTAATTGTAGAAGTACAAAGTGCTTCTATATGGTAAGTGGAGCTAATAAAATGGACAGTGAGTGTAGAAACAAGGAGGTGGTTTTAATGTTATGGCTGATCAGTGTATAATCAGGCTTTAAAGGTTTAGCATTACTTGTATGGCACTTAGCAGACACTTTTTTACATAGAACTACAACAGAAACAATCCACGATTTTAAGAGTGTAGCTACTTATGCAATAATGGCATCCTGGCTGTAATAGAACTTAAACCAGTCGACCATATGATTACTAGTCCAGCCTCATTTAATTCTGTAGATTAAAATCATACAAAGGATCAAGGACCTCTAATTTTGCTTGTTTATTTATTACCAATATAGAAGCATTAGTGATACAATTCTAAAATAAGCTATCCAATGTAAACCTTGTTAGGCAAGTCATCTGTGTTTGAAATAAAGATGCTTTTATTGAAGAGGTTACAGTACCCACGTGCAAAGAGAACAAACTGATCCTGTTATGGCTGCTTACATCTTGCTGCCTACATAAATAGAAAATGCTTACAATTCTTTTTTTCCATGACATTTAATTTAACCCGATGCCATGGTGGCTCAGGAGGTAGCACTGCCGCCTCATAGCAAGGTCCTGGGTACGATTCCCAGATGAAGCAGTCTGGGTCCTCTGTGTGGAGTTTGCATGTTCTCCCTGTGTCTGCGTCGTTTTTTCCCACAGTCCAATGACATGAACATTTAGATATGTCTAGTTCACACGACACGATTTTTGCCCTGATTTTCACTCGGCGACTGATCAGTGCTAGATTTGCCGGCTTGGGAGCAACTCGGCGTTCGCTCGGTGATCGAAACTCGGCTCTCGATCGCTATGTGTGAACTGCTCAACAACTCAATCCAAATAGAGATATCTAGCTTGTCAGATATCTGGATCTAAGTTGCCCGACTGGCAATGAGTGCTATGTCGAACAACTAATGAGAACGCAAGATACGGTGTGAGGGGAAATGCAGGGGAGGAGTTGTAAAAAGTTGGGACAGGGGCATAATATAGTTTATATTAGAATACATCAGCACACACAAGTTTTACAGGATTTCTGACCTTAGCGTTCTCTACAAAACACCAATTCTGCATTGCAAAAATATTTATTAACCTCCAACTCACTATAGAATGATCCATGCCAAATCCACTCAGATTCATTTATTTTTTCTCATTGATTTTACGCTGCACATCAGCGCACAAACTTTGATCGCTCGCTACTTGTTGACGTGCATTTTTGGACGTGGTATCATTAAACCCCTCGTCACTTCTCGCATGTGTTTTCGTGACAAAGCGTAGTTTGGGAGACCAGAGAAGCTCGCCTGCGATTACAGTTGGTGATAGTTTTGTGTGAAACCCGCTATCACCGATCAGTCATGTAGTGTGAAAGCCACACCGACGTGAAAGACTCCCGATTACAAGAGATCCAGTTGTGTAGTGTGAACTGTACAGCGACCTGACGACTTGGAAAGTCGTGTAGTGTGAACTTGGCATAAGGTGAACTGGAAATAACAAACTTGCCTAGGTACACAGTTGAATCATGGGTAAGCTGTAACTACCTGTCCTGTCATTAATGTAACCAAAGTGTAAAACATGACAGTAAAAACCTAATAAATAAATAATCATCTTGTTTAATATTTATTTTAGCAAAGGAATAACATGCAAACCTCCCATAGCCGGTGACCAGAGGTAAGAATTAAACACAGGTCTCCAGGACGCTGAAGCTGTGCAACAACCACACAAAGAAAATAAGTGTTGGTGGGAGAAATAATTTACTGCGTTTTTGCTTTTGTGACTCTGTATACAGGTGTGGAACTTCTGCTCTGTGATCTTGTCAGCTTTTAGAACGTATATGTCTAAAACAGAAACGTTCAGATGTCAATGAATAAAATGTTTGGCATGTACAGTGAAAGTCTGAGATGATTTATAAGTAATTGGCCTTCCAAATCAAATAATCCACAGTATATGTTTAGACGTAAAAGCTTTACTTGTCTGAACTCAAGCCACATATTTTAAAACGTTGCTTAAACATTTCGCTTTAATTTATAAAGGCCGATTTGGCAAACTCGGGCCATTAATACGCTTTATGTATCAGCCTTAGCGTAATAAATGGGAGCTGGTTTTCCCCCCAGAGTCCATGGGATTTAAAATAATAATTCATCCTGCTCAGAGCCAGTTTATAGTTAAAATCAAACGTTTAAATACACTTGTATGGGACATGTACTGTATGTCATAGTAAAACTGGAATTTCATTATTTGTGCAACCTTTTTTTCTGTGATTGGAACACATACACTATATGGCCAAAAGTATATGGACACCTGGCCATGAGCTTATTGGACATCCCATTTCAAAACCATGGGCATTATTTTGGAGTCCTCTTTTGGGAAGGCTTAGCACAAAATTCCTCTGTATCAAGCTCAGCTGAACCTAACGTTGACATTTCCTCGAACTGATGCCACAAAGTTAACAATGGATTTGACATTTGACACCTCAACACAATAGATGAGCAGCTCCAGATGGTCTAACTTATTCAGAATGTTTGTTTGTTTATTAGGATTTTAACGTCATGTTTTACACTTTGGTTACATTCATGACAGGAACGGTAGTTACTCATTACACAAGATTCATCAGTTCACAAGTTTAAACGTCAAACACAGTCATGGACAATTTTGTATCTCCAATTCACCTCACTTGTATGTCTTTGGACTGTGGGAGGAAACCCACGTGGACATGCAGAGAACATGCAAACTCCACACAGAAAGGACCCGGACCGCCCCACCTGGGGATCGAACCCAGGACCTTCTTGCTGTGAGACAGAAACAGTGCTACCCACTGAGCCACTGTGCCACCCACTTCATCAGAAGGTTTGCCATGAATCAGAAGCTGCTGGAATACAGATGTCACTGTGTACAGTCAAGCAAGCTTTACACTGCCATGAGCATGACTGCTGTATAAAAAGGAACATGATGGATAGACTACAACAGCAGAGGACTGCACCAGGTTCCCATTCAGTCAGAAATAAATAGGAATCTGATTCTAAGGTGAGCACAGGCTCATCAAATGGACAGTTGAAAACTGGAAAGAAAAAAAATGCTGTCTAAAAATGCTGCCTAGGGTCAGAATGAAGAATGAATCCAACCTGCATATTGATAATACTCCTGGCTAGTGCTGTACTGGTGTGGAAAAATGACAAGCATTCACAAACTGGTTTCATAAACATGGTAATGAGTTGAATGCTGTAATTTAGTGGCCTTTTCAATCCCCCGAATCTGAATCTTAGATATAGAATCCAAATATAGATTTGGAATGAGGTGGGCACACAATATATGGTCAAAAGTATTTAAGTTCAGGGGTTTTAAACACACCCATTGTGTGTATATAAAAGCATTTATATAAAAATATATGATGTTTTAACTTTGTAGTAAGGTTTTGTTTGTGTCTGTGGATGGCCCTTTCCTGTTCCAGCATCACAGGCCCATTATGCACAAAATGAGGTCCATAAAGACAGTGTGATGAGTTTAGCGTAAAAGAACTCCAGTGGACGCACAAAGCATCAGTGCCTGACCTTACAAAGCTTTTAAGACCAAATAGGCACAAAACAACACAATTTCACAAATTCAAATCTTATGAAATTCCTTCATAAAAAAGGGACCAAATCCTGCCTATGGATATCCAACAAGTGGTGCAGCCAACAGTATATTGCACTAGCCAGGGTTTAAATCTCTAGGTGCTATCAGCCAGACGGGCGTCTACAAACATAATCGGCTATGTCTGTGAGAGGATGGCTTAGGCCAGACCTGGGCATTGTACGGCCCGCGGGCCACATCCGGCCCGCGAGACATCCCCAACCGGCCCGCATGAGGTTCGTGGCAATTAAAAATTAGATGTAAATAAATGTACATCAAACATGCATTACAACAGGATTGATTTTGACGGGAGCGCTATGTCTTTACATTTCCGTAAGTTTGGATTTACGTATAAGCGAGTGTATCCAGCTTCACCGTAATGCGAACAGAACTGAGTGTGATTGACGGTCGAGTTTTTAACAAGACACAAACTTCTGAAGTATTTATTTACTGAAGGCAGATGTAATGCTGTTTAAGGATCACAATTTAGGCTTTAAATCGCGGTACTAAACAAAAATACAAGAACATAAACGATGTGGAGCGTCACACCTGAAGCTTCACTAACTAAACTGCAAAGGCAACAAGGACTTTTTTATAAAGTTTAACACATCCAGAAATGAAGCAGTCAGGACCAGCTTTGTGATTTTAAAAAGAATATCCAACAATAACAAAGGACTGAAAAACAAATTAGGTAATTAGACTCAAAACAAACTAGTGTCAAGTTTAAAAACCTGCACATTTTGTTCACATTTGTTTTGGATTTTTTTTTGCATTTGTTTGTTTAAATAGTGAAATAATGTTGCTGCTTTTACCCTGCCTGCTTCTAATTTTCTGATTGTAACATCTAAACAGTAACAGCTTATTAGAACTGTACAATTTACTGCTTCTCATAAAGAGTGGGCAGTTGTAGCCTAGTGGTTAAGGTACTGGACTAGTAATTAGAAGGTCGCTGGTTCAAGTCCCGCCACAGCCAGGTTGCTGCTGTTGGGCCCTTGAGCAAGGCCCTTAACCCTCAATTGCTCAGACTGTATACTGTAACTGTGTTGTAAATCGCTTTGGTAAAGGCATCTGCTAAATGCTGAAAATGTAATGTAAATGTAAATAAAGAGATAAAATTAATATTGAGCAGAATTAAGTTCACCTTATTGGTCCGGCCCTCCACAACAGTCCCAGTTTCTTATGTGGCCCCTTGGAAAATTTAATTGCCCACCCCTGGCTTAGGCCCTAAGATAGATTGGTGTCTTCGTTCCAGGGAGTGTTACTGCATTGCACCCCACCACGACCCTGACTGGTATAAATCAGTGGTAAAAATGATGATGATATCAAACAAACTCATGGTCAGGGTCATATTTTTGGCCACATAGAGTATGAAGAATGAGTATGCAGCAGACCGATTTTCAGCAAAGACATTATGCAATGATGTCAACATGGACTGAAATCTAATAACAATGTTTTATCATCTTTGGAAACTTTATTACTTGTGGAATCCAGGCTGCTCTGAGAACAAAGGGGGTTTCCAACTAAATATGGGAGTTCTTAAAAAAAGTGGCCAGTGAGTCTACATATTACGACTGTTCCTTAAAAAAAAGCATCCCTTACAGCTACTCCTAAAAAGTACTGTGTGAGCCTCCTTGCTGGATCAGTGCTGTTTTTTTAAGCCTGTGCCCTACCACCAGCATTGGTAATGTTGGCAGGCCTTATGCTCACTGCTTTCCAACTTTGAGGTTCTGCGTAAATAATGCCTCACCCATTCCAATGCACCAGTTCCGCTCACAAAAACAATGCCTAACCGCAACAAGGGTTTCTGTTTCACAGTGCTTCCCCGGGACATGTTCTCCCTGACTCTTTGCTCTTTGGATTTTGGCAGGCACGGAGGTGAAAGAGTTCAGCCAGGAGGCTCGGCGTCACACAGTAACAGACGGCGCTGCACATGTTTAGACCCATCACTGAGAGCATGCCTGCAGACATCGCTTTAATGGAAAAACCACATGCACTCATCCACCCGAGGAAGGTGCTGTAATACTTGTTTATGTCTATGTACAGTATGTTTCAAATTTTCCTCTCCTGTTTTTATACTGTTACTTAGAGAATAACTTCCCCTAACATTCTCTACTGTTTTTCTTCCAAAAAAAGAAAAAACTCACACATTCAAGCAGAAAACTTTGTGCTTTATTTTTGCTTTGCGTGAGAACATCTGGAAATTCAAGTGCAGTAAATACTGAGACTAAAACAGATATTTTTGCTTCATGTCTCTACATAATCACTTATTTGGGTCTGGACAAAGAGGTGTGATTTTTCATCCAACCACGGACAGGAGGCAGGATCCTTTCGTCGGTGGCCTTCATTCACACACCAGTTTGTCTTTGACGCGAAACAAACGTCTGTAGTTGAGACAACAGTTTTAAAGAGTTCCTAGAATGTATAAAGTCCTTACAGTCAGCGTTTCTTGTAGCTTTTATTTGGAAGCAGGGTTGGGCATGACAATGACATGACAATATGTTGGTGTTGTGATTATATCAACCTTATGTTAACCGTATATTAACATTTTTTATTAATTTATTGGCAATTTGTTTTCCAATTTGTTTGTTTTATCCTGAACATTGGTCCAGTAGCAGCTGGAAGGGGACTAATCTATTGCAGGGCAAGACACACTTACATGTTTCTTGCTCCACTTAGAGCAGCCAAAGCTACTCTGTACTACTAGCAGGGAGTACAGGGGTGACTCCGCACAGACAGCGTTTAAAGGCAAGAATCCATGTTGCTGTGTGGTACACACTGTACCAATGCAATCAATCCCTCATAAACTACATAGCAGTTGATAGATTTATTGTCTTTCTGAGTTTGCAGCCAGCAGAAAGTGGTTTTGCTGTGAATCATGTGAAAGGCTTAAACGCTGCGGTAAGTGGCAATAACGAAGTGCAAAACGCTTCTCATGTAAATGCAGCCTAACTGCACGCTGTTTGGGATGCAGCCAAAATAGATGTTTTGGTTCATTTTAGCTTTTGCTAAGTTACTTTGGACAGGAGAGTCTGCAAATACTATATGTGTAAATATGTTTTGTATGTAGGTTTATGAGAAGTAGGTTATTTAACAGTTAGATATTCAGCCAATATTATGGGATGGTGAAAATAATCTTTGGGGTGAAGAAATAAGCTAAGTGAAGTGTTTTCTTGGGCATAAATTATATTACATGGACATTCATACTTAAAACATTTAAGTTTTTTAGCTATTATTCTTCCTGGCTTATATTGTTGGTTTAAAATGATCTGGTCATGGGATCTTTAAAGATCTAAATGTAGCCTATTGGTTAAGGTACTGGACCAGTGATCAGAGGGTCGCTGGTTCAAGCCCCAGCACTTTAAAAAAATGTAGCTTTAAATAAATTTGTATACAAATTGAGTCTCTTCTTGCAAATTAGCAAAAATCCTGCACATTAAAGAGATACGATCTCAGCTCTAATGACTTCAGTCTAGTGGTGGGACAATAAAAGCTAAAGAATTCATCAGACATGCAAAAGTACAATGGATATGAATGTTGTAGATTTTAAAGACAGAAACAAGTGAGCATAAACAAATCACATTTTAAAAACAACAGATATTAAAAAGGCATTAGATAAAAATAAATTATTTATATATACAGTGTATCACAAAAGTGAGTACACCCCTCACATTTCTGCAAATATTTTATTATATCTTTTCATGGGACAACACTATAGAACTAAAACTTGGATATAACTTAGAGTAGTCAGTGTACAACTTGTATAGCAGTGTAGATTTACTGTCTTCTGAAAATAACTCAACACACAGCCATTAATGTCTAAATGGCTGGCTACATAAGTGAGTACACCCCACAGTGAACATGTCCAAATTGTGCCCAAAGTGTCAATATTTTGTGTGACCACCATTATTATCCAGCACTGCCTTAACCCTCCTGGGCATGGAGTTCACCAGAGCTGCACAGGTTGCTACTGGAATCCTCTTCCACTCCTCCATGATGACATCACGGAGCTGGTGGATGTTAGACACCTTGAACTCCTCCACCTTCCACTTGAGGATGCGCCACAGGTGCTCAATTGGGTTTAGTCCATCACCTTTACCTTCAGCTTCCTCAGCAAGGCAGTTGTCATCTTGGAGGTTGTGTTTGGGGTCGTTATCCTGTTGGAAAACTGCCATGAGGCCCAGTTTTCGAAGGGAGGGGATCATGCTCTGTTTCAGAATGTCACAGTACATGTTGGAATTCATGTTTCCCTCAATGAACTGCAGCTCCCCAGTGCCAGCAACACTCATGCAGCCCAAGACCATGATGCTACCACCACCATGCTTGACTGTAGGCAAGATACAGTTGTCTTGGTACTTCTCACCAGGGCGCCGCCACACATGCTGGACACCATCTGAGCCAAACAAGTTTATCTTGGTCTCGTCAGACCACAGGGCATTCCAGTAATCCATGTTCTTGGACTGCTTGTTTTCAGCAAACTGTTTGCGGGCTTTCTTGTGCGTCAGCTTCCTTCTGGGATGACGACCATGCAGACCGAGTTGATGCAGAGTGCGGCGTATGGTCTGAGCACTGACAGGCTGACCTCCCACGTCTTCAACCTCTGCAGCAATGCTGGCAGCACTCATGTGTCTATTTTTTAAAGCCAACCTCTGGATATGACGCCGAACACGTGGACTCAACTTCTTTGGTCGACCCTGGCGAAGCCTGTTCCGAGTGGAACCTGTCCTGGAAAACCGCTGTATGACCTTGGCCACCATGCTGTAGCTCAGTTTCAGGGTGTTAGCAATCTTCTTATAGCCCAGGCCATCTTTGTGGAGAGCAACAATTCTATTTCTCACATCCTCAGAGAGTTCTTTGCCATGAGGTGCCATGTTGAATATCCAGTGGCCAGTATGAGAGAATTGTACCCAAAACACCAAATTTAACAGCCCTGCTCCCCATTTACACCTGGGACCTTGACACATGACACCAGGGAGGGACAACGACACATTTGGGCACAATTTGGACATGTTCACTGTGGGGTGTACTCACTTATGTTGCCAGCTATTTAGACATTAATGGCTGTGTGTTGAGTTATTTTCAGAAGACAGTAAATCTACACTGCTATACAAGCTGTACACTGACTACTCTAAGTTATATCCAAGTTTCATGTCTATAGTGTTGTCCCATGAAAAGATATAATGAAATATTTGCAGAAATGTGAGGGGTGTACTCACTTTTGTGATACACTGTATATATACAGTGTATCACAAAAGTGAGTACACCCCTCACATTTCTGCAGATATTTAAGTATATCTTTTCATGGGACAACACTGACAAAATGACACTTTGACACAATGAAAAGTAGTCTGTGTGCAGCTTATATAACAGTGTAAATTTATTCTTCCCTCAAAATAACTCAATATACAGCCATTAATGTCTAAACCACCGGCAACAAAAGTGAGTACACCCCTAAGAGACTACACCCCTAAATGTCCAAATTGAGCACTGCTTGTCATTTTCCCTCCAAAATGTAATGTGATTTGTTAGTGTTACTAGGTCTCAGGTGTGCATAGGGAGCAGGTGTGTTCAATTTAGTAGTACAGCTCTCACACTCTCTCATACTGGTCACTGAAAGTTCCAACATGGCACCTCATGGCAAAGAACTCTCTGAGGATCTTAAAAGACGAATTGTTGCGCTACATGAAGATGGCCAAGGCTTCAAGAAGATTGCCAACACCCTGAAACTGAGCTGCAGCACAGTGGCCAAGATCATCCAGCGTTTTAAAAGAGCAGGGTCCACTCAGAAAAGACCTCGCGTTGGTCATCCAAAGAAGCTGAGTGCACGTGCTCAGCGTCACATCCAACTGCTGTCTTTGAAAGATAGGCGCAGGAGTGCTGTCAGCATTGCTGCAGAGATTGAAAAGGTGGGGGGTCAGCCTGTCAGTGCTCAGACCATACGCCGCACACTACATCAAATTGGTCTGCATGGCTGTCACCCCAGAAGGAAGCCTCTTCTGAAGTCTCTACACAAGAAAGCCCGCAAACAGTTTGCTGAAGACATGTCAACAAAGGACATGGACTACTGGAACCATGTCCTATGGTCTGATGAGACCAAGATTAATTTGTTTGGTTCAGATGGTCTCAAGCATGTGTGGCGGCAATCAGGTGAGGAGTACAAAGATAAGTGTGTCATGCCTACAGTCAAGCATGGTGGTGGGAATGCCATGGTCTGGGGCTGCATGAGTGCAGCAGGTGTTGGGGAGTTACATTTCATTGAGGGACACATGAACTCCAATATGTACTGTGAAATACTGAAGCAGAGCATGATCCCCTCCCTCCGGAAACTGGGTCGCAGGGCAGTGTTCCAGCATGATAATGACCCCAAACACACCTCTAAGACGACCACTGCTTTATTGAAGAGGCTGAGGGTAAAGGTGATGGACTGGCCAAGCATGTCTCCAGACCTAAACCCAATAGAACATCTTTGGGGCATCCTCAAGCGGAAGGTGGAGGAGCGCAAAGTCTCGAATATCCGCCAGCTCCGTGATGTCGTCATGGAGGAGTGGAAAAGCATTCCAGTGGCAACCTGTGAAGCTCTGGTAAACTCCATGCCCAGGAGAGTTAAGGCAGTTCTGGGAAATAATGGTGGCCACACAAAATATTGACACTTCAGGAACTTTCACTAAGGGGTGTACTCACTTTTGTTGCCGGTGGTTTAGACATTAATGGCTGTATATTGAGTTATTTTGAGGGAAGAATACATTTACACTGTTATATAAGCTGCACACAGACTACTTTTCATTGTGTCAAAGTGTCATTTTGTCAGTGTTGTCCCATGAAAAGATATACTTAAATATCTGCAGAAATGTGAGGGGTGTACTCACTTTTGTGATACACTGTATATATATATATATATATATATATATATATATATATATATATATATATATATATATATACAGTATATATATATATATAATAGCTGGGCACTTGTGCTTTCTTATATATTTAGCAATTTGGTTTTTCAAAGCCATACATGTTATTCAGGATTGAGGTATTACACTATGTAATACTCATTTATGCAGGATTAGGTATTTATAGTGCACATATAATCATTCAGAAATGTCCTATCAAAGTCCTTTAGAAGTGCAAAATATTTAGTCTCCATTAGTTGTGTAAAAAAGAGGTTGGGATTGTTGGATCCAACCCAGGAAACTTCAGAGAATTTAACTTGTTGCTTAGTCTGTGTCACCACGTTGAAGCAGTCCTGAAAAGGCATCACCTTAATGTTTTCTTTATAAAAAAATAAACTATTCCATCATTTGTCAAACCAATGGCAATGAATTACCGCTTCCCGTAGCTTCGTTCAAGCCAGCACTGTACGTCTTTTAGGTCGTAATAAAATGGCCCTTTTCCTCCCAGGTATGTAATTTTGTTCTTTTGAACAATGCAGACTCTTTCATAGGCCACACCATAGGCCACATTGGCATTGTTGTCCATGCAGTCAGTCGCCAGCTGGCACTGCGGGGGTAAAGAAAAATGCTCCATCAGCTTCTGCGCTGCCACCAGACGCTCTTCCAGATGGCGATGCTTCCTCATCTCAAATGGAAACAGTTCTATGGGTGGACCAGCCCATCCGTCTGATGGGTGAGCCTCTTCGATGTAGACAAGCAGAAAGTCTGCCACATCTGAAAAGGTTTCGACCAGCCTCCGGAAGACCGGCAGCTGGTTCACAAATGGGGGTCAGGAAGCTGAGCCAAAGTTTACCACCAAAGGCCGACCACACGATTCGAAGTCTAGCAGATGACATTCGCCAGCCATCTTTCTATTATTAGTCCATCGGCAGTTTGCAATCTCGGGCACGCTCACCACTTTAGAGTTTGGAGCTGCCTCCCCCAACTTCACCTGTAAGGACAAATAAAAAAATATATATGTTATTTATTTTGGTAATCATGTCTACATGGGGTTGTTTAGGTGCATTTTACATATTTTTCTTGACATATTTAAACATGATTTGGAAAAAAAACTACAAAAGATTTTGTGAAAATGTTTGGCCCTGTCTTAAGGTGTATATTTTTAGTAAGTTTATGTAATAAACATGTTTGTCAGAGGTCCATCCATCCACCCTTGCATCCATCCTTTCACTCATCTATCCGTACATCCATTAATTTACTCAGCCACTCATCCAATCATCCATCCGTCCACTCTTCCATCCATCTATTTATCCGTCCATCTACTCTTCCATCCATCCATCCATCCATCCATCCATCAATCTACCTACTCTTACTTCCATTCATCAATGTATCTACTCTTACATCCATCCATCCAGCAAAAAAAGCTGGTACAGAGGCGTGTTTAGCCCTGTTTCATCAGCCTTCCTATTATTGAGACTTTTTAATGGTTTGGGAACTGAGGCCACTAATTGTTGCAGTTTTGCAAGTGAAATTTTTCTCCATTTAGCTGTTCAACAGACTGTGGTTGCTGTTGTTTGATTCTCCTCTTCATGCTGCACCATACATTATACTGCAGGCCAGTAAAGTACAAGCATTGTGTCTAAGATTGTGTAGCTCATACAGAATGAGGCCTGGCATCATCTTGCTGAAATAAACATGGACTTCCCAGACAAAGACGTCACCTTGATGCAGCATGTGTCTCTCTAAAATCCCAATATACGCCTCCATGTCAGTGGCACCTTCACATTTTTGCGAGTCACACATGCCATTTGCACTGATGCACTCCCACATCATGACAGACGCCTTTCAATGATAAGTCTAGACGGTAAGTTCCATCTGGCAAAGAGAACTCGACGCCAGTATGAACACTATATTTATTTGAAATCTTGCATTGAGACGTTCTTTCTGAACTGACTGGCAATCGTATCCTGAAGTTTGCACAAAGTGATGAGGGACAACTCATCGTTTGACTGATCCTTTAGTGGATCCTCCCTTTATATCCAATCATGATTCCCTCACCTGTTACCAATTCACTTGATTGTTGTGGAACTTTGTATTGTGTCTCTGTCCAAACTTTTAGGAGTGTTTTGAAATTTATCAGTGAAAACATTGGAAATCTCTCTTTCTAGAAAAAGAAGAACACCTTTATTTGTCATATAAACATACAGTACACATGTATACATTACAACGAAAGAGCACAGGGTCAGCCATTGTACGGTGCCCCTGGAGCAGACAGAGTTAAGGGCCTTGCTCAAGGGCCCAACAGTGGCTGCATAGCAAAGCCTGGATTTAAACCAACAATTTTCCAACTGATAGCCCAAGGCTCAACCCACTAAGCTACCACTGTCCACTACTCAAAAGAATAAACAAATCACATATTCATCTTCATCTATATATTGATTCATTTACAATTTGGCTTGGTAGACCAATAAGTACATCAATATATTAGTGTAGCCCATGTCGGCCACACTGAACCTACTGCACGTTGTGTATAACATACAAACATTTATTATTTAACAAGCTTAGTTTTACTCCATTTAATCCATTTATTATTTCACATTTATAATATCAAGTTTATTTACAGTCATGTGAAAAAGTTAGGACACCCCATGAGAACCTTTGTCTTTTTGAACATATTTAAACATATGGGCATTTGAGCTTCATTTAAACAGTACTGAGAGATGGAGCTTATATGACTAAACAAAAACAACTGAAAAAATTACTTTTATAAAATTACAAGTTATAAAATGTAATGAACAAAAAAGGAAATTTATTGTGAGGAAAAAGTTAGGACACCCTGTGCCCTAATAGCTGGTATTTTCCCCTTTGGCTGAAATAACCTCGATTAGACGTTTCCTATAACCATCTACCAGTTTCTGACATCGACTGGGAGAAAGTTTTTCCCACTCCTCCATGCAGAATTTCTTCAGCTGTGTGAGGTTTGAGGGGTTTCTTGCATGCATAGCCCGTTTCAAATCACCCCACAGCATCTCAATAGTATTAAGATCAAGGTTTTAACTTGGCCATACCAGAACTCTCAATTTCTTTCTTTTGAGCCATTCCTTGGTGGATTTACTGGAATGTTTTGGGTCATTATCATGTTGCATGGTCCACCTCCACTTCAGCTTCAGTTTTTGGACATTTTCCTCAAGCACCCTCTGATAGTGAGAATTCATCATGGATTCTATAATGGAGAGCTCGCCAGGCCCTGCTGCTGCAAAGCAGCCCCAAACCATGACATTTCCACATCCATGCTTCACAGTTGGTATGAGGTTCTTGTGCTTAAATGCTGTGTTTGGTTTGCGCCAAACATGTCTTCTGTTACTGTGCCCAAATAATTCAACTTTAGATTCATCTGTCCAAAGCACATTGTTCCAGAAGTCTTTAGTCTTTAGTTCTTTAGTCTTGCCCTGATGTTTTTTTTAGAGCAAGAGTTTCCTCCTTACTCACCTCCCATGAAAATCAAACGTGTGCTCTTGTCTCTTTCTGATGGTGTATGCATGTACCTTGACATCAACAGTGGCAAGAGCTACCTGTAGGTCCCGTGATGACATTGTAGAATTATTGGAGACTTCTGCATCTTGCGGTCTGCTCTTGGGGTGAACTTGCTAGGACGGCCTGACCTGGCCATGTTGGCAGTTGTTTCAAATGTTCTCCACTAGTAAATTTTTTTATGGACAGTGGAATGGCTAATTTCTAATTGTTTTGAGATTGTTTTAAATCCCTTTCCAGACTCATATGCATCTACAACCTTCTTTCTGAAGGCCTCAGAGAGCTCTTTAGATCTCACCATGGTGATAACACTCACTTCAACAATCAAGAGCAAACCAAACTAATGTCTGAGGTTTAAATAAAACTCAAATGTCCTCTAACGATGGTCTAATCATTGCAGCTGATGTGGTGCACTAGATTCTAATTTTTGACATTTTAAGTAGTAATAAATGTGGGGGTGTCCTAACTTTTTCCTCACAATAAATTTCCATTTTTGTTTATTACATTTTACAACTTGTGTTTAAAAGTAATGTTTAAATTTTTTTTTATATTTATATAAGATAATCTCTCAGTACTGTTCAAATAAAGCTCAAATGTTCATATGTTTACATATGTTCAAAAAGACAAATGTTTTCATGGAGTGTCACATGATTTATCTAATGTGTTTTTGTATGAGCCAAATTGTAAAAAATCACTTTTGACATTGTTTCTATTGAAACACTTGTTGATTTCATTCATCAGCTTGGTCACTTAGGCTGAGCTGTAAGTAAGTGGTGTTGAAACAATAAACTGGCAGACGTACCACATACTACGCTCTGTTAGGCAATCTGATAGACACCAAGTTAAAAAGTAACACTAATAAAGACCCAGACAAGGGCATTGTCCTGCAGGTTCATTGACAGTCTGGAGATCAAAGTTCACCATCAATGATTTTCAATGAAGTTACACGAGAGATACACTGACTAAAATGCAGCCAAGAACCTTTACACTACATTAGACTTTTTATCCATTCAAACGTGTTGCAATAAAGATAAAATCTAAATTTAATATAAAACCCAAATCAGTATGACCTTACACACATACCAAATTGTACTGAAAAGCACTGAAGCATACAAAAGACCCAGTGAATAATTAAAACTAATGGATTTAAATGGACTCTTAATAGTGTCACATTAACATCTGCAGTTTGTAATTAAATTTAACTCGTGTGTTCTGTTGACATTGACTTTACTGTCTTGTTCTTTGAGGTCCCAGAGACCCCAATGTTGTCTGGGAAAAATACAATTACATTGAGTTCAAAATTAACCAAGTTAATTAACCAAATTTACTGGAGAAAGAGAGAAGAGGGAAGACTTTGTAAAGGGCTGTGTGTGTGTGTGTGTGTGTGTGTGTGTGTGTGTGTGTGTGTGTGTGTGTGTGTGTGGGTGTGTGTGTGTGTGTGTGTGTGTGTGTGTGTGTGTGTGTGTGTGTGTGTGTGTGTGTGTGTGTGTGTGTGTGTGTGTAAGAGAGTCAGCTCTACCCTCAACAGAAACTAAAAACATATGAATGTCTGTGGGCTTTAATCATGTATTCTAGCTAGAGTCTTCGAGACCCCAAACAGAGGTGTATAAATAAGTGGTGTTTGAAACGTTGTAAATAATGTAAATAATTATAATAACATTATAATGTCAATAATGTTTATTTGCAGTTTCCATAAAGTTATTAAAAAAACAATGTGTCGAGCTGATTGTCTTAGTTACCCCAAACAGAATATGAGAGGTAAGAATGTTGCTGTTAAAGTGTTCACTGTTGTATATACACCGATCAGCCATAACATTAAAACCACCTTATTGTTTCTACACTCGCTGTCCATTTTATCAGCTCCACTTACCATGTAGAAGCACTTTGTAGTTCTACAATTACTGACTGTAGTCCATCTGTTTCTCTGCATGCTTTGTTAGCCCCCTTTCATGCTATTCTTCAATGATCAGGACCCCCACAGGACCACCACAGAGCAGGTATTATTTGGGTGGTGGATCATTCTCAGCACTGCAGTGACACCGACATGGTGATGGTGTGTTAGTGTGTGTTGTGCTGGTATGAATGGATCAGACACAGCAGTGCTGCTGGAGTTTGTAAATACTGTGTCCACTCACTGTCCACTCTATTAGACACTCCTACCTAGTTGGTCCACCTTGTAGATGTAAAGTCAGAGATGACCTCTCATCTATTGCTGCTGTTTGAGTCGGTCATCTTTGAGATCTTCATCAGTGGTCACGGGATGCTGCCCACGAGGCGCTGTTGGCTGGATATTTTTGGTTGGTGGACTATTCTCAGTCCAGCAGTGACAGTGAGGTGTTTAAAAACTCCAGCAGCACTGCTGTGTCTTATCCACTCATACCAGCATGACACACACTAACACACCACCACCATGTCAGTGTCACTGCAGTGCTGAGAATGATCCACCACCTAAATAATACCTGCTCTGTGGTGGTCCTGTGGGGGTCCTGACCATTGAAGAATAGCATGAAAGGGGGCTAACAAAGCATGCAGAGAAACAGATGGACTACAGTCAGTAATTGTAGGGCTACACAGAGCTGATAAAATGGACAGTGAGTGTAGAAACAAGAAGGTGGTTTTAATGTCATGGTTGGTTGGTGTATAACTAATAAAAACATTTCAGGTATTAAGGTATGTGACTGCACCACTAGATGTGTTTAACCATATCAAGTTGGACTAAATAAATAAAATAAATAAAAAGTGCTTTTTAATGTAGAGTAATATACAGAAATGAGCAGGTGTACAGGCGCTCCTAGTAAAGTCACTAGTAGGAGTGTATACTGTATACCAAATATACAGTTTAATGCATACAATTATAAATAAAATTATAGTAAATATATAGTATCACCATTTTACAATTCTTAAAGTACATGTACACTATTTGATCAAAATTATGTGAACACCTGGTCATTAGTTTGTTTGAATCCAAAACCATATGGATTCCCCCTTTCTATTTGTGGCTATAACAGCACCATAAGTGCACCTGTACACTGTATTGAAATGTCCCACCCACAATGGATTTGCACCCTAGCCCAGAGTATATTAATAAATAAATAAATGAATTTTAACAGGCATGTAAGCACGAAATAAACTTGTACACAAAGACCCCCTTGTGGATGCTTTACGTTACACCTTGTAAACCACTGTGGGACCAGACTGCCACCAATTTCATTAATTAAGCTTATTCATTTTGTGTATTGTTTTGATGCATTGTTTGTGTTCCCTGGGTCACAGTAAAAATCATGGACAAATTGTGGGTTGCTTGAAAAAAAGTTGAAATACCCTGCCCTAGCCCACCACCAGTGAAAGTTTGAGCTCTCTGGTTCCATTATCATCTGGGCACTTGGTGCTCAGTTGACCATGTCTGAGGAAGAGAAGGTGGAGAGGGTTTTCCTTACTGTCACTTCAAATTAGACACCTGCTGTATGGTTGAGGCACCGGCACGAGTAAAGACGGAACACACTGGGCGTTTGAGGTACAACTCTCTGTGAAAATTCCCAGCTGGCCGGTGCAACTTCACACATGTCAGAGGGGGCGGGTGCTAGTCTAAGGTCCTGCTCAGCTAGAGTGGAGGTGGTGCAGGTGGTGGGCAATTAAATATGACTAAATAGGAAAAATGTTGGATAAACAATGTGCAAAATGTCAATGCTGTCAAAGCAACATGCAATAAGAAACTGTGTCCTATGTTCATCTAGATTCGTCAGAGGTGTGAACGGCATAATGTCTCATAGGTTTAGATTGGAACATCGTGTCTATTGAGCCAGTACCGACCCCCATAGTGAGCATCAGATAATCTTAATTCATCACATCCTAAACTGGGTTGTGGTGGGTTTATAGCTTTTTGTGAAGTGCTGGGTTCAAGGCACTATGGTAGAAAGGGTGCCAATACATCAGTGCACAACAAACTCATTTATTCTCTTATCCACACCTAGGGACAGATTAAAATAGGGAGATGCATGGGAACCTTTGTGCGTTGATGGGAGGAATTCCATGCAAACACAGGGAGAATAGCCAAACTTCTCACAGACAGTGACCTGAGGCACCAGTTGGGGGTGATTCATATTATTTAATAATATTTTATTAGTGTTAAAATGAGTAATAAGTTCATTAAGGTCTCATCGTTACATACTGTTATTAATATTGTCATAATTGACAGTGACCAAAATGCAGAATGAATAATGAATAAATGCTGACCTGTTTGTAAGCGTCCAGCAGAAAGCTGTTCCAGATGGAGCGCATCCCGGTTGAGGTGAGCATGCGTTGTCCCGCACCGCCGCCCGACCAGCTCACCATCGATACCACTCGCTTCACCAGCACCACCGAGTCATAGAGCACGAAAAAGAGGCAGTTGGAGAAAAAGCCGGGTAAGATCTGCAGGGTGACCCGCAAATCCGCACTCAGCACTCCCATGCTTACCCCGCACGCAACAGGTTGCCCGCACAGACTTCACCTTGCGCCGATCATGGTTCAGTCCCGCGGGATCAGTCCGTCTGTAACTTCAGGATTGATGCCGGGATGGATGAATGGACTGACGGAGGAGCCGGGCTGTTCCAGGTTCCTCCACAGTAAAGGGTAAAAAGCGGGAGAAGTGAGATAGGACTGGAGCTGCGGGGCCGAACCTTCTACCCTCCCTGCCCACTTTACCCTCCACAAACTCCCAAAACGCACAGGGTGCACAAACAGCCCCGCTCTCACCCAGCTCGCCTTTTATACCTTAAAGCATTGTTGGTTCCCAAATAAAACCTCCTGCTTGATCTCATGCTGAGATTGTGACGTCATCTCTAAATCCAAGCATGCACAGCACGGACAGCGCAAACTTCACCAACACCTGAACCGCAGAGTTAACTCTTACTGTACTGCACCTAAAGTACTAACTATTTAATCCACCTACTACAACCTTTACACTACTGGATTAACTCTTACTGTACTGCACCTAAAGTACTAACTATTTAATCCACCTACTACAACCTTTACACTACTGGATTAACTCTTACTGTACTGCACCTAAAGTACTAACTATTTAATCCACCTACTCCAACCTTTACACTACTGGATTAACTCTTACTGTACTGCACCTAAAGTACTAACTATTTAATCCACCTACTCCAACCTTTACACTACTGGATTAACTCTTACTGTACTGCACCTAAAGTACTAACTATTTAATCCACCTACTCCAACCTTTACACTACTGGATTAACTCTTACTGTACTGCACCTAAAGTACTAACTATTTAATCCACCTACTCCAACCTTTACTCTACTGAATTAACTCTTACTGTACTGCACCTAAAGTACTAACTATTTAATCCACCTACTCTAACCTTTACTGAATTAACTCTTACTGTACTGCACCTAAAGTACTAACTATTTAATCCACCTACTCTAACCTTTACTCTACTGAATTAACTCTTACTGTACTGCACCTAAAGTACTAACTATTTAATCCACCTACTCCAACCTTTACACTACTGGATTAACTCTTACTGTACTGCACCTAAAGTACTAACTATTTAATCCACCTACTCCAACCTTTACACTACTGGATTAACTCTTACTGTACTGCACCTAAAGTACTAACTATTTAATCCACCTACTACAACCTTTACACTACTGGATTAACTCTTACTGTACTGCACCTAAAGTACTAACTATTTAATCCACCTACTCCAACCTTTACACTACTGGATTAACTCTTACTGTACTGCACCTAAAGTACTAACTATTTAATCCACCTACTCCAACCTTTACTCTACTGAATTAACTCTTACTGTACTGCACCTAAAGTACTAACTATTTAATCCACCTACTCTAACCTTTACTGAATTAACTCTTACTGTACTGCACCTAAAGTACTAACTATTTAATCCACCTACTCCAACCTTTACTAACTATTAAACTATTAACAAGACTAAATATACAATATGAATTAAATAATCACAGTACTGAGTGAACTCATACAGGACTAAAATAACTCAGTACTGAAATTAATTATACAGTACTAAATAAACTCTTACAGTAAGCGTCTACAGCACTAAATTACCTACAGTGTAGATTTAAATTAATACTACATTGGGCGGCACTCAGTGGGTGACACTGTCGCCTCACAGCAAGAAGGTCCTGGGTTTGATCCCCAGGTGGGGTGGTCTGGAGTGGAGTGTGGAGTTTGCATGTTCTCCCGTGTCTGTGTGGGTTTCCTCCGGGAGCTCCGGTTCCCTCCCACAGTCCAAAAACATGTGTTTGACATTAAAGACTTGAACTGATGAATCTTGTGTAATGAGTAATTACCGTTTCTGTCATGAATGTAAGTGTGTAAAACATGACGTTAAAATCCTAATAAATAAATAAAATAAATGAATACTAAATTAACTCTTGCAGGATTAAATTAACCCCTATAGTACCGAATTAAATTCTACAGTACTAAGTGAAATGCTACACAACTTAATGAACTTCGACAGTATTTAATTAAATTCTACAGTTCTAAATGAAATATTAGAGGACTAAATGAACCTACAGTACTGTAATAAAATTAGCAGAACTAAATAAACTTTTGCAGGACTATAGTGTTTCTCCAGAACATCCCGTCTTGTGTTTGGGCTTGTTAATGGCTAGTTCATTCTTTCTGTCATGGTATCCATCCATGTTGTTGCTTGCCATCCTGCTTTTTTGCCTTTAACTCCTTCAAGCATAATTGTATTTTTCAATAAATTGATCCTTTTCATAATTTGGCCAAAATAAAAGAGCTTTATCTTGGTTATCTACATTTACATTTTCAGCATTTAGCAGACGCTTTTGTCCAAAGCGACTTACAGTACTGTGACAGTATATTGTCAAAGCAAGTGAGGGTTAAGGGCCTTGCTTAAGGGCTTAACAGTGGCAAAGCAGTGGTAGGGCTTGAACCAGCAACCTTTCCATTACTAATTCAGTACCTTAACCACTAGGATACAGCTGCCCCCTCATCTTACTTAAATACAACACAAATGCTCAGCTGGTTGACTTGTTCAAAGCAGTAATTAGATTGTAAATGTTTTACTGTAAACGTTATACTTTATGTAAACCAAATATGACTGTAATCCCTGTGTTGACTTCAAAAAATGTCCAAAAGTATAAAATAAGCCCTTTCAGATAATATTCAGTCCCAAGCAACCTCTCTGAATGAATTAAACAGATGATGAAGCAGGTTTTTCCACATCCAATCAGACCTGCTTACATTAGCTCCACAGTGAAAATGTACCAGATCCAGATGTCATTGTGAACCTGAGGACTGGGACTTGTTAAGACCACAGCAAGGATATTCAGCTTCATAAGTTGCACATATGGAAAAAACATAAAAATGTGGGTTGAGTAGGAATATGTCTACTCTGTCAACAAGGGCCACTAAGCATCAACAGGCTGCACGACGTAACATATTAGACCTGGTATTGTACAGTGGATATAAAAAGTCTACACGCCCTGTTTCAATGCCAGGGTTTTGTGATGTAAAAAATGAGACCCAGATGAATCAATTTGGAACTTTTTCCATCTTTAATGTGACATATAATCTGATTGGAAAACAAACTGAAACCATATACACATTATCATAGTGTGATAGCATAAATATGTACACCCTTAAGCTGATCTTTTGTTAAATTGCCCTTTGATTTTATGACAGCGTTCTGTCTTTTTGGGTAGCATGGTATATCTTAAAATATCTTTGCCTACTCTTCCAGGCTAAAGTGCATCTCCTGTGCACCTCTTTAGGTAACCCATAGATTTTAACTGAATTCAGGTCTGGACTCTGGCTGTCCATTACTTTTGTTTATGTCCATTACTTTTGTTAATGTTACGGTACTATATGGAGATGAAATTACTCTTTATCTTTTTGGCAGAAGCCCAAAGGATTTGTGCCAAAATTGACTGATATTTGGAACTGTTCATTATTCCCTTCACCTTGACTAAGTCCCCAGTTACAGCTGCAAAAGCCCCAAACCATAATGCTGCCACCACCATGCTATACTGTGGGTATGGTGATGTTTTGATGATGGACAATGTGCCAAAGATACTTTATGGAATTATGGCCAAAAAGTTAAACCATGGTCTTATCAGACCGTAACACATTGTCCCACATGCTTTGGGCTGACTTGATGTAGGTTTCTTGTATATTTTTCTTTGTAAGAAGTCTTCCATATTGTTACCCTACCTCATAGACCAGACATATGAGGAACACGGGGGGTTGTTTTCACATGATGTACTCAACAAATACTTGCCAGAAATTCATGCAGCCCATTTAATGTTGCTATAAGCCTTCCTTTTGTCTTTGTATCAGTTTTGGAGGGACATCCAGTTCTTGGTAATGTAACTGTTGTGCCATACTTTATTCAGTTGTTGATGACGTATTCACTGTCACTGTGTTCCTTGGTATATGTAATGCCTTAAAATGTTTGTACCCTTCTCCTAACTGATGACTTTGTAAGCTCTTTGCGGATCGTGGCCTTTGTTGTAAGATGCAACTAAGAAAATGTCAGAAAAATCTGACTAGAAGAGCTGAACTTTATATGAGATTAATCACTTTAATTGATGGCAGGTACTGACTTTTATTTAACATTAGTTTGACAGTGATGTGGCTCAGGTGGCTCAGTAGAAACACACACTGGTACACCAGAGCTGGGATCTCGAATACCTCATATCGAGTCTCAGCTCTGCCTGCCGGCCTGTTGTTCAGATAGGGGTGGCTTATTGAAGTCGGATAGGGACTCTCTCATGGCTGATGCAATTATGACCTCTGCTGGCTGATTGATGGCACCTGCACAGAGACGGGAAAAGAGTGCTGTCAGGGTGTGTCTCTCTGTACACAGTGCTGATCCGCATTGCACTCGTCGTGTCAAGTGTAGGTGAGAAAATGCATACGGCTGCTGCCCACGTGTCGGAGGGGGCTGGGTTTAGCTTCACTCTCCTCAATCGGAGCGGGGATCGGCATTGGTGGAGAGGAATTGGATGCGCTAAAAGGGAGAAAAAGGGGAGAAAATGCATAAACAAAATATTTAAAAAAAGTTTGAAAGTGATTGGTTAATTCAGAACATAGTCACACCCAATTATAAGAAGGTGTGCACACTTATGCAACCACATTATTTTATTTATTTTTTTATTTTTTTACCTCTAAAACAATTTCACTCTGTTTTTCCATTAAACTGCAAATATTTTATGTCACATTAAAGGTGAAAATAGATCTTTTTTTAACATTACACAATCCTAATTTAATCAAATGAGGACTTTTTATGGTTTTTTCTGCCTCTTTAAAATCTGTTTTACTTAATTAATTACTAAATAACTACAAAAGTAGAAGCCGCTGTTCCAACTTTTTTCGAGTGATGTGCAGGCATAACATTCTAAATGTGTTTGTATTTACAAAATACAATTAATTTGATTAGTAAAAACACTGAAAATCTTTTATTTCTACTTTTATTAGTTAAATAAAGATTAAAGAGAATTAAAGAGACAGATACTTTTTTTTATTGTATTTTTTAAAATGTCCCAACTCTTCTGAAAATGGGGTATGTAATTAAAGGTCAAAAGTTCAGGGTTCCTTATTCGGGACATATAATATTTGCTCGTTGCATACCTCACTGGCTCAGGAATCTTATCCGAGCTAATCAACATCAACAGCACAACGATTCCTTTGTCCTATGGCCATTTGCATCTCAAACACAAACATCAGTCTTTTGTGCTCACAGTGCATATAGAGGATGTCACATATAAACACTTTCACCTTAGATCTTCGTCCAAAAGAAAACATGGAGGATAGTGGGGGTTGGAGGAATTATAAAAACATGTTTTGCTTAAATATCAGTGACTCCCATATGAATAGTGCCATAACAATAGCAGGATTGATGAGCGGGGTGGACAGTGGCCAGTGCTTTCCCTTTAACATCTTTATGTAACCAGCTGTTTGACCCTTTTTGACTTGACATTTAGCCCTTGGTTGTGCATGGATTGGGTCAGTGGATTTATCTTGCCAAACACCACACAATTACCCAAGTTTGCTCTTTAGGAAAACATTTAGGGGTGCAATCTAACATCACTGCTGCAGAAAATAAAATCTAACAAGCTGTAGCTGGCCGAATACTGCTAATATGTTTTTAGTTCTTCTCCTTTCTTGCTAACCATTAAACACATTTTTTTTTCTTTTTAGTTGCTTTATAAAAGCGTCATGGGATAAGAAAATAAGTAAGAAATGCATTAAATCTGGTAATACCTTTTAAAATTTCATGTACAGTAATCAATCACATAATTATGTACACCTATATGGTACACACATTCATTTATTATTTTATAAGCTACACCTACCGTACAGATAAACTTTGTGGGTATATTATTACTGACTGTGGCTCTTCTGTTTCTCTGTACACTTTACCCCATTTATAAATGCTTGCCTTTGGTTACTGTCTGCAGGAAGTTTCAAAAGGTGTCCCTCACAGCAAGAAGGTCCTGGGTTCGATCCCCAGGTGGGGTGGTCCGGGTCCTTTCTGTGTGGAGTTTGCACGTTCTCCCGTGTCCACGTGGGTTTTCTCTGGGAGCTTCGGTTTCCTCCCACAGTCCAAAGACATGCAAGTGAGGTGAACTGGAGACACTAAAATTGTCCACGACTGTGTTTGATATAACCTTGTGAACTGATGAATTTTAACATTAAAATCCTAATAAACAAACAAACAAACAATCTCATAAATGCAGAAGGTGCATTGGCCGCTTGCTCTAAATGCTCCTAGGTGTAGCAAAGTGAGTAAATGTGTGTGGGTTGCCCTGCACTGAATTGGCACTTTGTCCAAGGTGTGTGAAGCCCTTGCAGCCAAAGTTTACAAGTGCTGACCTACCCATACCCACCTTGACCCTGAGGATATACATGTGACTAAAGATGATGATTATTATTATTGCCCAGTGATAGACTGGTGCCCTTTCTAGGATATTGATACCTTGCACCTAAATTCATTTATGTGTGAGCATACTTGGCCAAAAAAGCCTGTATCTGTGATTCTGTGTGCACCACTGAAGCCACTGCAACACTGACCAGGACAAATCAGTTGATGAAAATGTATTAAAAAAAAAAAAAAAGAGAAATCAGGATGATCAAAATTTACTGAACATGAAAAAAGCAACTAACTGATACTTTGATCTGGATTTTGGTTATACAGAACAGTTTGTCACACTCAGGTAGTTTCTTTTGGACTTGAGCTTTATTGAATAAATATTGGTCTAGTTATGGAGTTTTGTATCTGTATATTTGTGTTAAACATCATGTTTGTGTAATACATTTGCCAAACAGGCTGTATGAAAAGAGTTTAAAGCCAGTCAGAGACATGTGGCACGAAATCTGTGTTTCAAAGCCCATTCATGCTATTGTGTTAAGTCTCTAAGAGAAAGAGGACGGTCTGGTCTTTTTGTGTTTGATGAAGTCGCAACCATGGCAACCTGTGTTTCCTTTAAATAGATATTAAAATAAATGAGATCGCTGTCGTCCACCTTTCATTACGGATAAAACTTTATAAATGTCGTTTCATGAGTCGCCTTACATTTGTTGGTTAAAAAATACTAAACTCACAGAGCTCGTAGAAGTGTAAATGAAACCTTGAATCTTTGTTTGTCGAATTTCTTTTAATAGCGGACAAAAGACATTCACAGAGTAAGAGAACATGCTGTCTTTTTCAGCTGCTGTAAACAATACTGTAGGAAGCAGGTTCATAACAGCAACAGAACGGATTCTGTACAGGATCAATGGGTGAGTCAGACTTTAAACTGTCAAAGAACAAACAAGAGGAAATAAAGGAAGTGAGAAGGGTGGAACAGTGCGACAAATCTTCAAAAATCTGCCAAAACCAGACGTCCATTGATGAAGAAACAATTCCTGTCATTAGATTTTGTCCAATGTAACACCTTGCCAATCTGACTGGTTTGATGTTGCACTGACTTGTATGTACAGTACAGTTTATAAAAGGTGTTTTGTGCTAATATAAAAACAAAGATCTAAATACAAATTAAGGTATTTACATCTGGTTTGACAAGATACCCACATACAAAAGAATTTTGATAGACAGACAAACAGACAGACAGACAGACAGATAGATAGATACTTTATTAATCCTGTAAATTAGTAAATTAAGGATACTTGATACTTTATTATTATTAATTATTATTAATAGTAACTTTATTATTAACTCTATTATTAATAATAATTAACAATAATTAATTAATAATTAATTAACACAATTAAAATCAATTAAAATTCAAATGAATTAATTAAATTAGGCAATTACATTAATTAATTAATTACAACTGATTAATTAATAATTAACTTTATTATAAATAATAACTTTGTTATTATTTATTATTATTAATAGTAAATATTGGATTTGTTTCTGTAACATGACAGCTGCTTAACGCTTTAATGGTCTGCTAAACCATTTGGTTGAGCTTACTTTCAGTCTAAAAACTTGGGTAAAAAATAAGCTGTATTTTGGGCAGACCCAGGTGGCACAGCGGGATATTCAGCTAGCACACCAGCTCTGAGATTCTGAACTCCTCGGTTTGAAACGCAGCATTGCTACCGGTGGTTTTGGGTGCCATAAACTTGTGAACTGATGAATCTTGTGTAACGAATAACTACTGTTTCTGTCATGAATGTAACCAAAGTGTAAAACATGACGTTAAAATCCTAATAAATATATAAACATCTCATTAGTCATTGTGTCCACTTTGTTTTTAAATTTTGGTCTTGGGGTTGGTGTTGCGAAAGCTGATTCTAGCTTTTTCTCCAGCGCTGGGAGAAAACCCTGGCCTCAGGTGGATTGTGGATCTGTTGGCTAACGTGGTATTTAACTTGGCTGCGTTTATGAATGATGCTTTTCTTAGGCTCATTCCAGGTGTTTTTACTGGGACCCTGCGTTGCTCAGAAACCGAACAGTCCTGCCAACTTAATTTCCTTTGTAAAAACACATTGTCTGCCTGATGTGTCTTTCTCTTCCTCGAGAACTGAACTGCTGCATCTGAACGCTACAGCTTGGCCTGCTCCCGATGTCTATAGCTGTCGCATCGCTTTTAAAATAGCTTGACATTCCCACTATATCCATTGTGACTCAGGTCACAAACTGTGTGCTTCAGTAACCTACAATAACACTTATAAAATATCTTCCATCTGGTCTTTTGAGTGGATCTGCAGATCTGACACAGAGTAGGAGAAACTTTCACCTTCTACAGCAGCTATGAAAATCAATTTTTTTTTTATCAGCCTGACCAAACTATAAAAAAGTTAATGTTGCTCTTTTTAACTGTCATCACTCACAAACAAGGCTGTCAAGGCTGTTGTGTAAAAAACAAATGACATTTTAAAACAAATCCAATATTTTATAGATAAATGAATAATACAAATAAAGAAAGTATCCTCACATAAATAAATTTGGCTGGAAAATCCCCTACCTGGCAACTTTGTGAAGTGCCGTGAACCAGGCGAGTGCCAGTACCCTCTGCTGTTTAAAGTAAAAATCAATTCATCGTAAATGAATAACCGATTCGATTTTTAACTGCCTTGTGGTGCGTCATTACATCCCTACTGGTAGCAACCAAACAATTACTTGGATTTAAACTTGATTTCACCCCCCTGGCTGTAGGTGACAAAATGCATACGGCTGCTGCCCACGTGTCGGAGCGGGTTAGCTTCATTCTCCTCAATCAGAGCGGGGATCGGCATGGGTGGAGACGAAGCATGAATCGGGTAATTGTACGTGCTAAAAGGGAGAAAAAGGGGAGAAAATGCATAAACAAAAAAATAAAATATAAATAAATAAATAAATAATAAAAAACAATATATATATATATATATATATATATATATATATATATATATATATATATATATATATATATACAGTATATATACACACACACATTTTTTTATATACATATTTTTTAAAAGTAAAATTAACAGTTTACATGCAGCCAGATAATTCATTAGTCCAACTAACAGCTCAATCAAAATAATATATGTCCATGCATTCCGAGTACAATTTCTATCTGATTGAGTGAGGTGGGTAATCTCTTAAATAATCCATTAAATAAAAGAATAATAGCCATGTAAACACCGGCATCAGATTACATTCACACTCAGATTACATTTACAATCAGAAAGTTTAAATTCATTCTGAACATGTGCATTGCATCATAGTGGAAGCATAGACGGAATGAAAAACTTTAAGAAGTTTAAGCTGCAAACTTCAAAAGACCTAAAAATAATAACATTTTAATAAGTGAATGTAAAAGAAAAGAAGGCATTTGTAGCCTAGCGGTTAAGATACTGGACTAGTAAGCAGAAGGTCACTGGTTCAAAACCTCACCACTGCCAGGTTGCCACTGTTGGGCCCTTGAGCAAAGCCTTTAACCCTCAATTGCTTATACTGTAAGCGTCTGCTAAATGCCTAAAATGTAAAATGTAAAAGACATTTCCTGAGTCCGCCAGCAATTAAAAAAAATGAACACACCTACTGGTAACATCCTGCTGCTCCTCTTACTCTGACTGGACTCGATGGACATGATGCTCGTTGTCATGGTAACCTGTGGTACTCTACACACGTGGGTAATTTTGGATCTGATTACTAGTAAACAGAAATTTGTTATCAGATTGTTAAATAGAGTGTAAATATAAAGACCTCAGTCTCCATCTGTAATCGGAATTAATTCAGTCGGATTGGAGAAAATCTTTGCATGTTATTTCCACTCTGACATCGAATCTGCTGAAGTTTCCTTCCCTTTTAGAGATGTACTTTTACTTATTCAACATACAAACATTAACTAGTCAGAAAATCAAAAACATGTTTCTTAGATCCAGCTCTTACATCAGTTCTTAAAGCCTCACTGTCATTGCTGTTCCTATTTATCACACAGTAAAACAGTCTATGGCTTCTGCTCAGGTCCATTTATTTTTAAACTGCCTCTGTTACCTATTTTTTTTAAAAACCTACTCTTACTCTTAACATTACTGACCTTGGTAATTACAGACCCATTCCTAATTTGCCCTTTCATTCAAAGGTTCTAAAAAGGTAGTGGTTGTTAAACATGTACAAGAATGACTTTCATCCCACCACAGAGACAGCTTTTATTAAGGCTGGTTAATGACCTTCTTTACTCTGCAGATACTGGTCTTATTAACATTCTTCTTTTAGCTCCAAGTGCTGCATTTGACACAGTTAACCAGAGTATTTAACTGGCTGACTTCATTCATATCTAGACACAAGTGAATCTGCCTTACCTGGTTTGAATCTTACCTTAATGAAAGACATCTCACTTGGTTTGATTCTATCAAGGTACGCCATAGGGATCAATTTTAGGTCTTTTATTATTATTATTATTATTAGTAGTAGTAGTAGTATTACTAGGGATCTTCAAAAAGTTTCTGCACTTTTATATTTTGGTTGTAAACGGTGAGGGTGGGAGGAGTAGTAATTGGTCGTGTCTGAGAGACTGAGAGACACTTATAGTCCGAATTTGGCACCATCTGATTTCCAACTTTTTGGATGCTTAAAGAAGCTTTAAGGGGAGGAAGATTTTCATGTGATGATGATGTGAAAGCAGCGCTGCATCAGTGGCTACACGCTTAACCAAAAACATTTTTTGCTGATGACAAAAAGTTGGTACGACGCTGGAAAAATGCATCGGAAAGTGATTTATGTAGAAAAGTAATGTAATTTGTTTTTGAAATTCTTAATACATAGAGTTAAAAAAACTTCTGACACTTTTTGAAGAACCCTCATATTATTATTATTTTATTGTTATTATTGTTATTAATTTTTAATCTATATGCTATTGCTTGGTTCAAATATGTGTAACCATGTTTTAACCTTTCATTTATATGCTGATGATTATTAACTCTACCTACATACGCGCCCAACTGCTTCTTTCCACATACAAATCTGTTGTAGTCAGAGATATTAAACATTGGATGTTGTTATTAAATGGTACTGCAATAAAACAAAAGTAATGCTGATAGGTATTTTCTCTTTCACTACTCCTTCTACTGCTGCTAAAAAACCAAGGAGTCATCTTTTAGTCCACACTCGCGTTCCAATCACATTAATTCAGTCTCTAAATCCTCTTTCTATCATCTTTGTTACATTGCTCGACTCCATGCTTATCTCAGCTTTCATGATGCAGAGATATTGCCCCATGTGTTTATCTCTTCACATTTGCATTAGTGTAACTCATTTTTTGGTCTCCCTTCTAAATATCTAAAGGAACTGCAATGCATACAAATCTGTGCTGCCTGGCTTCACACTCACACTGGGAATTCAGCCCATATCTCTCCTCTGCTTTAACAACTTCTCGTTCCAGCTCATATCTAGTTTAAAATACTCATTTATACATTTAAAGGACTAGATGGATCTGCTCCTTCTGCTAAGTTCCATACACACCAGCTTGTTAAGTTAGATCTTTCTTACCATCTTTCTCACTAAATTATCTACTGTTGGCACCAGATCTTTCAGTGTCACTCACCTCAAACTTGCAAACTTGCAACCTCAACACTTCAGAGCAAGTCTTTCCACATTTAAATCAGAACCTTTTTACTCAGTGCTTCTCCCCTCTATGCATGATTCTGTCAGTCCCGTTGCTATAATTGTTATATGTGAGACAGTGGTAGCCTAGTGGGTAGAGCGTTGGGCTATCAATTGAAAGTTTGGAAGTTCGAATACCAGCTCTGCTCTTCAGTCACTGTTGGCCCCTAACCCTAGGGGCACCATACACTGACTGACCCTGTGCTCTGACCCCAGCTTCCAAACAAGCTGGAAAATGCTGAAAAAAGATCACAGTATTGTAAACCTGTATATATACACTGATCAGCCATAACATTAAAACCACCTCCTTGTTTGTACACTCACTGTCCATTTTATCAGCTCCACTTACCATATAGAAGCACTTTGTAGTTCTACAATTACTGACTGTAGTCCATCTGTTTCTCTGCATGCTTTGTTAACCCCCTTTCATGCCATTCTTCAATGGTCAGGACCCCCAGAGGACCACCACAGAGCAGGTATTATTTAGGTGGTGGATGATTCTCAGCACTGCAGTGACACTGACATGGTGGTGCTGTGTTAGTGTGTGTTGTGCTGGTATGAGTGGATCAGACACAGCAATGCTTATGGAGTTTTTAAACACCTCAGTGTCACTGCTGGACTGAGAATAGTCCATCAACTAAAAATATTCAGCCAACAGCGCCTCATGGGCAGCTCATGGGCAGCGCCTCATGGGCTGTAACCAATGATGAAGGTCTAGAAGATGACCAACTCAAACAGCAGCAATAGATGAGCGATCATCTCTAACTTTACATCTGCAAGGTGGATCAACTAGGTAGGAGTGTCTAATAGAGTGGACAGTGAGTGGACACTGTATTTAAAAACTCAAGCAGCGCTGCTGTGTCTGATCCACTCATACCAGCACAACACACACTAATACACCACCACCATGTCAGTGTCACTGCAGTGCTGAGTATGATCCACCACCTAAATAATACCTGCTCTGTGGGGGTCCTGACCATTGAAGAACAGGGTGAAAGCAGGTCAAAAAGGTATGCAGAGAAACAGATGGACTACAGTCAGTAATTGTAGAACTACAAAGTGCTACTATATGGTAAGTGGAGCTGATAAAATGGACAGCGAGTGTAGAAACAAGGAGGTGGTTTTAATGTTATGGCTGATCAGTGTGTATATATGACAAATAAAGGTGTTCTAATTAATAATCTGCTATTATTACTGATTTATTATTTATTATTATTATTATTATTTTATTGCTATTATATTATTGTTGCTAGTAAAATTGTTGTTATTATTTCGAGCTTTCTCCATCTTTCCTTCTTTATCTTTTATATGTCACATCTTTTCCCTCATGCCTCTATAATTTCTTATTTCCCTCCTGTTTGTGTTTCAATTTGGTCTCATGCCATCCTTCATCTTTCCTGCTAGCATTCTTTCCACATCTTTGTCTCTAATCTACACTACTATGTTAAACAGCCTTACATAAATCGTGTATTGAATTGATTTCTAGCCCAATCTGGGGATTAACAGCAAACATCAAACTGGTAATAGACTCACATGAAGCACTATAGAATCATATAAAGGAATTGTATGCTGCTAAAATACTCATTCTTAACAATAAGAGGGATTATTTAATCAGAGAGGTCAGGCACTTTGTGATGTACACAGTATCTAATAAAATTAGCACCTCTGTTAAAGCAGGTTACACCACCAATTCTGTACCTTTTAATACTAATCCATTCCAAAGCCATATTAAATGAGATGAGGGATTATCAGATTATAGTTTTGTTTCACATTTTTACCCTAGGCTCTTTAAGCACAGTGTTCTAATTACCAGCATGGACAACCTCAGATTACCCAAAATACTCAAAATGGTTAAGCCAGTCTGTGTTTTTCAACATCTTTGCATATGAATCATTCCTTAAAGAAGCATCATCATCCTGATGCAGGCAGCTTAAGATTGGCTAGTATGTCGGCTACCAAAGGGTTTTATCACATAAAGACACAGACATAATGAATCTGAGAAAGCTGGCCAGCTGTCTTCAGTCCAGCCGATTGCTGAAGTGTCTGAAGAGATTGTTGACATTATCCCAGTCCATACTACATGCTTACACATGATCATTATACCACAAATACAAAATAATAGCACAGAGAACCCATGACAGGGATCAATAATAAACTGGTACTAATATTCTCCTTTATGGATCTGGTTCTTTTGTGTTGTTGTATTAAAGGTGCTTTTGTACTTTAGTGAACTTTAAGGCTATGTTACTAGGAGCTAAGGAGCTATATATATATATATATATATATATATATATATATATATATATATATACAGTGTATCACAAAAGTGAGTACACCCCTCACATTTCTGCAGATATTTAAGTATATCTTTTCATGGGACAACACTGACAAAATGACACTTTGACACAATGAAAAGTAGTCTGTGTGCAGCTTATATAACAGTGTAAATTTATTCTTCCCTCAAAATAACTCAATATACAGCCATTAATGTCTAAACCACCGGCAACAAAAGTGAGTACACCCCTAAGAGACTACACCCCTAAATGTCCAAATTGAGCACTGCTTGTCATTTTCCCTCCAAAATGTCATGTGATTTGTTAGTGTTACTAGGTCTCAGGTGTGCATAGGGAGCAGGTGTGTTCAATTTAGTAGTACAGCTCTCACACTCTCTCATACTGGTCACTGAAAGTTCCAACATGGCACCTCATGGCAAAAAACTCTCTGAGGATCTTAAAAGACGAATTGTTGCGCTACATGAAGATGGCCAAGGCTACAAGAAGATTGCCAACACCCTGAAACTGAGCTGAAGCACAGTGGCCAAGATCATCCAGCGTTTTAAAAGAGCAGGGTCCACTCAGAACAGACCTCGCGTTGGTCGTCCAAAGAAGCTGAGTGCACATGCTCAGCGTCACAACCAACTGCTGTCTTTGAAAGATAGGCGCAGGAGTGCTGTCAGCATTGCTGCAGAGATTGAAAAGGTGGGGGGTCAGCCTGTCAGTGCTCAGACCATACGCCGCACACTACATCAAATTGGTCTGCATGGCTGTCACCCCAGAAGGAAGCCTCTTCTGAAGTCTCTACACAAGAAAGCCCGCAAACAGTTTGCTGAAGACATGTCAACAAAGGACATGGATTACTGGAACCATGTCCTATGGTCTGATGAGACCAAGATTAATTTGTTTGGTTCAGATGGTCTCAAGCATGTGTGGCGGCAATCAGGTGAGGAGTACAAAGATAAGTGTGTCATGCCTACAGTCAAGCATGGTGGTGGGAATGCCATGGTCTGGGGCTGCATGAGTGCAGCAGGTGTTGGGGAGTTACATTTCATTGAGGGACACATGAACTCCAATATGTACTGTGAAATACTGAAGCAGAGCATGATCCCCTCCCTCTGGAAACTGGGTCGCAGGGCAGTGTTTCAGCATGATAATGACCCCAAACACACCTCTAAGACGACCACTGCTTTATTGAAGAGGCTGAGGGTAAAGGTGATGGACTGGCCAAGCATGTCTCCAGACCTAAACCCAATAGAACATCTTTGGGGCATCCTCAAGCGGAAGGTGGAGGAGCGCAAAGTCTCGAATATCCGCCAGCTCCGTGATGTCATCATGGAGGAGTGGAAAAGCATTCCAGTGGCAACCTGTGAAGCTCTGGTAAACTCCATGCCCAGGAGAGTTAAGGCAGTTCTGGGAAATAATGGTGGCCACACAAAATATTGACACTTCAGGAACTTTCACTAAGGGGTGTACTCACTTTTGTTGCTGGTGGTTTAGACATTAATGGCTGTATATTGAGTTATTTTGAGGGAAGAATAAATTTACACTGTTATATAAGCTGCACACAGACTACTTTTCATTGTGTCAAAGTGTCATTTTGTCAGTGTTGTCCCATGAAAAGATATACTTAAATATCTGCAGAAATGTGAGGGGTGTACTCACTTTTGTGATACACTGTATATATATATTTCCCTAGTCATATACAATTACCCAATTGCATTACGCTTCCTCTCTACTGATGTTAACCTCTGACTGAGGAGAGCCCTGACTAACACACGCCCCCTCAGACACGTGCTCAGTAGCCAACTGCATTTTTTTCACCTGCACAAGGTGACTTCATATGCGGATCAGCTTGGTGTAAGGAGAGACACACCCTGATCCCCATTATCCCTCGTCTCTGCGCAGCCACTATCAATCACCTGGCACGTTCCCCTGGAACAACAAGCCAATTGTTGATCCTGTAGGCACCCAGCCTGCCGGGTGGCAGAGCTGAGATTTGAACCGACGAGTTTGAGATGTCAGCTCTAGTGTGCTCGTGTGTTTTACATTTACATTTACATTTTCAGCATTTAGCAGACGCTTTTATCCAAAGCGACTTACACAATGAGCAATTGAGGGTTAAGGGCCTTGCTCAGGGACCCAACAGTGGCAACTTGGTGGTGGCGGGGCTTGAACCGGCAACCTTCTGTTTACTAGTCCAGTGCCTTAACCACTGAGCTATCACTGGGCCTCGCTGAATGCTCGGAGCTGAATATTTTTTAATAGGGTCATCCCTGCTAAGGCTACAGACCAGACAATGAGCAATCCTAAAGACCCTCATTAAAAGGTAAAAAGAAATATGTACACCCTGACTAAATAACTTTTACCAGTACTCATACCTGAAGCTAGTTCTGGGAGGAGTGTGCATGGATGTGCCATGTGGCACTATCTTGGGCTCATCACCTGACCTTATTGGGAAAATAAAGTGTGACTTTAATGGATGGAAAAAGTATAAAGAAATGCATAATATAAAAAGGTATGTGCTAGTTATAATTACCCTGATGTCCACATAAACTATGGGTTTTAGTTTTGATCAAACTCCTTGATGGAGAATGGTCTTTCTCCTACTCTGGAGCTGCCCAAGAGTAAAGCCACAGGCAGTTATTGGAAACTTACACCCCCCTGGCTGATAGCCATAAAACAGTGGTTACTATAAAGCATTAAGTTTACGGAAAGAAATAGCTGGCTGTTGTTCATGTGTAAGAATTGATTTGATCAATCGATTGTGTGTGTCATATCAATTCAAGTAATGTGTTGCATAGCAAGAGTCTGAGTCGTCATAAGGAAGCTGCCAAGCTGAAGTAGCAGGCCTTCTGAGTAATGCTCACGAAAGGTTTTCCATATTCAGTAGAATGCACGAAGGCCAAAAAGGATGCTGCTAAAGTAGTTGCAGAAGTGAAAGCTTGGGCATGTAAAAATACTTTCATGTGGCCCCTTAGATGTTCTGGCAAATGGCCTGGTGCCTTAAGCTGTGCAAAGCAAGTATGGGAAATTGTTACCATTACTGAGAATACAGTTGAGCAGTGGAATAAAATTTTTGAGAAACTCCTCAACCAAGCTGATAGGGCTTTTCTCAGGAGGCAGTGCCTATGAGATATCACTAGAATAATTCAAGTTCAGCATTAAAGCTGAGGTTATTGTGGTGGTTTAGCCTCTTGGGTGGTATGGCTGAAGGTGTGGATATGATTCGAAGGCACTAAACAGAGCTGGGGTTGTGTGGTTAAAATGCCTGTTTAATATTACACAGAAATGCTTTTTAGACTAGCAAACCAAGGTTGTGATAAAGTTAACCGAAGGTATATTTCAGTTACAGGGGAATCACACATTTCGGAATTACAAGTTTCATCCTAGCAGAGGAAAACTGGTCCAGCATTTTTTTGCACAAGGATGTAAAAGGCCATGAGATCATGCCAATGCAAACCACATGTGTTTTGTGGACATGGAAAATTTGTGATTGTGTGCCTCAGCACAACAACAGGTATGTCTGCACACAAGGAATTTGTTTCCAGCTGTTGGTAGCTCTCTACAATATACAGACAATACAGTACACAGACAAAACAACATGCAGACCATGTGCATATTTTAAATAATAAAATAAATATATATAATTTCATTATTATTTCATTTTTATTATTTATCTTGTGATTTTTTTTTTTTGTATATACAGTGGACCCTTGACTTACGAATTTAATTGGTTCCGAATGGCTGTTCTTAAGTCAAAATGTTCGTTAGTTAAACCTATTTTTCCCATAAGAAATAATGTAAATATAATTAATTCGTGCCAGACCTCCCAAAGCACCCCCTTACATAACCTTTCTAATGTCTTAAATGGTCTTTTTTGTTATAAATACAAGTATATTTTCCCTTAATCTTAAATTATAGAATAGACATTACTGTAATAAACAATAATAAACAACAATACACAGTAGTACTGTACATAAAAAACACATCACATTTCAGTACAGTACGTGTGCTGTACCATACACCGTAATGTTTCCTTCTTTTTTATAAAATGTATCTACCAGAAACAACAATAACTCTCATATTTCTCTATTATTTCCTTCTTTATTTCAATAATGTTGTATTTTGTAGGTGTAATTGCATGAAAGAAAGAATACTTTACTCAGCAGACTTCCTTCTTCTCTCTCACTCACTGTCCCCGCTGTCTGATACACAGTGACAGCTACTGGCAGGAGTAATTATACAACAACAAATGTAATAGATTTGTTCATTTTCTCACCACTAAGCTTTCTCTGCACCATATTTGAGGCCATTTTAATATTGAATTTTACAAAATATAAAGACAACACCGAAAAAACATTGTCCGCTGTCCGAATGTGTGCTCACGGTATATATACATATATTTATATATAAAGAGAGAGAGGGAGATGCTCGGAGTCAACTTGTTCGTGACGTCACGTGTTTCACGAATTTCGGTTCGTAATCTGAAATTTGTTCGTACATTAAGTTGAAACAGTTCGTTCGGAACCCAAAATATTCGTATGGTAAACCGTTCGGAACTCAAGGGTCTACTGTATGTAAATTTTTGCTTGATGTTTCGTCTGTGCTGAGCTACCAACAGCCAGAAACAAATTCCTTGTGTGTGCAGACATACCTGTTGTTGTGCTGAGGCACACAATCACAAATTTTCCATGTCCACAAAACACATGTGGTTTGCACTGGCATGATCTCATGGCCTTTTACATCCCTGTGCAAAAAATTGTGATAATTTTTTTCTGCCTGGTTTCTGGTTCTTGTTGTGTAGAAGCACCAATGATATTCTCTGCTGTTTTAACAACTCTTTGAAGTCTGCATCCGCCCTGTTCCTGTGAGAGGTACTTTATACCGTGGGAGGTACTGAGGTAGCTGTAATAGTTGTTTTGGCTTTTGTATCAATTGTTCAAAGTCATTAAAAGTTGGTGTTAGTCTTAAAGGGTGCATTTTACATCTTATCTTTACACCTGTTGATACTCCATTGATAGAATAATGAGGAGCAAGATCTGTTTGAAAACTGTACAGCATGGGGAACTCGATTATTATTTTTTTATTTCTTTTTTGGAACTGGAACATTTCTGTAATTTTGCTTCATTTTGAACTTGAACATTGCACAGTGTAAAGCAGAGATAAAAATCAGCACCTTCAAATCAGAGGCCATGGATCTCTAATAATGAGGAGTGAGGAAGGAGGACCTGCTCCAATAAATTTAAACATCCAATGACTTTGTTTATGATTGAAAGTGAAGAACATAATATTAACTGGTAACTGTTATGTGGCAGCTGCTGAAGTTTGTGAGTTCGTGTCCATCTGTGTTGCTATTTTGGCTGGCATAGGAGGCACGGAGGTGTAGATGATTAATGTCTTAGAAGGAATGGCTCCAGAACAGAGATGGGGACTCGAGTCTGAGACTCGAGTCGAGTCGCACGTAAGTCACACACAGCGACACACAGAGCAAATGAATCGGACTCGACTCGTGACTCACAAAAAATTACTTGTAGACAACAAAAGTCAGCAGCATGTGTTAACATTAGTTACGTGTGACAATTATATATATATATATATATATATAAATATCTGATCCGACATAATTCTGATCGTGTCATTTTCTGCTCTCTAATAACGCTCCAGCCACTTTAACCCGCAACGCACGCAATTGGTAAATGTTCCAGCCAGCTTCCGGCATAGTGATGAAGCGTTTGGATCCTTTGGATTGAAATCTCACTTAAAATGGTGGAATACCCTACGTAGTTCACTTCTCTGGTACAGCTGGTGTGAATGAAACGCTCCTACAGAATTGGCGCTAATGGTTGGACGAACCGCTTTCTGAACAAATCAGACCTTTTGATTTTAATTGTTAGTAAGAAATGCTGTTATTTGTATTTATTTAGTCTCCAGCGTCACACAGATAATTGTCAATGAAAAGCTTGATTGGCTTTCTAATGAGTTCGTGTTTTATTTCACAACCGGGAAAAGTTTGGAGGTTTTTAATTATAAGCAGACATTTACAAAATAACGGATTATATTCCTAATGGGACACACGCTTATGAATTTAATAGCATCTGGAAGTACAAAGGTTAAGGTAAGCATTGGTTATGGATTTTTTTGCTGTGGTTTGGATTTTGGCCGCTGTGCCATAATTTATCACGCTCTTTTTTTTTTTTGCATTGAAAACAAAACGTATCAGTTTAAGCTTTTAACTGGTACCTAGAAAAATAAAAATGGCGAAATAGAGTTGTTAATCTGTTGTTTTTTATCTGAACTTATATATTTATTCGTTTCTACACTACATTTAGACATGAAGACTCGTAAATTGACTCAGACTCGTATTTTGTGACTTGTGAACATCTCTGCTCCAGAAGTTCCCAATTCACTAATTGAGTTTTTTTTTTCCTTTTTAAAAAATTCTCTGGAAGCTAAAAACTCCACCCTCCAAGTGCCCATCCTGACAGGTTGGGGCTATTGAAGAAGACATTTATTTGCCTCAGGCTGAACACAAATTGCGGCCAAACAAAAGAAAGAAAAAGAAAAGGAAAAAAAAGAAAATTGCTCACAAGATAGAAAGTTAGCAGCTCATATTGGTTAAACACTTCTGGATTTACATGCTGGCCAGCTCCTTCTGTATGAATGAAGTACGAGGTGAAGCCCCGCACCTGCAAGAATGAAATAGAACCCAAGTGCAAGATAGAACCAGGGTAGAACAACACTTTGGCATAAAAGGCACTAGGAAAAACAGGGCACAATCACAAAAATATCCACTACCCACAATGGTGAAAGTGGATACTCACTGCTGAACTCATTTTGAAGCCGCCATGTTACAAAATCAGATCTTTTGCATCGAGTGTACTGATGAAAATCTTTCTCATCAATACTACAAGTAGTCTCATCCAAAATGACGTGCATGTGTAGAGTACCACTTAGTGTACATGTTATCATGCCAACAAGCATCACGTTAGTTCAGTCACAGTAAGAGGAGCAGCGGTACTTTATCTGAGTTTTCAGTTGGTCTGTATGTTTTTTAACTGCTATAAAATTCTAGCAGACTCAGGAAATGTACATTCATTTATTAAAATCATTCTTAAGTCTTTTAAAGTTCACAAGATAAACTGCAGAAGAGTTTTTCCATCCCGCCATGTTGAACTTTGTAAACTTCCACTATGACGAAATGCACATGCACAGAACAAACTTACACTTCCCAATTGGGAATGTAATCAGATACAAGTGTTTACATGGCTATAATACTTCTGTTTAACTGATTATTTAAAGAATTACCCTCCTCGTTTAATCAGATAGAAATTGTACTCAGAATGACAATAATAGGAATAGTATATTCCGACTGAGGCATGTACATGATGTATTCTATTTAGTATGAACTCTTCAGTCAGATTATTAATGGATTATTAAAATGCATGTGAATGTGGCTAATGACACATTTATGCTAATAAAATATTTAGAAGAAAAAAAACCTTTTTTTAAATCTTGTAATACTGAGCAAGATGAGGCAGGTTGCAAGTGTGTAATCTTAGTAATTATTTTAATAAGGGCTTTCTAGTAATTGTAGTCAAAGTCTGTGACATTTGTCAAAACACAGAGACAGCATAACAACTAAATAGTCCATATTATAATCATACAACCAGATAACAGGCTAAAATTGAAGCCTGGATGAAAAGTATGAATAAACATGACAGGCAGAAAATGTGACACCACGTTGCTAATTTGCTAAAATGCTAATTAAGGGGAAAATGATTAATAGCTGCCTTTTTTTTTTTTTGGTATGGTGTCTTGTTGATGCGAGAAGACATGCATGCATCAGGGAAGATTATAGAGAAGGTTTCCATGGCAGAAAGGTTATAGCAGTGGTGCCGACTAAACCTGTACTACCCACTATACTGGGCAGTGGCAAAATAGGATGTCATAGGTGGATGATCACAAGGGTGACAACAGCAATAACATGAATTCAACTGCAGACAAAAGAACAACAGAATGACAATATGCAAGTTGAATATGTGCACATACACTGATCAGCCATAACATTAAAACCACCTCCTTGTTTCTACACTCACTGTTCATTTACCATATAGAAGCACTTTGTAGTACTGACTGTAGTCCATCTGTTTCTCTGCATGTTTTGTTAGCCCCCTTTTATGCTGTTCTTCAATGGGCAGGACTCCCCAGGACCCCCACAGAGCAGGTATTATTTAGGTGGTGAATCATTCTCAGCACTGCAGTGACACTGACATGGTGGTGGTGTGTTAGTGTGTGTTGTGCTGGTATGAGTGGATAAGACACAGCAATGCTGATGGACACCGCACTGTCACTGCTGGACTGGGATTAGTCCACCAACCTAAAATATTCAGCCAACAGCACCCGGCCAGCGTCCTGTGACAACTAATGAAGGTCTAGAAGATGATTAACTCAAACAGCAGCAATAGATGAGCGATCGTCTCTGACTTTACATCTACAAGGTGGACCAACTAGGTAGGAGTGTTTAATAGAGTGGACAGTGGAAACGGTTTTTAAAAACTCCAGCAGCGCTGCTATGTCTGATCCACTCATACCAGCACAACACACAATAACACACCACCACCATGTCAGTGCTGAGAATGATCCACCACCCAAATAATACCTACTCTGTAGTGGTCCTGTGGGGGTCCTGCTCCTATATGGCAAGTGGAGCTGATAAAATGGACAGTGAGTGCAGAAACAAGGAGGTGGTTTTAATGTTATGGCTGATCAGTGTATTTGCAAGTTGAAGGGACCTTTAGGTTAAAAGGTGCTCAGCTTGTGACTGAGGAAGAGCTGAAGATTCCTCTGAATACAGCTTGCATGAATGGAATGGCTGGGTCAAAGACTTCTGGGTGCCTATTTGCTGATGTTGACAAATAAGGAAACAATCTGAACTTGGAGCGTTTGAATGATGAATCATGGCAGGCTGGTTGTCGTTAAGATGGTAATAGATCTTCTACACATCAAGATCCTTGGAATCCGTGAACTAAGACAGGATTAGGACACTTTTATTAAGTACAACACACTGTCTGCATTTCAGGTCATTAACAACAAAAAAGAAATGTAATAGCCTTCATCATCAACAAGGATGTCAACAAGACCTATATTGGATACAATGCTGTGATTGATCGACTTAAGTTAATCTGATTTCATGTGCAACCATTCAACATTACTGTCATCCTGGTTTAAGGCCCAGCAACAGATGTCAGCGAAGAAGTTAAAACTGAAATTGACAAGAGCTACAAACAAGATGTCCTGCTGATTATGAGAGACAAGAACACCAAAGTTGGAAGGAAGGAAATACAACACAGCCTTGGAAACTGGAATGAAGCCAGAGAATCATATGAATTTTTGTGAGCACAATGACTGTTTTATTGTTAATCATGTATTACCTATACTGAGTGAGAAGTAGTAACTCAGTGGTTAAAATATTAGACTAGTAATCAGATAGTTGTTGGTTCAAGCTCCATCACCACCAAGTTGCCACTGTTGGGCCCCTGAGCAATGCCCTTAGCCCTCCATTGCTTGCATTTTATCAGTCATAACTGTAAGTTGCGTCTGCTAAATGCTGCAAATGTAAATCTAAATCCCCAATAAACCATAACAATGTCTTTACACCAGGAAATATCTAATGGGGTTAAACAAAACTAAATTGACTAGAATATACTGTATACACCAATCAGCCATAACATTAGAACCACCTCCTTGTTTCTACACACATTGTCTATTTTATCAGCTCCACTTACCATATAGAAGCACTTTGTAGTTCTACAATTACTGACTGTAGTCCATCTGTCTCTCTGCATGCTTTCTTAGCCCCCTTTCATGCTGTTCTTCAATGGTCAGGACCACCACAGAGAAGGTATTATTTGGGTGGTGGATCATTCTCAGCACTGCAATGACACTGACTTGAGTTTTAAACACCTCACTGTCACTGCTGGACTGAGAATAGTCCACCAACCAAAAATATATCCAGCCAACAGCGTCCCGTGGGTATCTAGAAGATGATCAACTCAAACAGCAGCAATAGATGAGCGATCGTCTCTGACTTTACATCTACAGGGTGGACCAACTAGGTAGGAGTGTCTAATAGAGTGGACAGTGAGTGGACACGGTATTTAAAAACTCCAGCAGCGCTGCTGTGTCTGATCCACTCATACCAGCACAACACACACTAACACACCACCACCATGTCAGTGTCACTGCAGTGCTGAGAATGATCCACCACCAAATAACCCTTTCTCTGTGGTGATCCTGATCATTGAAGAACAGGGTGAACACAGGCTAAAAAAGTATGTAGAGAAACAGATGGACTACAGTCAGTAATTGTAGAACTACAAAGTGCTTCTACAGTGTATCACAAAAGTGAGTACACCCCTCACATTTCTGCAAATATTTCATTATATCTTTTCATGGGACAACACTATAGAAATAAAACTTGGATATAACTTTGAGTAGTCAGTGTACAACTTGTATAGCAGAGTAGATTTACTGTCTTCTGAAAATAACTCAACACACAGCCATTAATGTCTAAATAGCTGGCAACATAAGTGAGTACACCCCACAGTGAACATGTCCAAATTGTGCCCAAATGTGTCGTTGTCCCTCCCTGGTGTCATGTGTCAAGGTCCCAGGTGTAAATGGGGAGCAGGGCTGTTAAATTTGGTGTTTTGGGTACAATTCTCTCATACTGGCCACTGGATATTCAACATGGCACCTCATGGCAAAGAACTCTCTGAGGATGTGAGAAATAGAATTGTTGCTCTCCACAAAGATGGCCTGGGCTATAAGAAGATTGCTAACACCTTGAAACTGAGCTACAGCATGGTGGCCAAGGTCATACAGCGGTTTTCCAGGACAGGTTCCACTCGGAACAGGCTTCGCCAGGGTCGACCAAAGAAGTTGAGTCCACGTGTTCGGCGTCATATCCAGAGGTTGGCTTTAAAAAATAGACACATGAGTGCTGCCAGCATTGCTGCAGAAATTGAAGACGTGGGAGGTCAGCCTGTCAGTGCTCAGACCATACGCCGCACACTGCATCAACTCGGTCTGCATGGTCGTCATCCCAGAAGGAAGCTGACGCACAAGAAAGCCCGCAAACAGTTTGCTGAAGACAAGCAGTCCAAGAACATGGATTACTGGAATGCCCTGTGGTCTGACGAGACCAAGATAAACTTGTTTGGCTCAGATGGTGTCCAGCATGTGTGGCAGCGCCCTGGTGAGAAGTACCAAGACAACTGTATCTTGCCTACAGTCAAGCATGGTGGTGGTAGCATCATGGTCTTGGGCTGCATGAGTGTTGCTGGCACTGGGGAGCTGCAGTTCATTGAGGGAAACATGAATTCCAACATGTACTGTGACATTCTGAAACAACTTTCTTCGAAAACTGCCCAGGAGGGTTAAGGCAGTGCTGGATAATAATGGTGGTCACACAAAATATTGACACTTTGGGCACAATTTGGACATGTTCACTGTGGGGTGTACTCACTTATGTTGCCAGCCATTTAGACATTAATGGCTGTGTGTTGAGTTATTTTTAGAAGACAGTAAATCTACACTGCTATACAAGTTGTACACTGACTACTCTAAGTTATATCCAAGTTTCATGTCTATAGTGTTGTCCCATGAAAAGATATAATGAAATATTTGCAGAAATGTGAGGGGTGTACTCACTTTTGTGATACACTGTATATGGTAAGTGAAACTGATAAAATGGACAGTGAGTGTAGAAACAAGGAGGTGGTTTTAATGTTATGGCTAATCAGTGTATGTCAAAAGACGTAAAAAACTTCGTTGTAAACACACGGCCTGGAGCTGATTGTGGTACAGACCACTAAGAAAAAAAAAAAAACAACCACACCATCAGACTTTCATGTCACCTGAAGAACAAACCACTTGCCTTCATTGAAAACAACGATCTCTAGAAGCAGAGAACCAATGGAGCTATGGCTGGTACTCAAAGGTCATCAAAGAAGAATAGAAGAAAACCCTTTAAAGAATTTAAATGAAGAAGAAATCAAAATCCAAAATCAAGAAAGACAAATATGTTTTAAGAGATCTAAACCCTGAATTTTAAGGAAGGACGAGGACCAGAACTACAACATGTGTGAAGACATTGAAGTAATACACAGAAGATCTCTACAAACAGGACTTCAGTTAGCAGGACACTTTTGTTGATCTCAACTACACAGAGGAAGCTTCGGTGCTTGAAGATAAAGTCAGACAGGCCCTGAGATCCCTACCAAAAAAGAAACTATGCTAACAAATCTGGAAAACCTCTTAATGGCTGGCAGAGGTCAGTTTATATCCCACAACCAAAGAAAAAAAAACAAGAAGTGTTCAAGCGATCATACAATCTTTCTCATATCACACACCAGAAACATTATGCTGAAGATTATTCTTCTCAGACGAGACACTTGCATTGAAAGAATTTGCCAGATGTGCAAATAGGATTCGTAAAATGCAGAGGAGCAAAATATCATCTCAGATCTACAGTACTGTGGAAAAAGAAATATTAATCCCACCTGATTTCTACTATTTTTTGCTATTTTGTCAAAATTTTGTAACTAATTTTAACATTAGAAAAATACAACACAAATGCAGCTTTTATGTGAAATCACCCATGTGAAAAAGTAATTGCCCCCCAAACCTAATAACTGATTGTGCCAGCCCTGCCAGTAACAACTGTGATCAAACATTTGGAATTCTGGTCCATGCTTCTTTGTAGAATTGCTTTAATGTGGCTACTCTGGAGAGTTTTAAAGCATATACTGTTCGTTTAAAGTCATGCATCTTAATGACACTGACTTGGCCACTCTAAATCTTTGAACTGATGGACGAATGTTCTTCTTCAAGGATTTCTGATAGAAGTGTTCTTTGTCCTATATGACTGTTAGTATGGTGTTTCTATGGTGGATTGCAACCTTAGCTTTATGCCAGATGTAACAGGACTCATGTCTTCTAAAATGTTCTATTAGGAGGACAGTTAAAGAACAAAGGAAGGAGTGTAATAGGCTTACCTCACCTCGGCAGGGGGGCACAACTTACAGAATCATGAAGGCATGCCCATGCCAGTTACTCTTAACCTTGTTGAGGGTTAATTTACTTCAGGTGTACTGATGTGTATTTAATACTGGTTTATTTCTTAGTGTTGCTGGCTCCTCTGATCCTCCGTTGGATCACTTTTCAGCTGTTATCACAAAATTGCCCTTGACTCTCTGCCTCTGCTGCTGCAGACCTTCACTCATGACCGGAAAAGTCTGCAACAGTTGTCCCATTCACCTCCACAAGGTGGGTTCATATGGGGATCCGTATTGCACACACAGAGTCACTTACTGATTATTCACCATCTCACTGTGCAGGCACCATCGCTCATCCAGCAGAGGCCATAATTGAAGCGGCTATGAGAAAACCCTGTTCAGCCATTGTTCTTGTCTGTGTAGGAGCCTGGTCGGCTGATAGCAGAGCTGAGATTCAACCTTGAATTTCAGGACTTAGCACTGGTGGGCTAGTGTGTTTTACCACTGTGCCACCCAAGCGCCTCTTTAAATCTACTCTTAAGCATAGTCATCGTAGTGTTGTACTCAGGGTCTGTTTTGCTGACAGTGGAACTGGTTCACTGTAAAATGTGTACAGTATATTATACAATAAATATTTTCTCAAAAGTCTTTGGCACAACCTCAAACAAAAGCCAGAAACTTAAAAAAAAATAAAAAAAATAAAAATATATGCAACTAGGTGTTTCAAAAGGATAGTAACCCAAAATACATTTTAAAACTGGTTTTGAACTGGTGTTTGGAGTTGTCTACCTGACTAAACTAAATATTTGATGCCAGAAAACCAAATCATTAACTTGAGCTTGTTGATGCCAGTCAAAAGTGTCTGAGGTAAAAATAGTTTTGACTACTTTTGTCATATTGTCAGAAAACCCATAACAAACTTAAAGAAATGTGTCTTTCATTCAGTCCCAGACAATGAAGAGTTGTGGAAATCAATACATATTGAATGCCGTGTCTCACATCCTTTACAAGTGTATGTGATGTTTTGACTGCAGCTGGATGAAGGTTGTAAACACTGCTGCTCATCGTTTAGCAAGAATAACAAGAAGCTTTAGCTGAGAGTCACAAATAAAGATTTCTGTTTATTGTGTAAGTGCTATTAATTTAAAGGAGATTAAATAAGTCTCCACTGTAAACAGTGTCCTATGACTGCTCCTGCCAAGTATTTACCCTCATCTCCACTATACAAGCAGCTCCAAAGCCGAGAGAGAAATGTTCTCCATTATTGCAAACGCAGATCTCCGTATTTGCTCTGTTTATGCAGAACAATGTATGTTGGGAAATTAACCAAGAATGCCATTATGGCCTGTAGAAGAAATGCAAACAAGTGAACACATTCTTAAGCTGTTTCTGCATTCCCCAAAGTCCTTGGCTTTATACAGATTTATAAATAGAGTAATCCGGCAGTGTAGTCTCATTCAGTCAGATGTGGAATTTATAAAAGTAACACTCTTAAATGTTTATATAAATGGAAATTAAAGGTAACTTCTAGGTCAGCCAGAAATAGAACACATGCAGTCTTACGCAGATTTTTTTTACTGCATTTTCTTTAGGAAACAAACGGCTGCATATTTTAGCACACAGGTTCTGGTTATTTGCTGAATTTACCATAATAAGAATATAAAAAAAACATATGTAGCATATGCAACTAATATTAAGTGTATTCCCCAAGTACGTTAAATTCAACAAATAGAACAAAATGTGCACTAAACTCTGTAGGGGCACTGTGTGAGTTTCCTTTAGGAATCCAAAAACACATAGGGTGTGTTCGAAAACCTAGGGAGCTGCCTTGCTGTCTTACTGTCTACATAAGCAGCTGCCTTAGTAGAGAGGATTCTAATAAGTCATCGACTTATAAGGCAGGTTATTCGCACTACTTAGACAGTGATAACATTGGTACACAGTTAGCATCATGCCATTCAAACCAATGGGATGAGGTGGCACAACACACTAGCATGTCAAATAACATCTCCCTTTGTGTACCAAAAATGGTTAAACTGTCCCTAACAAGCCCAAACTTGCATATAAATAGTTGTACACGTTTATACAAATTAAAAATCAATAATCATTTATTTACGTTTCAAAATAAGTTTGTTCTTTGCTTTGCATCGTCCGCCATATTTTTTATTTTTTGTGAGAAAAGTCGTGCCGCACTGAATGCTGGGATTGTCTTCACTGCTAAGGAAGCCTCGTACACTCCCTCGTTCTCCACTCAAAATACCGTTTAGCGTGCACAGGACGACGTGAAATGCCGTCTATATAGAGAGCTCACTAGGTTTTCGAACACAAATGGACAGTCCAGCCAGAAAGTCTGCACACCCCTTTCACTCTTCACAGGTTTTATTACATTACAGACTCATTCTATAATAGATTGAGTTCATTTTTTGTCAAAAAATTCTACACAAAATAGCCACAATGACAAAGTGAAAGCAGGTTTTTAGACGTGTGCTAATTTATTAAAAATCTAAAGGTAATATATCATATGTACACAAGTGTGCACACCCTTTGATATGACACCCAAAAGTGAGCTGAGCTGCATTTAGTTTTCACTAATACTGCTTGAGATGTTTCTACAATTTAATTTGAGTTCACCTGTGGTAAGGTTCATCAACCAAGTATTAGGCTAAGGGTCTGTACAGATATGTAACCCCTAAATAAACTCTAAACCCTGTTTTTACTTTGTAATTATTGGCAATTGTGTGTAGATTTTTGAGGCAAAAAATTAATTCAATCTATTATAGAATGAGTCTGTAACATAATAAAACATGGAGAAGGTGAATGTGTGCAGACTTTCTGGCTTGACTGAATTTCAGGTAAATTGGAGATACAAAACTGCCTGAAGGTGCAAATGTGTTTGTGTGACTGTCTGCCCTGCAATGCCCTCGCGTCCATTACGAGCTTGAATGTCAGGTATCTGTCCAGAGTAGCCTGAACATTTTAAGTCTTCAAAAGTTACCTTGTTAAGAGGTGCATTTAGTTTTCACTGATACAGCTTGAGATGTTTCTACAATTTAATTTGAGTTCACCTGTGGTAAGGTGCGTCAACCAAGTTTTAGGCTAAGGGTCTGTACAGATACAGTATGTAACCCCTAAATAAATGATTTTTGTGAGTAAAATAAAATTGCATATTTTGTAAATCCTGTTTTCACTTCGTATTTATTGGCAATTGTGTGTTTGAGGCAAAAAAGAACTTAATCTATTATAGAATGAGTCTTTAACATAATAAAACATGGAGAAGGTGAATGGGGTGTGCAAATGTGTTTGTGTGACTGCCCTGCGATGGACTGGTGGTCTGTCCGGGGTTTCTTTTTTGCCTGCGTCCCTCGAGAGCTTGAATTTCAGATTCCTGTCCAGAGTAGCCTGAACATTTTAAGTGCCCCTAAGTTACCTTGTTTAGAGAATTATAAAGTCGAAAGTATTGGGACATCACCTTAAAATCATACTAAACAAACACCTTTTGTCCTATACATCCAGCTATTATTAAGCAAGATGATGAGATGTTTTACTCAGAAATATGTCACATATATGTCACAAACATGTCAGAAAAAAAGTCTGGTCAGCCATAGCTCCCACACCACCTGAAAACTTTGGGAATAATGCAGAGTAAAACCCTGAATAATGCACTAATCCATTGCAGAGCAGTCACTTACTCATTCATACCTGGAGGCAATATAAAGTTGCCAAAAAGAATGAAGAAAGGTGGAAGAAATCCAGAGTCCCCACAGAAAACCCATGTAAACACAGGAACAACATTTGAAACTTCTTAAAGACAATGAGCAGAGGTAAAGACTAAACCCAGGTTCTCAAAGTCAGTGTTACTGTGTGCTATTAACTCTAGCAGCTGTTCTACCATGTCGCCATGAGTTGTATTTTATAACCGTTTAACTTTGTTCATCTGTGAACCCACATTAATTCCCCCAGGAAGAATTGACTGAAGTGTAGTAAAATCGTGGAGTGGCACAGTTAAAGTTTTTTAATCATACCGTTTGTACTGGTTTTGATCACGTACTTTACTCTCATACCAAGAAATGTCAGAACAGATTCTTATGTAAGAGGAGCAATACCAGGAAGTCCATGTTTTGTTATACCAAATGTTAGCAGCAGGTCAGATGTGTGCCCTAGACTCCTAATGCCAACATGTATCAGACTTAACTTTGTGCATGGTGTGATAAACCCAGTCCTAGACACATGCAAACATAATATGTGTCTATTAAGCCATAATGTTGTAGTAAGTGCAAATTAAGACTTTGGACTTCACGAGAAAAGATGTTGCCCTAGTGGCAGGATGTGTCTCTCAAAAATCCCAATACGCACCTCCACATCAATGGTACCTTCACATATATCCATGCTGATGCACCTCCTTACCATAAGAGATAATCGATGTTAAATTTAGTCATAAACTGACATTTTATTGTTTACAGTTAAAATTGTCATGTATTGTTATTGTCTGTAAAAAATGCTCATTTGCTACATGCTTCAGATGTGGAGAAAATTTTGTATATATATATATATATACACACACACATATATACACTGATCAGCCATAACATTAAAACCACCTCCTTGTTTCTACACTCACTGTTGGAAAGGTATTGAAGAACACTTTTTTATATATCCATGTATGTATGTATGTATGTATGTATGTGTACCCTGCACCTACAACACATGGCAAAAAGTAGTTACACAGCAGTCCATAGCTTATTGTAAAGTCAGATCACTTTGCTCACTTGATCCGAATGTTTTTTTTATTAGGAGGACCACACCACAAAAGCATTAAGTGCATTATAAGCAACACAAAAGATCAACTGAGCAAAGTGATCTGAATTTACAATAAGCTATGGACAGCGCTGTAACAACATACTTTGTCATGTGTTGTAGGTGAGGGTACACCAGAGTTTAAATAGACATGTAAAAGAATTTCCCCATGGTAGTTCTGCTCAGCAATAGAACTGGGACCTACATGGCTCAAAACAAATCATTACTACATTAGGACGGTGATAAAATCATACAGAAATGACTAGCTTGTTTATTAAAGCAGTAATGGATGTGGGTTGACACTGGGAAACTGTAAAATATATTCCTGATTAGTTAAAGCCAGGCGTGCTTTAGTTATTAATGTAGTCTCAGACTTTATAAAGTCAATGGGTTCACAACAGCATTCCAAAAGACTTTCAAACAGGCTGATTTAGATCCATGATATAGCCAGTTTGTTTAAGATGTCTACATCAAGGTTATGAACATATTTTTGCTCAACTCTGTGTAAGGTGGAGCTGTTTTCATAATAAAGCTACAAGTACAATCCACTAAGCAGAAGAGACATTCAGTACCACAGCAGCACGTATTCACTGAGGCTGGATGTTGATTATCCAAAGTGGATTTGATAGTAATTATATCATAAAATTATAATAATGATGATCAGAATTAATATTTGTCTTTTCATACAGGACATCAATTATCTAGAGAGATTATACACTGATCAGCCATAACATTAAAACCACCTCCTTGTTTCTACACTTACTGTCCATTTTATCAGCTCCACTTACCATACAGAAGAACTTTTAGCCTGCTTTCACCCTGTTCTTCAATGGTCAGGACCCCCACAGGACCACCACAGAGCAGGTATTATTTGGGTGGAGGATGATTCTCAGCACTGCAGTGACACTGACATGGTGGTGGTGTGTTAGTGTGTGTTGTGCTGGTATGAGTGGATCAGACACAGCAGCGCTGCTGGAGTTTTTAAATACCGTGTCCACTCACTGTCTACTCTATTAGACACTCCTACCTAGTTGGTCCACCTTGTAGATGTAAAGTCAGAGACGATCGCTCATCTATTGCTGCTGTTTGAGTCGGTCATCTTCTAGACCTTCATCAGTGGTCACAGGACACTGCTGTTAGCTGAATTTTTTTAGTTGGTGGACTATTCTCAGTCCAGCAGTGACAGTGAGGTGTTTAAAAACTCCAGCAGCGCTGCTGTGTCTGATCCACTCATACCAGCACAACACACACTAACACACCACCACCATGTCAGTGTCACTGCAGTGCTGAGAATGACCCACCACCCAAATAATACCTGCTCTGTGGTGGTCCTGTGTGGGTCCTGGCTATTAAAGAACAGCACGAAGGGGGACTAACAAAGCATGCAGAAAAACAGATGAACTACAGTCAGTAATTGTAGAACTATAAAGTGCTTTTATATGGTAAGTAGAGCTGATAAAATGGACAATGTCTGGTGGTTTTAACAAGGAGGTGGTTTTAATGTTATGGCTGATCAGTGTATATTGTCGGCCAAAATGTTTTTAAATATAAACTAATAAGAGGCTGTGCACTAACCACTATTAGCATTGCATAAGCATAGCAGCCAGATAAAAAGCACTAGTTTATGGGGTGTCCTCATTATCTAAAATGACTATGGCTCTCTGAGGTGAAATTACTGCTAAGATTCCCATCCCACATTTTTGCTTTGCTTTGTTTGTCCATCACTAAAGTGTTCAAACTGTACTACAACCTGATCATTAGAGCTTTTCACAAAACAGAGCAAAAAAGAAAGGTTAGTAAGTAAAAGTGAGATTTTGTTCATACAGGACTCAAACAGAACATATGAACGGACTGAGGCCAAATGTTTCCTGCTTAAATATTTCTTGGGTAAGGCTACAGTGAGAGGACTTCATTACTGATGATACTGGGGATAGTAAAGATATACACTGATCAGCCATAACATTAAAACCACCTCCTTGTTTCTACACTCACTGTCCATTTTATCAGCTCCACTTACCATATAGAAGAACTTTATATTTCTACAATTACTGACTGTAGTCCATCTGTTTCTCTGCATGCTTTGTAACCCCCCTTTCATGCTGTTCTTCAATGGTCAGGACCCCCACAGGACCACTACAGAGCAGGTATTATTTAGGTGGTGGATCATTCTAAGCACTGCATTGACACTGACATGGTGGTGGTGTGTTAGTGTGTGTTGTGCTGGTATGAGTGGAAAAGCGTTCCTGTGACCACTGATGAAGGTGTAGAAGATGACCGACTCAAACAGCAACAATAGATGAGCGATCGTCTCTGACTTTACATCTACAAGGTTTACCAACTAGGTAGAAGTGTCTAATAGAGTGGACAGTGAGTGGACACGGTATTTAAAAACTCCAGCAGCGCTGCTGTGTCTGATCCACTCATACCAGCACAACACACTGACACACCACCACCATGTCAGTGTCAATGCAGTGCTTAGAATGATCCACCACCCAAATAATACCTTCTCTGTGGGGGTCCTGGCCATTGAAGAACAGCATAAACAGGGGCTAACAAAGCATGCAGAGGAACAGATGGACTACAGTCAGTAATTGTAGAACTACAAAGTGTTTCTATATGGTAAGTGGAGCTGATAAAATGGACAGTACAAACAAGGAGGTGGTTTTAATGTTATTGCTGATTAAGGTAAAAATGAAAGTTTAAACACTTTTTTGTTACTTTGATAGACATAATAATAATAAAGAAGAATAAGAAAATGAATTAACACATTTATCAGATTTAAAACATTATCCAGATTCAGAATGCTCTCAGACATTATCAGATGTTTTTAAAGATTTCCAGTCTTATCTGCTAGACAGTCTGTGTAAACATGCTGGTCTGGTCATGGGGCAAACACCTGCCCTCCAAACCTCAATTGCTTTATTCACTTATAATTCAGCCTATCCCTGCACTCTCACATAATTTTATTTTACAATCACTTGCATCTGTGAGTAATTTGTTTTAGCCAATCTACCTGCTGCCAGTGTTTTAGTAAACTGGGAGGATGGCATTATGGTTTTGTTTTGTAATGAATAATTCAAGCTTAACAGAATTGAAGTGTTATAGAACAGACTGTACACAGTGTTCACTTGTGCATAATTGGTTTAAGAATTATATTAAATTTCAAAAAAATAATTTACGATCAATTGTTATTATGTTACAACAAAAATACCACTTTATTCAGATTCTGTTAGTGGTGGAGGTACAAGAACATGCAAGTGTTGAAGGTTGCCAAAAGATTACTGGTCATGATGGAACCTTAAAATAACTAAAACCTCAATGTACCAGTGTGGCGATTCATTCCTAAGTCAAACATGATGCAGAATAACTTGCTTGCTCCAAGTATGATGAACAAGTTTTAACAAAATTTGATTCCATTAATGGATGGATCATCAGTGTACTGAACAGGCTACTAAGAAATTGTAAAGTGATTTGGGCCATAAATATGAAACAAAACGGTTCTATGTATTTTTACAGGTTTGTTTTTTATATTGTTTACACCGAGTACCAGCATCATTTAATCAAATATTGTACACATTTACTTTTAGTTTGTTAATAAAAGCAATTGTATCCACATTCATTTTATGACTGTTTTTTTGTTTCATTCTTTCTTAGTCGTATGTATTATATTTTACTATATGTACTTTCAATTGAGTTATTTATTTGGAATGTACTGTTATTTACTCTAGTGAGTATGGGGTCGTTTATACAGTACAGCTCGAATCAATGCAGGACCAGCAAATGAATAATTGTCCTACTACGCTGCATCATGAACAATAACCATAATCATGATTTTGGCTGTGTCCCAAATAACAATTTACTACATAGTGTACTACAAGAACACAAACACTATATTTGTTCTATTCTATTTGTTTGTTTATTATTTGTTTATTAGGATTTTAACGTCATGTTTTACACTTTGGTTACATTCATGACAGGAACGGTAGTTTCTCATTACACAAGGTTCATCAGTTCACAAGGTTATATCGAACACAGTCATGGACAATTTTGTATCTCCAATTTACCTCACTTGCATGTCTTTGGACTGTGGGAGGAAACCGGAGCATCCATAGGAAACCCATGCAGACACGGGGAGAACATGCAAACTCCACACAGAAAGGACCCGGACCGCCCCACCTGGGGATCAAACCCAGGACCTTCTTGCTGTGAGGCGACACCGTGCCACCCTCTATTCTATTTAACACCATTTTTGGATGCAGCAAAATGGTAAGTGTTCTAGTTTATTTTGCAATTATCTATAAGTTTTGCTCTAATTAAACAAAGACTATAATGATGTGACAAAATCCCACTTGTTTAGCTAGCCAGCTTGCCATCACAGGATGGCAGAAGCTGTATGAATTTTTAAGGAACTAATTTCATTTTTAATTCCAGTTTAGGATTACTACAAAAAACAAAAAGCAATAAAGTAATAGAAATGATTACTTAAAAGACAGGAAAGGCAAATCAGACAAATCCATATGAATGGCACTCATGCAAACCCTCAGAGTTCATGTACCTGCACTTAATCTCTCTAAATATTATGCTTGGAACAAAATGAATTAGCTCAGCCGATTGATCTGAACCTAGAATCAGATAGGTCTTCCTGTATTGATTCAGCTAATGCTTATCCATTGGTTCTGTGGCTTGAATAATCATGTGGTTCAGGATTTAGTCAGAAATAATGCAGGATGTTACAAGATACAATCAGCAGGTGAGTTTGAGTATAGCTAAACACATGCCTGTTCAGTGTATTGTTCACATCAGTGACCTTTTGGTGTAATGGAGACTTTAATTGAGTTAGTGTATTGTTGATTATGTACTGGACAGGTGTCTTCGCTTTCAGCCAAATCAATGAGGAGGACCGAGAAGGAGACGAAGCAACCTGATCTTTAAAACCAGGTCAAGTGTTTTGGTTTTACAACAACATGCCTGGAGTAGCAGATCTCATGGCACACACACACACAAACACACTTTTCATAGATTTCTTTGCATTTTAAGTTCTCATATCACATTGAGTATATGGAAGAAATAAATCCTTCACTTCAATTATAACAGTGGTTCCCGGTCAGGCTAAATCTGTGCTGGTTGACCCCCAGCGTGGATTTTCAGGAAAATGTAAAGGCAACACCTGGCAATGAAAATAAAGAAGTCTGTCTGAGTACCATATTATTTTACCCTTTTTTAGCATTAATAGCATTTTTCACAATTTTCCTCCCAATCTTGTTATATCCAATTACCCGATTACATTTCGCTTCCTCTACTGCTGCAGACGTCCCATCCTGACCAAGAAAAGCTGCGACTAACCCCCATTGACACATGTGCACTACCATGTTGCTTCTGTTAATGTGGAGATGCATCGTTCTCCATTATTCCCAGTCTCATTGTGTAGGCACCATCAATCAGCCAGCAGTTCTAATGAATCCCCTCATAACTTCCACCCTTCAGACAAGCCAATGATTGTCTGTGTAAACTTCTGGCCTGTTGGTAGGAGAGCTGAGATTCACAAGTTCAAGACGTCAGTTCTGGTGTGCCTGCATGTTTCACTGCTGCGCCACACAAACGCCACAGGTTAAACTTAACCAAGCATGTTTAAGTCAGGAATTGTATTCACATTAAGAAGAAGAAGATTTACTTTATTTGTCATATATACATATACAGTACAATGAAATTTTTCTTCACATATTCTAGTTAGTTTGGAAGCTGGGGTCAGAGCGCAGGGTCAGCCATCGTACGGCACCCCTGAAGCAGACAGGGTTAAGGGCCTTGCTCAAGGACCCAACAGTGGCTGCATAGCAGAGCCTGGATTTGAACCACCAATCTTCCGGTTGATAGCCCAAAGCTCTACCCACTAGGCCACCACTACTTTAAGGTCACACCACAAATTTGCTGTTTGCATCAATTTGTAAAATTGAGCCAGCTTCGTAAATTTATTTGTAACTTAAAAAAAATTAATCTATGTCCTACGTGTACACTCATTTTTAAATATGCAGGGCAGTTGTAGTCTAGTGGTTATGGTACTGGACTAGTAACCAAAAGGTCGCTGGTTCAAGCCCCACCACTGCCAGGTTTCCACTGTTGGGCCCTTGAGCTAGACCCTTTACCCTCAATTGCTTAGACTATATACTGTCACAGTACTGTTAGTAGCTTTGGATAAAAGCGTCTGCTAAATGCCAAAAATGTAAATGTAAATAAAGGGGTTTTGGAAGTCTACATTGCTTGCCAACCATAAACAGTAAAAAAAAACACATACACACATCACACCCACTAACAACATCTGATTTAGCTTCTTAAAAGACTACAAATGATAACTCCACTAGTATAACTCCACTAGTACATATTCCACATATCTGTCCTAGTAGCTATTCTGAATATTTAACAGAAATGAAGAGATATTTATATTTCTAGGTGTTATATTAAATCAGCACTTTGTTTATATTAAATAGAGCCCAACTAATATTATTTGACTTTTGTCTCTGCAATGCAGTCACCGTTGGGCCCTTGAGCAAGGCCTTTAATCCTCTCAACTCCAGGGGCGCAATACAATATTCCAAAAGAGCTGTGATACGCAGATTTTTTTTCATTGTACTGTACATGTGTACATCTGATATAGACAATTGTATAGGTAAATATGTTTAGCTAAAACTGTGGATATGTGCCTATTTTGTACATATAAAATGTCTGTTGGTATTATTGGATACCAACATTTTCCAGCTCTCCTGAGAGTCATAGTTGCAGTGCAAAATCATCACTCGATTGGCTGTAAAACATGTGTCATACTCAAGGCCCACAGACCAAATCCGGCCCACCAAGTCATTTTATGTGGCAGGGCAAGAGCTTAAAAGATGCGTAATTGTCTTAAATTACACTGTAAAATCGTACATAAACTGCATCTCCCACAATACATGCCGATTTTGTGACCCGCAAAGTGACCACATCCTGTCAATAGATGGCAGTGTTTTCACATCAGCGTTTAACTGAGGCGGTTTTCCAACAAGTGATGTTGAGAAATATTTACAAATAATCCCAAAATGTACAAGAAGAGAAAATTGAAGCAGAAGGAAGAAAATGTAGTGGAAGATGGGAAAGTGAATACAGGTTTGTGCTTCAAGAAGAAAAACCGATACGTCTCTTGTGTTATGAGGCCGTGTCTGTGGTAAAGGAGTACAATATAAATGTAGATATACATTATAAATATACAGTATAAATTTGGCATTCTGACACAAAACAGAATTTAGCCTCCAAGAAAAACAACAAATTGTCTTAAAAGACAAACTGCAATCACAGCAGTAAACGTTACAATTGGCCCTTTGAGGGCCACCATAATGCAGATGTGGCCCTCAGTGAAAATGAGTTTGACACCTCTATCAACACAGCGTAACAGTTCTGCCAAAGATTGATAATGTAAAATCACAGGTAAAAAAAAGATCAAATTTTGTATATCATTTTCCTTGTAAAATGTATTTGGGTTAAATGCAGTAATGCAAAATCACTGACTGTAAAAATTACACCGTTCAAAGAATTTGTAAAATTTGGCTTAGAAAAACCGACATGATTACAGTATGAGACAGTAACGACAGATAAACCCGACAGCTCTTATTTACAGAAACATTTTTATACTGTGAATGATGCTCTTCTTCTAATTATGCACAAGAGCTGTCAAACATGCGGTCTCTTCTCTGCCATTCAGACACACCTGCGAAAATTCTGCACCAGGCACATAATTACAATTACTGACTTTCTTGGCCTGCCTCGCACTGGCTTATTTTTCTTGATTAAAATCCAAGTCAGTGTTGTGTAGGAACAATTAATTATACTGACCGACTTGGCAGGTGCAGTGACTCCAGTGCAGATGTTTCCACCAAACCCAGCCATGCTGCTCGCCGGTGGAAAATGTGAAAATGGAAAACAGTAATCGCTTCTGTGTTTGTGCCACAGCTGTACATGCACTCGGCTAATTTTTTAAAAAGGATTTAATGAGGCTGTAAATTGATGGATTGAACAGTGTAGTAGCTTTCCAGGCATAGTAAACAATTATGTTCTATTAAAAAATAGTCATGGGTGAGGCCCATTCAAGGTGTCTATATGGAATCTTTCCAGGCACACTGTTTTTATTCATCTTAAACATACAGCAGCAGGTGGATTGGCCACTACTAATTGTCCCTAGGTCTTAGTGAGCAAAGAAATTTGAATTTGTATGTGTTGCCTTGTTGTTGTTGTTTTGTGTTCGTTGTTTTCAGGTAAACCGGTCCAGACATGACAAGGATAAAGTGGTTAGTAAAAATTTGTAAATAAATTAATACAGTGGTACCTTGAAATTCAACCCCCTTTGTCGAGAAATTTGTACCCTTAAACTCTACGTGTGTGTGACTGTCGCTTTGCTCAATGCTCGGCTTGAGCGGTGCAGTAAAACATCATCAAAGTGCGAATATGAGACAAATTCGCATTGGTGTGGAATAACCGTCAAATCCAGAATGAAAGCTCCACATGTATGTGTGTTTATCTGGATTTTTTTCCTGTTTCACTTTTAAACTTGTGTTACAGCTCGAAGTTCTGAGAAATTGTAAGAATCAGCTTTTCCGAGAGTCTAAAACGCTTATCGTAAAAAAAAAAGCTTGATGTGGTTTAATGTAATGTACTAAAAGAACGACATAGAAACACTAAACTTCTCTTAGTTACAGTATTACTGCTCATAAGTTCTCTCCACTGATAAAATTCCTCGCTCGTTGTTTTAGTACAATAAGTCACGTTAAGCTTTGTGCACCGGCACACTACATAGGAAATAACAACACAGCAGCGCAAACCAATTTTGCTGCTTCTCATTTGAATGCACCCTTACTGAACTTCGCTAAGGAATTCGGTATTCCAAGATCAAGCATCTCCACAATTTAAAAGCATAAGGAAACAATAAAGAAGTAAAGCTAAAGTGCAGCTTTTATTGTATTTTTTATAAATTTTTAACTGTATTTCAGTGTTTTTATATTATACAGTATTTGTGTTATTTTCAGTGTATAAGTGTCAAAAACAACCTCATTATTTTACATTAGCCTAAAATATATGCAGTTCAACAAGACCATGGGACACATTAACGTCTTTTATACTCAACGCCACTCCCAGAACCAACTAAAGTCAAGTTTCAAGGTACCACTGTAAATGTGTACCCACTTTCTATGATAGATTTGAATTCCATTATTAACTTCTTGTCTGGATATTCCACAAATCTTGCCCATAAGGGCCCTACATATACACCTTTACAGAAAGAAAGCAAAATAAGGAGCCTAGTGAGACCAGAAGATCACTCTTATTCACCCTACTTTTAGCCCACCTTGGCCTCATTAGTGGCTCACATGAGCTGACGCACTTTGAGCCAATATGGAGTCAGTATATGATGGTCTACACTGGTCTCAATTCTATTTAACAATGACTCCATTTGTGGCCTAGATTGGCTAACACATTTAGGGATCATACATCACTGACCCACATGGACCCCATGTTTAACCTATTTTGGCCTCAATAATAACCCACATTGTGGCCACATATGCTGACGTGTAAGGTTCATATGAAGCTTAAAGCTTAAAGCTTAAAGAACAGAAAAGCAATAGATACAGAAAAGAAGTGGGTTCTATTACATCTAACTAGCCAACATGGATGTAACAGTGGAGTAAACTATATATCCAGTAAGGTTGTCTTGCCTCTGACCTAAACAGCGCCAACAGCTTCTAGTATATCTATTGATCACTGCTGCAAAGTGTAAATGTACTATTGTATTGCCGGAACATTATTGTCACAAACACACTCTGTGACCCTGATATCCACACCTAAAGAGGAAAAAAAACACATTGTTTGTTCAGAACCTTGATCATGTTGTGGGCGTGTGGATGTGAGAGTGCTGAGGTGGATTTACATTAGATGAAATAAAACACTTTGCCCTAATGTCCAATCAATGAACTTCATCCTGCTCCATGCTAGGTGAACAAACACTGTCTGGTCAAAAATCACCTAACACGAATACAAATAGAACTGCGTACGCCATGTCGTCTTGGCAGACTTTCAAATGACTGACTGACAGTGGCCTTTAGAAAGTTTCAATAATGTGGACAGACAAGCTCTCGAACACGACACTGACGTTTCAACTTTACCAGAGTAAACAGCTTTCAGACTGCAGAGGGGGGTTATCTACACCTATGCAATATTTATGTACTATGCTATGTATTATTTATAGTTTTGATCACCCAGGAGGACGTATGTTTGGTCTGCATGATAACCACACACATTTATTTACATCTGAATCTTCACATGACCCTGAATCACATTCTAAAAGAATGTAGTACGTTGTACAGATCAGCATCATTCCACTGTAGAATGGATGATTTAGCAAAAGTGAGTAAACACAGCCTTTTTTGGACTCTCATAGTTACAGGACACAAATTTAATCCTAAAAAAACTCCAGTCTCGGTGGCGCCCCAGGTCCCATGAAGAGGAGAAGAAAAAAAAACACTTGATGCAGACCATCAACATCAAACCAATCAGGACAAAGTTGCGTTTTTACAATTTAGAAACTTACTCATGTACACAGATTTAAGAATTAAAAAAAATTTAAAAAACATCTGTTATGACAGCCATGATATTGTTAATCTCGGTTGTGTGCTCCAGCAATTGCAGTCTTGTTTTTGGGTGGTTCTTGGATACATCTGATTGTGGGCAAAAAGTGCAGCCAGTTTAGCCTTATTTATATGCCCCATCCCAACCCTATTTTAAAATGGCATGACAAATGTGGGTGTAATGAACAATAAATAAATAAATAAATAAATAAATAACACAAAATATTTGATAACAGCTGATATTACATTTACAGCATTTAGCGGACGCTTTTATCCAAAGCGACTTACACAATGAGCAACTGAGGGTTAAGGGCTTGCTCAAAGACCCAACAGTGGCAACTTGGTGGTGGTAGGGCTTGAACCGGCAACCTTCTGTTTACTAGTCCAGTACCTTAACCACTGAGCTATCACTGCCCTATTAGCCTCCCAGCAACTGCATGGCCCTAGACTGAAGTCTGTATAGCCTATACAGTTAAGATGCAATATAAAAAAGCACATTTCCCTGGACTATCTGTGAGTAACTGGCTAATTGGATAGTTACATAAATGAACCAGTGCAAATGTAACATAAATATTTATTATGAATATTAAACAGGCAAAATATCAATTATAAGGTCTGGTACTGTTTTCATTGTAATACAAATCAAGGAAAATTGACCAACTTTTTAGAATCGAGGTTTATTTGTAGTGGTAAAAATGACAAATTTAGAGTTGTTTTAAATTACGTGTATATTTGTGTAAGCGAACTTTGAGGATTTTGACACGTTACATGATGTTACAGCATTGTTAGGTAACCTCCATTCTGACGTAACTGTTCATTGAGTAGTGTAAATATAGACCAGGGTCAGTCCTTATCACTCTGCGACTAAATCTCTCTATCAGTTATGAGGCATAATGCACACACACAGATCAAACCCAGACTGATTACCAAGAATCACTGAACTTCAGGGAATCTGACAGCTTCTGTGAACGGATTTAAGTTTAACAGAAACGGTCTCATGAACAAACCAGCGTCACACTTTTGACTGTGTACCAAACCAACATACCGGTTCACTATAACACGGTGGTACTGCAGAGCCATGGCCAGCCAGTGCCAACTTTCCTCCATGAGTCATCCAAATTTCCTCCCAACCTTGTGGAGTGCACGAACGTAAAAAATTGTTGCGTGTGAATGAGGAGGACGAGGAGGTCTGCCAGCTTTGATAGTCAGTAATGACAGAAAGTCAGATCACTATGTCTACAAGAGGTCATGAAATCATTAATCAGCACCACTGCTGGCATTTGCAAGGGAACACACAGCATGTCACCATGTGGGAGGTTGCTTCAGAATACCAAAATTGTTCCCTGCTGAGATAACAAAAGACTTATAATTAGACCAGGTCATGAAACGAATTTCAATTATGAATTATCGTTGTTTTATAGCTGAAGTGTTTTTGGGTGCTTTTAATCTATGATGTGCACGATTAGTCTTTACACGCTAATGCAAATATAAATACAATCTCTGTAACAACCTCTATCTAAAAAAGGTGAACGTACACACACACACATACACTGATTAGCCATAACATTAAAACCACCTCCTTGTTTCTACACACACTGTCCATTTTATCAGCTCCACTTACTATATAGAAGCACTTCGTAGTTAATTACTGACTGTAGTCCATCTGTTACTCTGCATGCCTTGTTAGCCCCCTTTCATGCTGTTCTTCAATGGTCAGGACTCTCCCAGGACCACCACAGAGCAGGTATTATTTAGGAGGTGGATCATTCTCAGATCTGCAGTGATAGTGACATGGTGGTGGTGTGTTAGTGTGTGTTGTGCTGGTATGAGTGGATCAGACACAGCAGCGTTGATGAAGTTTTTAAACACCTCACTGTCACTGCTGGACTGAGAATGTAGTCCACCAACCAAAAACATCCAGCCGAAAGCGCGCCGTGGGCAGCGTCCTGTGACCACTGATGAAGGTATAGAAGATGACCAACTCAAGCAGCAGCAATAGATGAGCGATCGTCTCTGACTTTACATCTACTAGCTGGACCAACTAGGTAGGAGTGTCTAATAGAGTGGACAGTGAGTGGACATGGTATTTAAAAACTCCAGCAGCGCTGCTGTGTCTGATCCACTCATACCAGCACAACACACACTAACACACCACCACCATGTCATTGTCACTGCAGTACTGAGAATGATCCACCACCTAAATAATACCTGCTCTGTGGTGGTCCTGACCATTGAAGAACAGGGTGAAAGGGGGCTAACAAAGCATGCAGAGAAACATATGAAATACAGTCAGTAATTGTAAAACTACAAAGTGCTTTTATATGGTAAGTGGAGCTGATAAAATGGACAGTAAGTGTAGAAACATGGAGGTGGTTTTAATGTTATGGCTGATCGGCACACACACACACACACACACACACACACACACACACACACACACACACAAAATTCGGACCCCTGGACTTTTTGCACCCTTTATTTGGTTTTGAATTTGATTTTAAATAAATATAATTTTTACTAATCAATCTACAGTACACTTTATTTCCAATAATGTTGAGTCAATATGTTTTTACGTTCAGAACAGAATAGAACACATTTATTGGTCATTTATACAATAAACGCATATACAGTACAATTAAACTCTTTTTTCTCATATTTTAGCTTTTTTGGAAGCTGGGGTCAGAGCGCAGGATTAGCCACTGACCGGCACCCCTGGAGCCGAGAGGGTCAAGGGCCTTGCTGAAGAGCCCAAAAGTGGCTGTATGGCAGAGCCGGGATTCCTACCCACAATTTTAAGATTGATAGCCCAAACCCATTTAGCTGTATTCTATTTAAAGTGACTAACAGTATAGATCAAATACAATTTAAGCAATTGAGGTCCTTGTGAATGAGCCCAACAGCCTGACCTTCGGATTACTAGTCCAAGTATTCAGACCATTTGCTGTGGCACCCTGATTTGTGGTCAGGTGCAACCTGTTTGCTTTAATTATCTTTAAGATGTCAGTAGATCTTAACTCGAGTCCACCTGTTGCAATTTGTATTGATTAGACATAGTTTGTAAAGATACACCTGGTCAATACGGGCCCACAATTTACACTGCATTGTCAGGACAAAAACAAGCCATGAAGTCCAAGGAACTGTCTGTGGACCTTTACGATCAAATTGTGGCAGAGCACAGATCAGGGATAAGATATAAAACAATAGGTAAGACTCTGAGTGTTCCCAAGACCACAGGGACCTCAGTAATTCTGAAATGGAGGAAGCTTGGTACAACCCTGGGTCTTTCTAGAATTGGCTGTCTGGTCAAATTAAGCATTCAGGCAAGAAGAGCCTTGGTCAGGGAGGTAAGAAAAAGTCAAACTGTCATTCAAACAGAGTTCCAAAAGCTTTGGTCTTTTTAAGAGTAAAATAAAAGTTTACCTTACGGCAGTATGGGTCCGGGGTTTGATATTTGCCTCGGGTCACTTTATTCACCCTGAATCCAAGTGGATTTTCTCTGGGAAGTCCAAATTCCGTTCACCTCTGAAAAACATGCAAGGTTGAATGACTTCTTTAAAAGTTGGATGTGTTAGACATTTACAAACACAAAAGGAGTTTATGCAAGATTTATATAAATTAATTGAGTAAAATGTTTATCCGAAATAAGAGGCATTTCACAATGCCTATACAAGCCTCATATTTCTCTCTTAAAATGTTCAGTTTCCCCCGTATAAGCACTTTAGATAATTAGATCCATTATTGCAACACAATTTGACATTAATGTCTCAGATAAACATTCCAACAGGCTCGGCTTTCTGAATTTTAAGCAAATATAAACATACAAAACTGGAATGTAAAGTAAATTTCTACAACAGTAACAACATAAAGACTCTCTCTGTCTGTTCCTCTCTCACACTCATGACTTACATGGACATAATGAATAAATACAATAAATACAATTCAAAATATATAAATATATGTAAATAAAATGGCATTTATTATTACAAACCAGCAGCCTCTGACTCTTCTAGCTAATGATTACAAATCCAAGTTAAAGGGTAAAGCAAAAGCCTCAATTTATACCATTGCAGTATAATGTCATACAAAATTTAAGTGTATTTAAGTGTTAGCCAATGGCTGGGCTACTTTAAAAATCGCATTCTATGTGCTGATTTCCTATAGCGAGACTCTTACTCCACTTCAAAAACTAACCTTGGCGGGCCGCTCAGGCTGGGCTGAGCAGCCGGATGAACAACGATTGGCCTGCTGTTCTTATAGGGGTGGTATAGGGACTCTCTCATAACTGATGCACTACGACCTGTGCTGGCTGATTGATGGCGCCTGCACAGAGACAGGGAAAGAGTGCGGATCAGGGTGTGTCTCTCCTTACACAGAGCTGGTCCGCGGCTGATCTCGTCTGGTGTGGGTGACAAAATGCATACGGCTGCTCCCCACGTGTCGGAGGGGGCGTGGGTTAGCTTCATTCTCCTCAATCAGATGAGAAGTGGAGAGGAAGCATGACGCAATCGGGCAAAATTGGATGTGCTAAAGTCAGGAGAAAAAAGGGAGAAAATGCATTTAAAAAAAAAAATGAATGAAAGCCAAGCAGGGGAAAAAAAAAACCTAACCTTGGCTGTTAGCATATGTTGGTATACATATGTGTTTCCAAACAAGGGCACATTTAGGTGATATTTAGCCAGCAAAAAGCCGAAAAAAGGTTTTTTCAGTGACTTAAAAACACACATGTGGAGAAGAAATAAAATATCACATGTGGTTATTACGCAGCAGTGGTGTTGCATTAACATCTATCAAGTAACCTGCATGATGTAAACTGTATGACGTTACCAGTTTATGACACACTCTCTCAACATCCCAACATTTCCCAAGTCCCTCATATGTACTGTATAATCAGCAATATCACTCTAATGGGTCATGGTCAACATGAACAGTTGGCTCAGTACAGTAGTTAGGGGAACTAAATTGTATTGGACTAAATTATTAATCAAAAGGTTGAAGGTTTACGCTCCACCACTACCAAACTGCCTCAGTTGTGCTCTTGAGCAAGGCCCTTAACCTTCAGTTTCTTGGAGTGTCTCTTATTTGAACTGTAATTCACTTTGGGTGCCAAAGGCTGTAACACTAAGCTCAAATATTTCCTTTAACATGGTCCCAATCCATCACAGCAAACTTACTTGTTCATCTCAATAGCAACAAGTAACGAGAGGACACCCATGCAAACACTGTGATAAGAAGTAAAAGTCCTCACAGATGAGCTGAATTAATAATCTTGATGATTTTTTACAGAAATGGCCAATCAATATTCCTTTTAGAGTGCAGGGAGTCACAAATAAACTCTCACTCACTCTCTTAACCGCTTATCCAATTATGGTCGCAGGGGGGTGCTGGAGCCTATCCCAGCTTTTCAATGGGCGCAAGGCACACAGTAACATCCTGGACAAGGTGCCAGTCCATCACACACACATACATACACACATACATATACACACACACACCCATTCACATAGGGCAATTTAGTGTCTCCAATTAACTTGACTGCATGTTTTTGGACTGTGGGAGGAGAACCCACACAGACACAGGAAGAACATGCAAACTCCACACAGAAAGGACCCGGACCGCCCCACCTGGGGATCGAACCCAGGACCTTCTTGCTGTGAGGCGACAGTGCTACCCACCGAACCACCGTGCCGCCCGTCACAAGTAAACTGAGAGAAACATTTAAAGAACTGTAGGCTTTGCTTACTTCTAAAGCTTCAGCGTTTATGATTTTACCATTAGCGAAAAATGGCTTAGTAAAAACTGGCTTTTACTGAAGAAACTGCATGAATTCTGCTCTCTACCACAAAATCCTGTTCAGTCATCAGTCTGTAATATCTTAAATGCAATTAGATTACGTAACAAGTAAACAATCCAAGGCACAACAGCAAGTTCTTATCAAAATGGTCTAAAAGAAACAAAATTATGGGTTTGATTTGGCCTAGTTTATTTGTTGAGATGCTGAGACTTCAAATGGGCTGCTCATGCTTGAAAGCTTTTAATTGGGGCTAAATTAAAGAGCAATTAGCTAAGAATTTTTCACAGTGATGTGAAAGATAGATTAAAGCATTTGGTTGCAGTTGTTGCTGGCAAAAGTGGCAAAACCAGGTGTTAAGAAGGCAAAATTATTTTTCACACTGGGCCGGTTGGTGTTGAAGTACTGTTTAACCCTCAGTAAATTGGTAAAATAAGTAAGTTTCTCAGGTTGGTTTGGTCTTATACAAAATGCAGTTTAAAGACTAAGGGCTAATCCTTTTTTATAGCTCTGCATTATGCTAAATAGTTGCAGTAACATGTTTAATATACCACAAGCTTTAGCATATTAAAACAATAGCAGGAGGTGAAACACATGAGCCATGTAAAACATTACAGCTTTCAACTCATGTGTGATACTATAACACATTATAACTCTGCCAATATACACTGTCCTGAAACTCATGTACGTTTCTTCAATTACACCATATTTTTGGCCAGCAGTTTTGTAATGTAAGCTTACGAGTGGTGTGGTAGAGCACAGCTTTAGGCATGGGACTCCTGGGATCTGGGTTTGATCCTCAAATCACCTCTTGGTGTGACTGAATGAATAAAAGCGTGTTGCCCTGCATTGGATTGGCACCTTATCCAGGGAATACTTTAACTGCAGGTGTTTTAGGTGGGGTCTGGTTTTACACACAGATATAAAAGATTTTATACATAGATATTTACACTGATCAGCCATAACATTAAAACCACGTCCTTGTTTATACACTCACTGTCCATTTAATTTGCTCCACTTACCTTATAGAAGTACTTTGTAGTTCTACAATTACTGACTGTAGTCCATATGTTTCTCTACATACCTTTTAAGACTGCTTTCACCCTGTTCTTCAATGGCCAGGACCACCACAGAGCAGGTATTATTTAGGTGGTGGATCATTCTCAGCACTGCAGTGACACTGACATGGTGGTGGTGTGTTAGTGTGTGACGTGCTGGTATGAGTGGATCAGACACAGCAGCGCTGCTGGAGTTTTTAAATACCTTGTCCACTCACTGTCCACTCTATTAGACACTCCTACCTAGTTGGTCCACCTTGTAGATGTAAAGTCAGAGACGAGCGCTCATCTATTGCTGCTGTTTGAGTTGGTCATCTTCTAGATCTTCATCAGTGGTAACAGGGTGCTGTTGGCTGAATGTTTTTGGTTGGTGGACTTTTCTCAGTCCAGCAGTGACAGTGAGGTGTTTAAAAACTCCATCAGCATTGCTGTGTCTTATCCACTCATACCAGCACAACACACACTAACACACAGCCACCCAGTGCTGAGAATGATCCACCACACAAATAATACCTGCTCTGTGGTGGTCCTGGGAGAGTCCTGACCATTGAAGAGCAGCATGAAAGGAGGCCAACAAAGCATGCAGAGAAACAGATGGACTACAGTCAGTAATTGTTTGTTTGTTTATTAGGATTTTAATGTCATGTTTTCAGTCAGTAATTGTGGAACTACAAAGTGCTTCTATATGGTAACTGGAGCTGATAAAATGGACAGTGAGTGTAGAAACAAGGAGGTGGTTTTAATGTTATGGCTGATCGGTGTATATTAATGTTTAACTGATGTGGTAAAGTTTGTATTTTTTTCATTTAATGTTTCTATTTTACCAGCTGATTCTGAACTAAGAATTCAACCTGTGTGGAATTAAAGGGCAAGCCGTAGCCTAGTGGTTAAGGCACAGGACTAGTAATCCAAAGGTTGCTGGTTCAAGCCCCACCACTGCTAGGTTGCTGCTTTTGGGCCCATGAGCAAGGCCCTTAACCCTCAGTTGCTCAGACTGTAACTGTACTGTAAGTCACCTTGGATAAAGGCGTCTGCTAAATGCTGAAAATGAAATTAATCTATCACGGGTCACTGTTTTCAGAACAGTCATGATCCATCGCAACCCTGACCAGGATAAAGTGATCACTGAGTTTTCATAACAAGGTAATTGGGATGCAGATACGCGTACATTTTCTTTGACTTTTTTAATGTTTGTTTATTTGTTTATTTGGTTTTTATAATGCCTTGTTTACTCTGTCGAGTTATTTTCAAGGCAGGACTGGTTATTCGGGGCAGGAATTTATTGCGTTTTAAAAAAAGTCCTCAAGTTTGTATTTGTAAGAAAGTTTATGATCATGTTTGCATTGTTTCTGGTAAAGATATTGCTTATAGAGTCAGTTGTTTTCAGTCTCTCTCTCTCTCTCTCTTTGTTATATTTAACAATTCTATGAAAATGTGTTTTATAGTAATGATGGCTTGACATAGGTTGCATACAGGGGGGCTCCTCTCTTCTTATCAAATATGAATGTGTGAGTTGGGTGTGTTCGATGCGGCATCTTGTGTATAAGGTTTGTTCTGTCCGTTTTGACTTTTTTAAAACCTGCACTAAAAAGTATGAATGAAATCCAAGCAAGAAAAAAGCACAACAGGTAGTGATGGGGCTGTAGAACTTCAGGGAACCAGGTTCAGTACCTACCTTATGTAACTGTGTACAGTTTGTATTTTCCCCCTGAATCCAGGTGCTTTTTTTCTGGGTACTTGTACCTTTCAAAACAGGGTATTAGATGGACTGGCTAAATTGGTCCCCTGTCCAGGATGTATTCTCATTTCACGCCCAATGGTTCTAGGATCGGATCAGGACATACTACAATTCTTACTAAAATGAAATAATTACTAAAGATAAATAAATAGGTAAATAAAAGAACACACGTTTCCTAATTTTTCGTTCATGTTTTAGTGTAAGTGGCACGATGGTGCGGTGGGTAGCTCTGTCGCCGTACAGCAAGAAGGGCCTGGGTTAGATTTCCTGGCTGGGTGGTCAGGGTCCTTTCTGTTTGCATGTTCTCCCTGTGTCTGCATGGTTTTCCTCCTGGTGCTCTGGTTTCCTCCCACAGTCCAAAAATATGCAGTCAGGCCAATTGGAGCTCCTAAAAACTGTGAATGTGTGTGTCAAGTCAAATTTATAACACTATTTACAAGAGAAATTGTCTCAAAGCAACTTTACAAAAGAATACAGGACAGACAGACAGACCAAAAACCCCAGTTGAGCAAACCAAGGGCAACAGCAGCAAGGCAAAAGAAACCTTGAGAGGAACCAGACTCAGCAGGGACCTTCATCCTCCCTGTGTGGATATATGTGTCTGTGCCGTGTGATAAACAGTCAGTGAATTAATGAATGAATGACTGTTTGTGTGTAATCAGCCTAATTTGATGCTTGTACTCTACCCAAAAGATCTATCACTCCACTATGATAAGCTGAAATAACAGACCGAATGCAGAATACATTTGCATCTCAGCCTCTGTCCAGCAGTGGATTTGAGGCCTTCCTTCAGGCCAGGTTTTTAGATTAGCATATAACCTTGTCTTTGGGGGTCTGCCGAGCCCTGCACTGCAAGACTAAGTGACCGGTCAAGCCGCTCTGGTTCTGCCTCTTTCATTTCTTGGGTTCTTTTCTGCTGCAGGGATTAATTGAAAATCAGCACCCCTGCGTAATTGTCATGCAGGGTACAGAGCGAAACGGCTTTGCTCAGCACTACAGAGAACTAAAACAGAGCAGAACATAAGGTTCCCTGCTGAATGAGCACATTAGCTAGCGTGGAGAATCTTGGAGATCAGACCAAGTGCAGAATCCAGGTCAACGGTGCTTAACCGCCGGCACTTCATCATTACTGATATCATCAGGTTAGCTTTCTACTTCTTAGCCTATTAACTGTGTGGAGAGACGCATATACAGACTGAGGAACAGACTGAAGAACAGGCAGGGACACGGGGGTGGACGGATGGATTGAGGAATGGAGTTTAACAGACAGGCAAAGTGACAGATCTACAGACAGACAAAGAAAAATCTACAGACAGATCAGGCAGTTATTAAATTGACAGACAGATCAACAATTACACAGACAGACAAAGATGAATCAAACAAAAATAAAGATAAAAAACAAACAGCAGGACAGACAGATGAACAGATTGACAGAAAAATAAATAGATATGCAGACAGAACCAGCTTTAAGTTAAAAGTTCACATGCACAGCAAAGAGTTGGCTGTTTACAAGTGTAGGACAAAAATTAAAAATGTTATGATTGTGTACAACCCTAAATAAAATAAAAAAATATAATGAAATTTTGGTGAGTGGGGCTTTTAATAAATACTGGGGCTTTAACTGTGGCGTTGTGACATCACGCATCATGTGACATTATTAAGATGGTAGACTGCCTTGAATTTAGTACGTACTGTGTAAGTTTGCAAATTTGGACGCAGCCACACTCTTGGCTACTAACCAGGGTCCTCACACAGCGTTGAAGACCCCACCCCCTTATTAGTCCAGTCTTATCCCACCCAGTGGACTAGTGGCCAATTAGTAATAGTACCTGTTGGGGGCACCCAGCCAGCTGTTTCTGTGACTGAACCACATGCTTCTGTCAGTGGCGTATCTGGCACAAAACGTCTGGTGGGGCACAAAAAAAAATCTGACTCGTCAATTAAACTACACACAAACCTACTTGCTTAATGAATCCAAACACAAATGTATCTTATCAATGAATTCACAAATGCACACATTAATGTAAAGCAGAAGTGGATATGAGAGAGATATGAGTGAAATATGAGTGAAATCAGCAATAACAGCATTTGATCTCACACAACTGGTTTATTACCTGGTATATAAGTTCTCAAGCAGTAATGATCACTGTGGTAACTGTAATAACACGTCCAAAGCAACATTTCTGAGCAGGGAAAGCCAAAGCTTTCTGTGCCCTTAACCTACAGCCAAAATAACACACCTAATAATGCATATTTTCATATTTTAACATAGATCAATAAGTTCTGTAATGTCATTTTAAACTTGACATGGCTTCTTAATTCCTTGCTAGTAATCACTGATGCAAAGCATCAGTGAAGACTCACCAGTGACGTCTCACCAGTGACATTTATTGCTCATAAAGAAAAGATGCACAACAATCTTTTATCTGGGCAAACTTGTTGATAACTTTTCTGTTGAAATCCACCAATCCCTAAATTAATGTTTTTCAATTTGTATTAAATTGTCGACTTGATTCATTATATTGCATTGCTATTAGTAGTGGCTAACAGAACTGTGATGACTATGACCAGCTATGTGGTAACGCCAATACCAAAACATCTAAACCCCTTGACGTGGGCCTGTGTAAATCTATTGTTTACTTGCTGCTCCAGGCATAGGGCCAATGTGATTGTGCCCCACAGTTCATTGAACGCTGGTTGAACAACAGCTCCTTGTAATCAGATTTGAATCAGATTTGATTCGCAACACAAACAACGAATATCAAACGTCCAACGTCAAACTAGCTTTACATAGGTTGTTCATGAAGAAATAAGAAATACTGGCTTTTATGTAACAGGTACAGAAATATTTTTAGAATGTGTCGGTCATATGTAATAAAGGCGCACCATTATTAGTGGTTATATAGGGAAAAATATATACTATATATAAAACATTTATTGACAATGTTGTGCACTGATCCACAGTGACACATCTGGTGGGGCCTGGCCCCACCGGCCCCTAATATACAGATGTGTTTGTTCTTTTTCTGAAAACGTTCACAAATTTAAGTTCTTTAATTCAAGTCAAGTCAAATTTATTTATATAGCGCTTTTTACAATAGACATTGTCTCAAAGCAACTTTACAAAATCCAGGACCAACAGATACAAAAACCCCTGTTGAGCAAGCCAAGGGTGACAGTGGCAAGGAAAAACTCCCTTAAAACTACAGGAAGTTTTAATAAAAAATATTCATATTTTAACATAGATCAATAAGTTCTGTAATATCATTTTAAACTTGACATGATGTCTTAATTCCTTGCTAGTAATTATGAGAGACTGTAGCTGCTAAATGTTCTGTGCTACAAAAAAATAGGTTGTTTGACCACCCTAAAAATGACATGGAACAGTGGGTGGTTTCAACCAAGGTCAGAAGGTAAACCCAAACTCTTACTTTATGCTAAGAGAACATTTGTCTGGATGACCACAATCACAAAAAACACTTCTGATAGACCTAAAGAACTAGAAGTGACTGGAACACTGGCAAGACTGTTAGCAGCTGAGTGAGCTTTACAGCACCATGGTTTTTGATGTTGCCATACAAGAACAAAGCCCCAGTTTCTGCTATTTATTTGTCCATGTAATCAGCAGTTAACTGAAGTCTGTTTTGTATCCGAAGGCTTCGTTCTTGCATGGCATCCTCTAAACCCATAAGGATGTAAGGCTGGCTTGACTGTGCACACTGTTAGCCATCTTCATAGAGCATCTAAATAATGAAAGTCTAGCATTTTAACAGGTTCATGAACACTTCTGACCACCCAGACATATTTTTACTGAGCATGAGAAGACTATTGGGGTTTTCTACCCAACCTTGTAAAGATCTTTCTCATTAGTGCAAAAAAAGTCACCAACTATAATCAATCATGGTCATTAATAAGGAATTAGGCAGCCGTGACAACTTATCATAGCTCTCACTAGACCACCAAATAATGATCCAAGTTGCTATATGCACATTTCTGACCCTGCATGATCTCTATATAAAACTCACAGGCCCATCAGGCCATGCAGAGGTCATTGAGGACAAATGGGCCATGAACCTGTACGGGCAAAGAAATTTAGCTCTAATCACATCTCTGCTTCAAATAAATTCCAAGAGGGAATTTAGAACAATAATATAACAACGTCAATGCTCATTTAGAGTTAATCTAGCCTGCAGTGGCTTGAAAGATCATACTAAAAGAGCGTTCCAACCTAAATACCTCCCGCATATGTCACAGAGAGATGCTCCCGCCACACGGCGCTAGTTCATGTATTCAAAGGGGGCATAATAATGAGGTGCTCTGGTGCTGTGGGGCAATGAAGATTTATCCATTTGCCTCTCTGTTTTGCATTCTGCACATTAAAATAACATGCGTTCAGTTTCATAGCGCCATCAAACAAACGAGAACAAATGTAAAAGGGGAAATGTCAGTGCTGAGTGGCGTTTTATAATGAATAATTCTCTTTAATATTAGCCTATAAATGTTAGCCTACATTTTTTAAATCTGTTATTTGTAGGAACTATTAACTTTGTAGGCAGTTTTATTTATGTTTGCAGGCACTTAAACATTTTAAAAACATCATTCAAAAGCGCATGATTCACCCCAGTACACCACTGAAACTGAGATGCTGAGATATACACTGATCAGCCATAACATTAAAACCACCTCTGTTTTTACAATCACTTTCCATTTTATCAGCTCCACTTACCATATAGAAGCACTTTGTAGTTCTACAATTACTGACTGTAGTCCATCTGTTTCTCTGCATTCTTTTTTTAGCCTGTTTTCACCCTGTTCTTCAATGGTCAGGACTCTCCCAGGACCACCACAGAGCAGGTATTATTTAGGTGTTGGGTCATTCTCAGCACTGCAGTGACACTGCACAGTGTTGTGCTGGTATGAGTGGATCAGACACAGCAGCGCTGCTGGAGTTTTTAAATACCGTGTCCACTCACTGTCCACTCTATTAGACACTCCTACCTAGTTGGTCCACCTTGTAGATGTAAAGTAAGAGACGATCGCTCATCTATTGCTGCTGTTTGAGTTGGTCATCTTCTAGACTATTAGTGGTCACAGGACGCTGCCTACAGGGTGCTGTTGGCTGGATATTTTTGGTTGGTGGACTATTCTCAGTCCAGCAGTGACACAGCGCTGCTGTGTCTGATCCACTCATACCAGCACAACATACACTAACACATCACCACCATGTCAGTGTCACTGCAGTGCTGAGAATGATCCACCACCTAAATAATACCTGCTCTATGGTGGTCCTGGGAGAGTCCTGACCATTGAAGAACAGCATGAAAGGGGGCTAACAAAGCATTCAGAGAAACAGATAGACTACAGTCAGTAATTGTGCTTCTATATGGTAAGTGGAGCTGATAAAATGACAATGAGTGTAGAAACAAGTAGGTGGTTTTAATGTTATGGCTGATCTGTGTATAGAACCTAAAACAAGTATTAAGCCTGCTCCAGATCCCTTCCATTTCCCACAAAATAGCCTATTAAGGGTCACGGTGGGTACAATTCACTGGGTGAATAGTAGAAAACACACTGGACAGGTCGACACACTCACACACGCTCATACTTGGGGCAATTTAGTATCTCCAGTATTAACCTGTCTTGGGACTGTGGTAGGAAACTTACACAGACATAGGGAGAACATGCAAACCACACAGAAAGGACCCGGACCGCTCCACCTGGGAATCGAACCCAGAATCTTCCTGCTGTAAGGCGACAGTGCTACCCACCGACCCACCGTGCCGCTCCCACAACCATGCCATAATTAAATTGGTGGCTTTGAATCAAGCACAAACACTGACCCCAATTAAGAGATTAATAACCTATAAAATATTATTTATTTTACATTTTATTGTAACCTGTGTAATTTAGGACAAGCGTTCATTCACTGCAACACATTGCGTAGCCAACTCAATTCTGATTAGTCTAACAGCTGTGTTAAAAATTGTTAATCAGCTGTTTATACTTTGCTTTCAAATAAAATTTACTTTGTACAGTCTATCATTATGGTAAAGACAGTTTATAGATAAAATCAAAATGAATTCATTCAAACCAAGCAAGGCATTAATTCGCAGACAAAAACACAAATTTGGAGAACGATCAAAGACCATCTCAAAGGCATGTTACATACCTCAAAGCTTCGTTCAGACTAACAAATAGCATTTACATTTTCGGCATTTAGCAGACGCTCTTATCCAGAGCGACTTACAGAAGTGCTTCCGGTCGATACCACAGCTGGGATTCAAACTCAAAGGTTGTGCTTATAACTATTGTGGAGAAAATCTAAGAGGTGAATATTTTGTAGGGCATTGTAAATAAAAGTCAAATCACATTTGACCAAATCAAGTCTTCCGATCCTCTCACTTGTAGTCATTATTAGTTTTGTATGACACACAGTGTTTTTTTTTGTCATTTCTACCATACACAGTAAACAGAAACCTAATAATAATCTGATGGTGAACAAAGGGTAGCTGGGCCAGACATTATTGTGCCAAAACTGTTGATGTATGTATCAGTTTTGAAAAGCATCCAAGTCGACGTTCTCCTCAATACCCGCTAGGTTCTTTTGCAGCAATTTCATTGTCACAATACCCCTCTGTGCCAGCCATGGGAATAAAATGATGAATGCTATTGCCTGGACCACTCCAGCCATGAATCATTCACTTGTTCCAGTTTTTTTGTGTCACTGTAGTAATGAGCGTGTGCATGAGCTTTCCTTTATGTGCCAGTGCTGGTGCCATTGTCTCTGCATACAGCCCAGTCCTTCATTAGAGACAGGATCTAGGCCAGCAGTGTCCATGGCAAAAGTGCACCAACAAAAACCACTAGAAACCGTTAACCAAATAAGTTCACTAGAGGAGTTGTATTAAAAATCAGTAAAACTGGCATATTTTTTGACAGCTTTAGGACTGTGAAATTCCAATTTTTTTGGATTGAATGGTTTTGAAACTAATTGTAATATTTAGTATTTAGATGTGGTAAGTTGTTTTTCTGTCTTTCTATTTTTATATTTATTTTTGCCTCAGGCTACTAACCCAGCGTTTGAATACCCCACCTACTAATTGGTCCGGTCTTTATGTGGACATCTGTGCCCAGCTTTACAAATGCTCTTTGACAGAGCGGGCACAAAATCCCACAGACATACTACAAAGTCTTTTCAAAAAAGTGGTCGTTATAGCTGAAAAGATCACAAAGAGGTCACTCTGTTTTAATACCATGTTTTTGAAAAGCGATGTGCAACAAACTCATGGTCAGATGTCCAAATAATTTTGTCTATATAAATGTACACCGATTAGGCATAACATTATGACCACCTTTATAATATTGCTTCGTACCCCTTTTGCTGGCCCATACACAACAAACTGTGATGCACTGTGTATTCTGACACCTTTCTATCAGAACCAGCATTAACTCCTTCAGCAGTTTGAGCTACAGTAGCTCGTCTGTTGGATCGGATCACACGGGCCAGCCTTCGCTCCCCACATGCATCAATGACCCTGTCAGCGGTTTACGACTGTTTTTTCCTTGGATCACTTTTGATAGATACTGACCACTGCAGACCGGGAACACCCCACAAGAGCTGTAGTTTTGGAGATGCTCTGACCCAGTCGTCTAGCCATCACAATTTGGCCCTTGTCAAACTCGCTCAAATTCTTAGACTCGCCCATTTTTTCTGCTTCTAACATCAACTTTGAGGATAAAATGTGTACTTGCTGCCTAATACGTATATCCCACCCACTAATAGGTGCCGTGATGAAGAGATAATCAGTGGTCATAAAGTTATGACGGTGAATATAAAAATCTAAAACCAGTTCTTGCCTCACACTACTGTTGCATGGAACTGACTAATACAGTATTGAAATTATTGGAATAATAAGTTTTGTCTGCATTAATCCAGTGTAAAAGTCAGAAAGTCACCATTACAGTGTAATTACCCTAATCCTGATGTTTCTGTCTTATCCCTGCTGTTCCTGGTATTTGTTCTACTGTAGATGTTTGTAATATGTTTTATTTCCATGACAGCAGTCAGTAGAACAATTCATACCCATCTGCTGAAAACTCTTTGATATTACCCAAGTCTGCCCCACCCGTTTAGTCATCTTCATTTCTAAACGTTTATATCATGCTCAGTTCTCAGAATTTTCACGGATGCCTGGACTAATTGGCCTTATTGTGTGTTTTATGTGTTTGAATTCGGCTCTATTCACTGTTTCTGGAATAGAAGAATTCCCAGAATGACTGAGGACCATCACGTGTCTCTTTTGTCCCCCCTCATTGTCAAAGATCAAAGTGATGATGAATGTCAAACAAATGTGTTTAGTTTTTTTCCCTTTTGTATTTTAAATAGTGTCATTAAATGGAGAAAAGGGCTAAAGGGATTTTTCCCATTTTCCCCATGCGTTACTTTTATAAGATGATAAGAGTGTCTAGGAATATTTAAGCAGTGATTCGTTACTTCCTGTTCCACTGGGTTAGATATACAGAAATTACAATTAATATTTAAAGTACACTGATCAGCCATAATATTATGACCACCTCCTTGTTTCTACACTCACTGTCCATTTTATCAGCTACACTAACCATATAGAAGCACTTTGTAGTTCTACAATTACTGACTGTAGTTCATCTGTTTCTCTACATACTTTTTTAGCCTGCTTTCACTCTGTTCTTCAATGGTCAGGACCACCACAGGACCCCCACAGAGCAGGTATTATTTGGGTGGTGGATCATTCTCAGCACTGCAGTGACGCTGACATGGTGGTGGTGTGTTAGTGTGTGTTGTGCTGGTATGAGTGGATAAGACACAGCCGTGCTGCTGGAGTTTTTAAACACCTCACTGTCACTGCTGAACTGAGAAAAGTCCACCAACCAAAAACATTCAGCCAACAGCACCCTGTAGGCAGCGTCCTGTAACCACTGATGAAGGTCTCGAAGATGACCAACTCAAACAGCAGCAATAGATGAGCATCTACAAGGTGGACCAGCTAGGTAGGAGTGTCTAATAGAGTTGACAGTGAGTGGACACAGTATTTAAAAACTCCAGCAGCGCTGCTGTGTCTGATCCACTCAAACCAGCACAACACACACTAACACACCACCACCATGTCAGTGTCACTGCAGTGCTAAGAATCATCCACCACCTAAATAATACCTGCTCTTTTGACCTTAATTAGTCAGGAACATATCTATCCAAGGGTCACTGTTAAAGAATAACAGAAAAATCTTCAGGTAACTACCTCTCTAAAACTACCAGCAGACACCATCTCTGTGCCAACAGATCATTTGAAAGTCTTGCTAGGATAAAGGCTTTCTTGTCATCTAACCACAAATGCAAGAGCCTCGAGTTTACTAAATGATACTGGGACTGACTGGAATCATGTTCTATGGTCAGCTGAAACAAAATTTGAGGTTTCTGGCAGTAAAGACTGAAGGTGACTTTAGTGAAAGAAGGAGGATATATAGGTTTAGGTGTAGGGTCTGTGACGTTATAGGGCTATTTTTTTTCTCCAAAGGCCTTGGGATTCTTGTAGGGACACACGGTATCAAGGACATGAAATACTTAAGCATTTAAAGCAAAATCTGCCTGACCTGCCAAGAAGCTAAATCTGGGTTGTTAGTGAATCCTCCTGCAGGACGGTGAGTCCAAAACGGTTGAAAATGGTTTAGTGAACCTAAAATCAAGCTCGTGTGATGACCATCTCCGTCCCCTGTTCTAAACCTCGCAGGAAACCTGTGGGATGAGCTAAAGAGGAGAGTGCAGAGAACAATCTGTATAGATTCTGAAAGAAAAGACGAATGGTTTTAAATTCCTGCTTTGGATACTTTAACCTCATAAGACATTAAAGGAGAAGACTGAGTGCTGTTTTTATCTGCAAAGGGAGGCTGTACAAGGTATTATATGTAGGGTGTTATATGGATTTTTTTCTCATATTTTCAGTCTGAGATCAAGCTAATTCACTAAAAGGTGAATTCCTGCTTTCTTAAGAGATGCCAACACACACACACACACACACACACACACACACAGACACACACAGACACACACACACAGTAATTTTATAGTGGACACTGTCCTTAACAGGTCAGGAAAAAAACCTAAGCTGTTACCCAATGCATTTTGTCCTGGCGGTAAATTAGACGCTGCAGGAACATTGGTGACACCGTCCACAGCAGCATCTAATTTATGACAGACCTGTTTTTTAGTGGTTCATAGATTATATTTGACCATCTGGAATAATTGGCTCTCTGCAGAAAGTGACATTTTGTGTTTTCTTTTTTTTTTTTTTTATAACTAGCAAAGTTTCATGGATGCAATTAAACTAAATGTATTCATATGTGCACAGAAAAGCCACCAGGTAAAATCAATTATAAATACTGTATTATAAATAGTAATAATGATGTAGGAGGCCATGCCACAATGCTGTAATGAATCGTGCTTTCTAAACCACTGAAATGATAGTGATATACAGTTAATTTGAGTGTATTTTTGACCCAGAATTGTTTTTTGTTTGTTTATTTGTTTCTTAGAGAAGCCACAATAAAATCAGGAAAGATGTAAACCCCATCCCCGCCCTTTGTTGTTTTGAAAAATTATTGATTGAAATCCCAAAGCTACAATATCACTTAAAATGCAGAGTTTTGACCAAAATGTATTTATCTACAAGTCTAGTCGGGCGGCACGGTGGCTAAATGGGTAGCACTGTCACCTCACAGCAAGAAGGTCCTGGGTTCGATCCCCGGTGGGACGGTTTGGGTCCTTTCTGTGTGGAGTTTGCATGTTCTCCCCGTGTCTGTGTGGGTTTCCTCCCACAGTCCAAAGATGTGCAAGTGAGGTGAATTGGAGATACATAATTGTCCATGACTGTGTTCTGATGAATCTTGTGTAATAAGTAACTACCATTCCTGTCATGAATGTAACCAAAGTGTAAAACATGACGTTAAAATCCTAATAAACAAGTCTAGTCTACAATTACTAACTGTAGTCCATTCTTCTTTATGTATCATTTGTCACCATCACTTTACTTGATACACCAATGGAATGGGGTCCTCATGACCTGATAATACACAACCATACAAATAACTGTTTAGTCCCAAGCTAGTGTACCGGCTCATTCAGTGAGCGTCTTAGTATGTTTGATCCCAACATACAGATGATGAAAGACTTTTTGTTTTTTAACCCATTTCCAGTTTCCACTCAGCTGGACAATCTAAAGTGCTTCAGGAACATCATAAAGGACCTGAGCCAAAACTAAATTTAGAGAAAGTAAATACTTTCCAACAAAGACACATTAAACCTTTGTCTTTGCCTTCCATTTAGTTCTGAAAACACTGTATGGTGCAACTTGGACACATCTTCAGTGATGAACCCAGGGTCATAGGGTGTTTTGGGTCTTAGATCATCAGACACCCTCACCTGGGCGACCCAGTCGGGTTTTGATCAGTCCTCGACTTGTGTCCATGTAGCGAGCTACACCATGGATCATCCCTTTTGATCCACAGCCACCTTGATGTCTTTTCAGCTGCATCAGTGATGTTTTTGGTGGCTTTCCTCTCCTGCAATCCTCTAATCCCAAGGAGGCTGAGCATCCGATGCAGAGACTGCCCTGCAAAGCCCCTGCAGCCGACTTCAATGGGCACACAGCGGCTCTTCCACCCATTCCTTTTACAGTCCTCCTGACCTAAATATGGAATGTGTCCAGATCTTTATTTTTTATCAAATCGGGAGGTTCTCAGGCTCTGCTGATGAATAGTTTTATGGTCGACACTGTATTCCCAGTTTGCATCTATTATTACCCATTTATTCTGTATCATTTTAGATTATTAATTATTAACTGAAAAAAACTCTTGTAATTTGCATATCAGGTTAAACGGAAACATTCATGAAGCATCATTTAGCTTCATAAATCACTTTACACACTCATTACAATCTGAGGCAGTGGTTTCCAAAAGTTTGACCTTCCCATATACATGTACACAAAGGTACTGTATATGTCCACTATAAGTCCAAAACGGTGTGCACACTACTCAATTAACAATCTCGAATGTTTAGGCCATAACCACTGCTAACATAAAGACATTCTTTGATTAATCTGGTGTGGAGGAACTTCAGTGGCCTGTACAGAGCCCTGATCCCAACCCTCCTAAGCACTCTAAAGATAAAATGAATACTGATTGTGAGCTAGGCACCTGCATTTAACATCAGTGCCTGACCCTAGTAATGCTGTTTTTACTGGATCGGCACTAATATCACAGGCACACTCCAAAATCTCGTCAAAAGTAAAGGCTGTTATAGCCAACAAGAATGGCGGGGGTCTTAATATTATAATAGTCCGCAATGTGAAACAAGCTCATGGTCGTGTGTCCACATATTTTTGGCTGTATAGTTTATATATTTACTGATTATTTCAACAATTGTTCCTTTTTTATTTTATTAAGATTATTTAACATAATGTTTTACACACTTTGGTTACATTTATCACAGTTCAAGTTTTAATCTCACATACAGTCATGGACAATTTTGTATCTCCAATTCACCTCAGTTGCATGTCTTTGGACTGTGGGAGAAAACCGGAGCTCCCAGAAAAAACTCACACAGACACAAGGAGAACATGCAAACTCCACACCGAAACGACCCAGACCACTCCACCTGGGAATCGAACACAGGACCTTCTGGCAGTAATACACACGGAGCCGCTGTGCCACCCCATTCCAACAGTTGCCCTTAGATTTATATTTTAAGTAAATTCTTCATTCCTCATTTTTATTAAGTAAATGTGTTAAAATGCTTATTTATGTTGTCAGTCATAATTAAGCCTTATCTGTAACCCTAACTGTTAGCCACATCGGAGCTAAATCAAAGTAAAAATTTTCATTTTTTTAAGGACTGAATAACCCGCATAAATTTACAAGAAATTATAATCCTCCTCAGACTTTAAAAACAATTTATACAAATTATATTCATACAGTAAAAAGCTGAACCTACCATATTTGCTTACAGAAGTTATCAGGAGTTAACTAGAGCATATTTGAGCTAAGAGTGGTGGTGAAAAGGGGCCATTCAGAATACAGGTGTGTTCTGAAGCGCTTTTCAGTAATTCTAGCCTCGCCCCAGGCTCTTCCTCCAACTCCAAGAATAACTAGATAAACATGAGGGGTAACCCTACAGAATATAAACTATGGCACTTAGACCCTGGCAGAGATGGGCAAAATGTACTGATGGGCAAAGCCTGGCATTTATTTACACTTTCAAGACATTTTTCCTTTACAGTACAAAAGAAGAGGCATTATGTTTTAAAGCAGTTATAAAACATTATGTGCATTAATGTAACATTTGAACTCCTCTAGATTTCTAACAGGATGTAGTCAGTGTGATTAGTGTCTTTTTAAACAAGCCCAAACCTAATCTCGCAAGGCCATCCACCATCGTTTAAAAACTTGCTGAACAAAGTCATTAGAAAAGTTGGCAATGAATGGTACTAAAAACAAGTGTGTCTAGGCCCACTCCAGAGGCCTAAGAACTAGCATTTTTGCTAAAGTAACAACGGGTCTGTCTGAAAACCTAGTGATCTCTCTACATAAACACATTTCATCCTATGTGCTCCCAAAAAGAAGGCAATTCTTAGATACCTTAAAATGCTCCTACTGAGGTGTTTTATTTATTTTATTAGGATTTTAACATCATGTTTTACACACTTTGGTAACATTCATGACAGGACAGGTTACACAAGATTCATCAGTTCACAAGTTTAATGACAAACACAGTCATGGACAAAATTAACCTGACTGTGGGAGGAAACCGGAGCTCCTGGAGGAAACCCACACAGGCATGGGGAGAACATGCAAACTCCACACAGAAAGGACCTGGACTGCCACACCTGGGGATCGAACCCAGGACCTTCTTGCTGTAAGGTGACAGTGCTACCCACTAAGCCACCGTGCCACCCACTAAGCCACCGTGCCACCCCTCCTACTGAGGTGCCTTAATTCTAAGTGATAATCTAACTGAATAACGAGGGAGCATCCGTCACTTCTTCAGCGGTGAAGGCAATCCCAGCATTCACAAAACATTACAAACATGGCTGACGTATGCAGAGAAACCAACAGAGTTCTTTTTAAATGTAAATAAATTTTCATTAATTTATCATTTGTATAAAAGTGCACAAGTGTCACTTATTACTTATATAGGAATTGTGCCGCCTCAGCCCATCGGTTTGAATGGCCTCAGGCTAACTGTGTTAGCTTAGTAAGCTAAAACTGCGGTTACGTAATCGGCGTATTCTCTGTCTAAGTAGTGCATTTAAAAAACCTGCCTTATAAATTCTATGTCTTATTAGAATCCAATCTACTTAAGCAGCTGCCCAGGTAGGCAGCAAGGCATCACACTAGGTTTTCAGACAAACCTTGTGTAGTCAAGTTTAGTAATGTGCTAGCCACAAACACTACACACAGCTGCAGCCGCTAACATCACCCTAAACACACACTTGTTGCTGGCTGGACAGTGTTCAAGCAGACGTGCAAATTCTTGTTTAAGCTATATTCAGCGTTTTCTACACAATTGGGTAGTAAAATTTAATGAGAGATTGTTCTGGCCCTAATTATTTCTTATTTCCACCCCACTTTTAAAGCCAAAATCTTTTCTTATATCTTTAATCTTGTTAAAAAGAAAGTAAACTCAGGACAGACCGAAACAGAATGAATGTGATAAAAAAAAAGAATAAATAACTGTAAATAAAGATCTTATTTTTTCTATATATAAAACCTAATCAAGACTTATTATAGCTAACTGACAGACAGAATAAATCTAATCTATCAATTCATCATCTACATTAATAGAACAATTAAGTCATTATCTGGAACAGTAACTCACTAATGCTATAATTACATGGAATATTCACTGTATTCATTACACAGATCAGTTGTTTAAATTGATCACTGTTTCTCTCTGTTAATTAATGAATTAACTTGTTCACATTTGTGAATTCCATCATCTGTCAGACTTCATTCTGATGATTCCAGGATGGGACATGGAGGCTGTATTTCTGACAGTAAGTCATAGTTATAGAAAGTTTGCTGTGTGGGAAAGGTTGCTCGCCTCAAAATAAATACATTAAAAATAACAAAATAGCCACATGCAGTCATCACAGATTCACCTGGAGTTGGATAATCTAGCTCCAAACAAAGGATGTGATAACTGACAGCCAGTTTCTGCTGAAGGGAGCAGTTGTAGCTTAGTGGTTATGCTACTGGACTAGTAATCAGAAAGTTCCCACTTCAAGCCCCGTCACCACCAAGTTGCCACTGCCGGGCCCTTGAGCAAGGCCCTTAACCTTCAGTTGCTCAAATTGTATTCAGTCATAACTGTAAGTCGCTTTGGATAAAAGCAAAAGCTAAATACCACAAATGTAAATGAATCTGTGATGACTAAATGTGACTATTTTGTGGGACAAGGCATAATCCAGTAACAAAATTTAACACATTCAAAAGTCAATAAACGGAATTACAGTTTGGTGGAATTATACACAACCTAAAATGTTCTATTACTTTTACTCAAATGTTATACAAGGAAAATAATCAGACAAATCCATTTCAAACATTGTTTAAATAGCTGTCAGTGGTGTAAACATTTAATCTTTTTTATGCATTTTTTCCCTTTTTCTCACGATTTGTAGCGCTTCCAATTTTTACCCAATTGCATTATGCTTCCTCTCTACTGGTGCTGACCCCTGCCCCGATTGAGGAGAGCGAACTGACACATGTCCCCTCCGACACGTGTGCAGTAGCCGACTGCATCTTTTCACCTGCAAGGTGAGTTCATATGTCGATCAGCTTTGTGTACGTCCTGGAGCCACACCCTGATCGCACCACCAGGGAAAATACTGAACTTTTTGACAGCAGAGGTTGTAACTGCATCAGGTATTAGGTCCCTATCTGGCTTTTCCCTCCCTGTATGAACAACAAGCCAATCGTTGTTCATATAGCTGCCCAGCCAAGCCAGATGGCAGAGCTGAGTTTCGAACCGACCAGTTCAATGTTTATTTTACTGACACAAGGACAAATAAAAGATTTCAATTGTTGTCCTAGAATCTGTAAAGCTGCTTTGAGACAATGTCTGTTGATGAAGTGATATACAAATACATTTTAAATGGATTAAAACATATATAGTAAAAATAAGCATCTTTTCCAAGGATGCTAAACAACTGAAAATAATTAATCTTACAAGTGATGACAAACAAAAAAAAACACAACCTTTAACATATGAGTGGAGAAACCACGCAGAACTGGAACCAAAAGTATACTGCACACTTCACCTGAACAATTAACATCATATCATGTGACATGTAAAAATGTTGGACATGCCCAGATAAGGCCTTTGTAAAAAATCAGCAAGACAAAACAATCCAATCTGGTGTATTATTAATTAGAATGGCAGCACCTTCATTTACAAAAGCTTAATTTGATTGTTTTTTTTTTTTAATGCTGTTCAATATTCTAAACAAGTGTGTGAGTCCTAATATGCCATACACCAAGGGAATAGTACAGGCCTGAATGTTTGACCCCTATAGCAGGGGTGTACGGTGGCTTTGTTGGAACATTTATCTCGCATAATTAAGGTCCAAATGTCACCTTAGAAAAGTCTCACAGCAATTAATCAATATATCAGGACGCACGGTGGATGTTCTGGCAGCATCTGGTGGCTCAACAGCTTAATAAGTAACTTTGGAGAAAGATTAAAGTGACAAATTAAAGCAAAACACACCCCATGTTTTGTTTTGGTTTATATTTATTTTTTTGCACTCACATTCTCCTTTATTTACATCCTAATTGTTGAAATCATATTTATGAGATCACACCTTGCTCTGTAAGACCAGCATGCCATCAATCAATAGTCCACACTATTTACAGTTCCATTAATGCCCCGTTTGCCTGTTTGGTATTCCTTGTACCCTGCCAGTAGGGGCAATCAAATTTAACAGACAGAGTAGAAGTTAAGACAATTGGGGCGGATATATTGTGTAACCCGGTTTTAAAAGTAATCAGCACATTCATTCCAGTATGAGTATTGGGTACTTTACACATCACTGCATTTAAGGTGAATAATTGAGAACCACTGTTGTACATTTGTAGGAGAAAAAGTAGCTAGTCTTTGTCTTGGGAAACAAACTAGCTGCAACATTATGAAGCTTTTTCAGCAAACTTGTGGCTTAGTGGTGCTGCAGACAGTGTAAGTGGTTCTAAATAGCTTCATAAAGTAGATTGGCAATTAGAAACTGACTATGAAGGTAAACATGTGAGAAAGTCTATCAAGGTTCTTCAAAAAGTTTTTGCTTTTTAACTATATTTATTAAGAATTTCAAAAACAAATAACATCACTTTTCTATACAGTCACCTTCCGATGCATTTTTCCAGCGTCGTACCAACTTTTTAATGCCATCAGCAAGAAATGTTTTTGGTTGAGCTTGTAGCCACTGATGCAGCGTTGCTTTCACTTTGTCATCACATGAAAATCTTCTTTCCCTTAAAGCTTCTTTGGGCGTCCCAAAAGGTGGAAGTCACATGGCACTAAATCTGGACTATAAGCATCTCTCTGTCTCTCAGACACGACCAGTTACTACTCCTCCCACCCTCACTGCTTCCAACCAAAATATAAAAGTGTGGAAACCTTTTGAAGATTGAGGAATTTGAGGATTATTTCTGTATTATCTTGGGTAAGGATTTTTTTTAATGTATTGGTCAAATGTAGTCTTTGTCTTTCTCTGTTGTACTTTGGGCATTTATTCAGGATGTGTTTTATGGTGATGGGTGTCTGACATTCTTCTCCTAGTATTAAATGTTGGTGTGTCAATCTGGAACGGCCTATTCTACATCTAGTGTAGATAACTTGGTCTGTTCGTTTATCATAAAAATAACAAAATAAATGATCCAGAAATTTCACTGTTAAGATATTTACTTCCTATATTTATCTTCAATGTTGCTCTGATCTTTACAAATCATCCCACCGGGCTTGATAATGGACTGGGTTAAACAATAAAGACCTAAGATCTATATATTTTTTAAGATGATTAATATAATTACGGTGTACTTGATAACGATCTGCCTCATTAAATTACTGTGTATTTAATAAAGATCTTCCTGTATTGAATTTCTCTGGAACACAAGTCCCTGCCTGCATGAGCCAAGTCATCAGACTGAATGAACATAATAAAAAAGGTAAAATAGAAAAAAAGGCTTAATACAGATTGAAAATTCCACTTTTTCCACAGTCGTAAAAAAGCCAAAGATAAACTCTGACCTCCTGTGAAAGGATGGAGAGCTTCTTAGATTACCTTGCTGAGAGCTAAAACTCAATCACAGGAGCTTTTGTCACACTTCAATGTGCTGCACGGGAGTGAAGAGGACCAGAGTGACCTTTACACAATAGCTGCCACTCCAAAATATGAACTGTTGAGCTTAACGGCACAATATAAAACCCGCTCTTTTCTGAAGTAACAATTGCATTCGGTGGGTGGATTATTGTCTGGCCTGCAGTCAACCATCAAAAACACTGGCTCCCGAATTCGTCCGAATTCGAGCACCACACCTGGCCATCGAGGGGTCATCGTGTTCAAAGACAGAGAGGGCGAGGGCAGCTTTTCATTCAGTGCACATTTTTCCTTTACTCTGAGTCAAATCCAGCAGGTCATTATCAGCTCTTCAATTGCTATTAAGAGCATCATGTTTGCTCCATAGTATGTAAATATTGGTGCAGAAAGAGTGCTGAGGTCTGTTCACAGGAAATGGAAGATGTGTTTATATAATAGATCGAGACTTTTCTGGCTGTTTATTTCAGAGAATTAAGATTCTCTAGATTTCACATACATGAATAAATAAAGTGCAAACATCTCTCACAAGTTGTAGATACACACAGTGCAGCATGAAGGCATCTGACTCTATACAGTACCACAGTGAAGCATGAAGGCATCTGACTCTATACAGTACCACAGTGAAGCATGAAGGCATCTGACTCTATACAGTACCACAGTGAAGCATGAAGGCATCTGACTCTATACAGTACCACAGTGAAGCATGAAGGCATCTGACTCTATACAGTACCACAGTGAGTAAAGTGTTGGTGTGGTGTTGGTTTAATGGTGAAAGATGCAGTGTGTGTGTGTGTGTGTGTGTGTGTGTGTGTGTGTGTGTGTGTGTGTGTGTGAGGGGTAGGGTTGGGCGGTATGACGATATTACCGTATACCGCGGTATTCAAAAATGGTGACGGTATTTTTTAAATGTGAAGCGCCAAATTTCTGCTTCAGGTTTACCTTGAAAACTGAGACTTTAGGACATGCGTGCATCCACGGTGAGGGAGGGGTGGGAGGGGTAGGCGGTTGGAGCTCGCTGATTGGCTGTGGGGTGCTCACTGGTGTAAGCTGATAACACAGAGAGACGAGTGAAGAGCCACACTGGCTAGCGTTAGCTGTGAGCTAACAAGCAGAAACTGAAAAACGGCTCGTCTTTTAATTTTTCAAAATCAACATTTTTTATCAGTTCAACCGGAAATGAACACGAGCGCGTGCATGCGCGGACATGTACTTATTTACTAAATATATCTTCAGTGTAAATCGAGCACAAGTGTTGAGAAAAAGGAGCAAACAGTAATAATAACGTTACGCCCAATCCGCTGTTCTGACTCTTGTCTGCCATAGATTTCCCTGCCTATGTAAGAACTATTTTTTCCTAAATAAAAGGGCTATATTAAGAAAAAAAGAATGTCTCACCTGTCGTGTAATGTGAATTATAAAATATATTGTCTGGCCCTTTAAGAAAGTGAAGCGCACTATAGGGCGTAGGGAGCGAGTGTGTAGGGAAGAGATCGGATTTGTACCGTTTCCGTGCTCGTGTTTTGCACTGAGCTTGTGTGACATGTAAAGTAGCGTTCTCGTTAACCACTCAAATGTTTGGACTTTGAATTATTTTAACATTATTTTACATCACCGTCATCGCAACATGAACATTTACATTCATATTTTTTGTTACGGTATAGAACTTAATTCTGGATTACAGGCATAACTAATCGTACACGTTCATACACTTTTAAGAAATATCTGTAACTATAAAGTAAGCAGTTAACTTTTGAAATATATTGAACTGTGTAGCTGCTATTATTCTGTTTTGTGTGGGCAGAGAGAGATTACAATGCCAAAATGTTATGTGTTAATGTTTGTGTTAAAGTGTAATTGATACACATGCATTTATACTTATGCGTATTTATTATAGATCAGATAAGATAAGCAATGTTTGACGTTCAGATTGTTAAATCTTTTTATAATAAAACATTGAAATATTGTAATTACACTCGTGTGTACACTGTAAAGTTTGTCCGCGAAAGTTTGTCCCCCCCCCAAGACGGTATGACGGTATGAAAATCGGCAATATCGCCCAACCCTAGTGAGGGGGTGTTTTACAGCCCTGTTTACACCTGGCTTACGAAGCATTTTGGCTAATCTGATCACAAGTGGTCAGCACTATTTATAGCTATAAACCAGGTCCAGTGCATCTTGGAGATTTGATTAATCAACCCGCATTGGAAGGTTCATGGTAGGAAAACACTCCGGACAGGGTAGCAATTAATCACAGGGCAACACACCTGCAAGTTCCCTCCCTCACTCACTCGTACACCTTCTGCTTGTTTTTAAAGGTGGAAGGAAATGGGAGTACCTGGAGGAAGCCTATGTAGACACAATGAAAACAGAAAACTCCTCACAGACAGTGATTAGAGGCGAGTCAAATCCAGGTCATCAGAACTCTTGTTGTTATGCTGCACTCCTCCACCAACTGTGCCATCAAGCCCACCAGGTGTTGTGTTCTGCACAAATAATTATAACAATAAAATCTGAGAGACAGATGTCAGTCCAAATAGAGCCTTTGTCTGTCATGTTTGTTTGTTTGTTTTTAGGATTTTAACGTCTTGTTTCACACTTTTTGGTTACATTCCTGACAGGAAACTGTAGTTACTCATTACACAAGGTTAATCAGTTTACAACGTCAAATACAGTCATTGACAATTTTGTTCACCTCACTTGCATGTCTTTGGACTGTGGGAGGAAACCGGAGCACCCAGAGGAAACCCACGCAGACATGGGGAGAACATGCAAACTCCACACAGAAAGGACCCAGGACCTTCTTGCTGTGAGGCGACAGTGCTACTCACTTAGCCACTGTGCTGCCCTGTCTGTCACGTGAAGTCAGTTACTAACAGTTTAACATCTATCTAGGAGTGTATTATTTATTATTACTACTGTTGTTGTTATAAAATTAAATCCAAGTATAGAAGAATATACGTAATTGTGTTGCCAGATAAACATTATAAAACCCTATTTAGCTACTATAAATTATACGAGGGATCTTCAAAAGTTGCTGCACTTTTATATTGTGGTTGGAAGTGGTGAGGGTGGGAGGAGTAGTAATCGGCCGTGTTTGAGAGACTGAGAGAGACGCTTATAGTCCTGATTTAGCGCCATCTGATTTCCACTTATTTGGACGCTCAAAGAAAAATTAGTTTTTAAAATTCTTAATAAATAGAGGGCAGCACGGTGGCTAAGTGGGTAGCACTGTCGCCTCACAGCAAGAAGGTCCTGGGTTCAATCCCCAGGTGGGGCGGTCTGGGTCCTTTCTGTGTGGAGTTTGCATGTTCTCCCCGTGCCTGTGTGGGTTTTCTCAGGGAGCTCCGGTTTCCTCCCACAGTCCAAAGACATGCAAGTGAGGTGAATTGGAGATACAAAATTGTCCATGACTGTGTTCTAAACCCTGTTAGAACCTTTTTTTTTTTTTTTTTTTTGCAAGAAATGAATAAGAGTGTTAGTAAGTAAGTACATCTCAGCTTAAGTGTTTAGTAAAGAGGTGATGAAGGTTTTTAATCGTCTTTTGAAGACAGCGAGAGACTCAGATGTTCGGACAGACAGAAGAAGTTCGTTTCACCACTTGGGTGCAAGTACAGAGAAGATCCTTGATGCTTGTCTTCCTCAAGTTCTGGGTGGAGGATCAAGTCGAGCGAGACTGGTGGCTCGGAGGTTGCGTGGTACAGAGCGGGGTTTGATTAGACCTCGAAGGTAGCTTGGGGCTGGTCCATTTCTGGCTTTGTAGGCGAGCATCAGTGAAGAGAACACAGCAGTGGGGTGATGTGGCAGTGTTTAGGTTGGTTAAAAACCAGACGGGCAGCTGCATTTTGAATGAGTAGCAAGGGTTTTATATTGGACATGGGAGCACCAGCCAGAAGGGAGTTGCAGTAGTCCAACCGTGAGTTTATAAGTGACTGGACAAGAATCTAAGTGGCTTCCATGGAGAGAAATGGCAGAATCTTCCTGATGTTGTGGAGGAGGAACCGACATGCTCTCGTCATGTTGGCTACAGCTGGTTATCCAGGACAACACTGAGGCTCCTTACATTATCAGACGGTCTGATCTGGGAGTCATTAAGAGAGATGACTAGGTCCTGGGTTGGAGATTGATCTCCAGGAATAAGTAACAGCTCTGTCCGGTGTCTGTCTTTTCATTCTGATACATGTTCCGTTTACATTATCTTAATGTCTTGATTCAACTGAAATGTCTAGTAATACACCCACCTAATGGTACAATTTAGTTGTTTCTGCTGCATCCTACTGCATTACTATCAGGTGTATAAACATTCTATAAGGTAAATAATGTGCTTTTAACATTGTGACAACAGTTGGATTTCCTCTTTCCTTTCCAGCATAATTATGCCCCTGAGCACAAAGCAAGGCTCTATAAAGACATGGTTTGACTAGTAGTGTGCTGAAGGGCTCCAGCTGCCTACACAGAGCCCTGGTCTCAACCTAACTCAACACCTTTGGGATGAATTAAATTTGGATTGGGAGCCAAGCCCTCTCCTCCAACATCAGCACCTGACCTTACTGACTCAACTGACTGAATGGGCACAAAATCCCACAGACACAATCCAAAGTCTTGTAAAAAGGCTTCCTAGAAGAACTGATAATATTACAGCTACAAAGGAATAAGGGAGCAATTCAATTTACACAGATCAGGCATAACATTATATCCTAATATTGTGTTGGTCCCCCTTTTGCTGCCCAAACAGCCCTGCAACTGTGATGCACTGTGTATTCTGACACCTTTCTATCAGAACCAGCATTAACTTCTTCAGCAATCGGAGCTACAGTAGCTCGTCTGTTGGATCGGACCACACGGGTCAGCCTTCGCTCCCCACGTGCATCAATGAGCCTTGGATGTCCATGACCCTGTCGCTCTTTTACCACTGTTCCTTCCTTGGACCACTTTTGATAGATACTGACCATTGCAGACCGCTGCAGTTTTGGAGATGCTCTGACCCAGTCGTCTAGCCCTTGTCAAACTCGCTCAAATCCTTACGCTCGCCCAGTTTTCCTGCTTCTAACACATCAACTTTGAGGATAAAATGTTCACTAATATATCCCACCCACTAACGGGTGCCGTGATGGAGAGATAATCAGTGTTTCACCTCTTCACCTCTCAGTGGTCATAATGTTATGCCTTGTTGGTGTAAATGCCTGTGGTTTTGGAATAGGATGTTATGGTCAGCTTACTTAAAATATGCATGTGTACACTACCTGGGCCAGGAGGCGTAGCTCATTTTTGTCCAGCAGTTTCATGCCAGCAGGTGTGTGCCAGCAAACATGGCTAAGTGCACTTTACTTCCCAAAACACATACTGCATGCTAAATATTTTTCTACAGGTGGTTTACAAATGTAACAAAGTCTAACCAAACTGCTTACTTTAGAAAGAGTAATGTAGAACTGTTCTGACTGCATTCACATTAGCAGCATTGTTGCTCCTCATGATATATACGCTGGTCACCAGCTACATTTCTAACATGTCTGGTGCTGCCTGCAATAAAAACAAATCAATGGAAGCTTCGCAATGGCCAATTAAACCAGAGAGCAGTAAAGAAATTTAGAGTCAGGGATGAACCTCAGTTTACTGGAGGCTATATGTTTAATCTAACGTATATAATTAACAAAGACTGGTGTTTATAGTCGTCTGAAAGTGCGAATCACATAATTAAAGTCAGGGTTTTTTAAAGTCTCCCGTTCCCCATCCAAACTATACCCTTCTATAAACTTCTAAACTATACCACACTCACACTTTGGAGAGTGTCTTTAAAGGGATGTTTCTTATACAACCCCAAATCAGAAAAGGTTGAGACAGTATTAAATGCAAATAAAATAAAAATGCAGTGTTTCTTTCCATTTACTTTGACTTTTATTTGATTGCAGAGAGGATGAACTGATCCCTCAGATGGCGCCGCATCAAGAACCTCCACTCAGCAATAGCTGATATAACCACATGGGTGAGGGATTACTTTGGCAAACCTTGGTCAAGCACTACAGTACAATACAGAGTTATATGCACAAATGCCACTTAAAACTTTACTGTGCACAAAACAAGCCTTATGTTAACCATGTCCAGAAGCGGCATCGACTTCTCTGGGCTGGGAGGCATTTAGGATGGACCATCACACAATGGAAACGTGTATTGTGGTCAGATGAATCAGCATTCCAGGTCTTTTTTGGAAAAAAATTGACGCTGTGTGCTCCGAACCAAAGATGAAAAGGAGCATCCAGACTGTTATCAGCAACAAGTCCAAAAGGTCTGTCATGGTATGGGGCTGTATCAGTGCCCTTGGCAAAGGTCATTTACACTTCTGTGATGGCAGCATTAATGCAGAAAAGTACATTGAGATCTTAGAGCAACATGTGCTGCCTTCAAGATGTCGTATTTTACAAGGACATCCAGCATTTTTCAACAAGACAATGCAAAACCCCCTGCTGCACACATTACAAAGACATGGCTGCGGAAGAAGAGGGTACGGGTACTGGACTGGCCTGCCTGCAGTTCTGACCTGTCCCCAACAGAGAAAGACACAGAAAGAATGGGACAAAATCAAAGCTGAAACACTAAATCACTTGAGCTCCTCGGTGCCAAAACGTCTTTTAAGTGTGGTGAAAAGGAATAGCAACATTACAAAGTGGTAAATGCTTTACCGTCCCAACTTTTTTGGAATGTGTTGCAGGCCTGAAATGCAGGAATGGATGTTTATTAATAAATGAAATGAAGTTGAGCAGAAAAAACATGCAATATCTCAGGTTCATCCTGTCTGCAATCAAATACTTATCAAAGTAAATGTAAGAAACTCTGTGGTTTTTTTATTATTTGCTTTTTCCATGCCGTCCCAACTTTTTCTGATTTGGGGTTGTAAATAAACAGACATAACAAAGTCTCGACAACTGATTAGAGAAACATAATAAGTGCAGATGACCTTTCTAAGTTCTGTGACATTTCTAAATTTGCTGAGCAAGTCCTATTTACCTTGAGTTTGGATCGATCTGTCAAGAGAAAAAGATCTGAGCAACTGGGGCATACATGTCAGGAGCTTCACTCACAAAGACTGCTTAGTTAGCTAGTGTTTCATATTCTTTGAAAAGCAGCCAAGTCCATGTGTAGTGTTTATTGCAGGCTGGACCTCGACTGCATTAAAGGTCCAGTGGCTCTATTTATACTTTAAGGGTAAGAGTCCACTTTACTTCTGAGAGGAAAGGGCTACTATGAAAGAATACATTTATATAAAGATATTCTAGATAGAGCCAGTTGAGCTGGTTTGGGCATCTTATAAGGATGCCTCCTGGTTGTCTTCCATTTGTGGTATACCAGGCATTTGGGGAGGAGGCCCAAAGTCAGACCCAGAACCCTGTGGAGGGATTATACCTCCCGGCTGGCCTGTAAAAGACTGAGGATCCCACCGGAGGAGCTGGTTAAAGTTGCAAGGGACAGGCTGCTTTGTTTGCCCTGTTGCGACCGTTACCCTGAATGGTTGGAAAATAGACTATTAATTTAAAGACAAAGAGAGTATTTATTTCCTGATCATAGGGATCCACGTTAGGATGGAATGAAAGAAAATAGGGCAATTGTAGCCTAGTGGTTAAAGTACTGGACTAGTAATCAGAAGGTTCAAGCCCCACCACTGCCAGGCTGCCACTGTTGGGCTATTGAGCAAGGTCCTTAACCCTCAATTGCTTAGATTGCATACTGTCACAGTACTGTAAGTCGCTTTGGATAAAAGCATCTGCTAAATGCCAAAAATGTAAATGTAAATGTCACATGGAATTATTACATTCCATGGCCCTTTTAGGTGGGAAATCTTTTTTGATTGGAGTTTGCATGTTCTCACATTGTCCGCATGGGTTTCCTCCAACAGTGATACAGTCATGTTAATTGGAGATACTCAAGTCCCCCTGGGTATGGGTGTGTGTTCCCGTGCCCTGTGGTGGGGTGTTTCCTGCCTTTCACCCATTTACATTACATTTATATTTTTTGGCATTTACCAGACGCTTTTATCCAAAGTACCGTGAGAGTATGTTGTCAAAGCAATTGAGGGTTAAGGGCCTTGCTCAAGGGCCCAACAGAGGCAACCTGGCAGTGGTGAGGCTTGAACCAGCAACCTTTTGATTGCTAGTTTATTACCTTAACCACTAGGCTACAACTGCCATCACCCGGTGGGTCCTTCACCTGGTGGGTCGGGCCCTCTGCGACTTCGGGTGGGATGAAGCGGTGGAAAAAACAGACATGAATAAATAAATGAATCAACTCTGTAATTTGCTGTGGGATTTGCAGTCAATACACATTAATCCAAATGAATATCTATAAAAATATTGGATAGATGTAAAGCCACCAGTTATGAGATCATTTTAAGCACTTATCATGTTCCATCAATGCCAAAGACTGAAGCTAATCTGGTTGCTTAGATAGTTACGATTGTTTTTAAAATGTATCACCAGTCTGTATCAATATGACTGTGTGGAATGAGTAAAACAGAAAAAAATAATTGATTTAAAGACATTAAAGTGTAAAATAAAGGGTCATTTCACATCTAATGTTCACAGCAATCTTTGATCCATGGGCGACTTTTTTTCTGCCACCTTATTGGTCAAGTTTGCCACCTTTTCCGACCTTCACAAACAGCGCACCAGACAAAGAGCAAACGAGAGATGGAAACTCAATAAAGATAAACAGCCAGACAGAAGGACAGATGACGAGACACCTGATATCTGAACACACTTGGATTGGTTCCGGACATGCCTGCTCATACACTGCAGGTTAAATCTGACAGAACCTACGGTGAATCACCCGCACCACACAGTACACTAGTACCCGTCTCACTGCCAAGTGGGTGAGATAAAAACAGACAGCAAACTTATCAGCAATAACATATGTGATAAAAGGATTAAGCTGGCGAGTAACACTTATTGGCAATACTACAGTTAAATAAACTTTATTGCATTTATAAACTCATTTATTTATTTTTGTAAGGGTCATAGTAAGTCCAGCGTCACCTAGAAACAGTGGGGTTCGATATCAGAACACGCCCTGAACTGACCAATCTGTCACAGAGCAACACAAATTTATTTATTCACTCACTCTCTCGGTGCTGGAGCCTACCTCAGCTTTTCAATGGGCGCAAAGGCACACAGTAACACCCTGGATGGGGCACCAGTCCATCGCAGGGCAGACACACACAAACACACACACACACACACACACCCACACACTCATTCACTTATAGGGCAATTCAGTGTCTCCAATCAACCTGACTGCATGTTTTTGGACTGTGGGAGTAAACTGGAGCTCCCGGAGGAAACCCACACAGACACGGGGAGAACATGCAAACTCAGCACAGAAAGGACCCTGACCTCCCCACCTGGGATCAAACTCAGGACCTTCTTGCTGTGAGGTGACAGTGCTACCCACCGAGCCACCGTGCCACCCATTTATTTATTCATACCTACGCAATTCAAATGAACCTTTTGCATGTTTGTGAAGTAAATGGAAATCGAGTGGCTGTAAAAACATATCCAATCTATTATTTCTAGGCTAAAAAATGACCCCTAGTCTTCTTGAGCAGTTATTTTGCACACAAAATAATGCCAAGGTGCCCCAGCTAATATACACCTGCCTTAATTCATAGATTAAACTACTGTCCTTACCAGATTAGCATTGGGAGTTTGTTAGCAGTCTGCTTTGTTTGCCAATTTGTCCAACCCGGCACCTGTAAATAATTAAAAGCACAAACATTAATCTCATTACACAACTCAATCCAGACTCTTAAAATACTGTTAACCGTCACTACATTTTATTAAATAGTTTAATGTTGGATTTGTTTAAAATCTGCTTAAAGTGAATGCTGGTGGTACAATTCCTGCTCATGCTTCCACCTTCAATGTCACATTGTGTAACTATAAATCTCTTTTACCTCATGTCCATTTCATCACCAGATAAAACAGGACAGGCTGTTCTGTGGGAGAGTTTGTATGAAAACATATTATATATATGTGTGTGTGTGTGTGTGTGTGTTTTATATAAATTCACATCCATTTTTAATAGGAAGATCAAACACAAACACCCAAACAAGTCTTTACATTCAGAGGCAGGTATTAGATTCTATAGGTCGTAGCAAACTACACTAACAAGAACCTGCTGACTCTGTGTTGGCATTATGCAGAGCAGAGATGATATATAACTTTCACCACTATAAACTTCTAGCAAGAATAAAAAATAAGATAAGCATCTTTGCTTGTGTGGGGAAAATGTAGGCCAACAGCTGTGTTTGAGTCATATTTCTTGAACCATTATTGGGAGGGACCCTCTACTGGAGGCAACACACTGCAATTGTGAACACCCTGGTGCTGTACTATACCTCAAGACATTAATTCCTTATCTCTGTTTGTTTGCTAAATTTTTGTTGTACTTGATAGTGTCAAAAGTTTATATCCACCTAGAAGGTACAAGTATGCCATGTCATCTTTCTGTGATCACTAGAACTATTTTTGTCTATCTCCATTCATTCAAGTTTTTATAGATTTCTTGTTGGTTTAATTAATTAGTTGATCACATTTGATCTAAGTAGGTTAGTATTCATTTAGAATTACCTTTTAATACTTTTAGCAATTATGCTTGACTACAGCTGATGACTTCTATGTACCTGAATAAACATGGCTAGTTTGGCTGTTAAAAAAGATGCATGGAACAGTGGTCTCCTGAACCTGATCTCCCAACCAAAAAAGGAAAAAAGCCCACCATTAATATATTCAACGCTGCTGGAACAAGTGGAATCAGTGTAAGAATGAAGCTTCTGCTCCAGCTTTATTTTGTCCATGTGATAGACAACAAACTTCAGTAAAGCTTTAAGGTGCTGAATGTGCAGAACCATATTTCTTTATTAGGATTTTAACGCCATGTTTTACACTTTGGTTACATTCATGACAGAAACGGTAGTTACTGCTTACACAAGATTCATCAGTTCACATGTTTAATATCAAACACAGTCATGGACAGTTTAGTATCTCCAATTCACCTCACTTGCAAGACTTTGGACTGTGGGAGGAAACCAGAGCTCCCAGAGGAAACCCACACAGACACAGAACATGCAAACTCCACACAGAAAGGACCCAGACCATGGGGATCAAACCCAGGACCTTCTTGCTGTGAGGCGACAGTGCTACCCACCAAGCCACTTTGCTGCCCCAGAACCATATTCCTTGTCATCATGTAGCATTAAATTATCAATTACCAACATGGAATCAATGGTTTTTTTGTTTGTTTGTTGAAAAATGTGTGTGTTCTTATCATTCAGTAGCAGAGAAAAAAAGCTTTTAAAAGTCATTATAATTCCAAGACTGTCATGGCCTGCTGTACATATTCACTACAGATGTATGTAAACTTCAGCTTTATAGTTCACCTTTAATGTTTGGTAGTTTTTCCCCACCAAAAACGACCTTAAACCTTATACCTTGAACTGGTATGTGAGAGGCTTATTATGGTAACTTACGTACAGACGTACAAAACAGAGTGTAGTATTTCCCTATTAAAACGTCTAATCTTTAGGACTCACAGATGTCTGGCGTTATTGAAGCTGTGAAACAGTATAAATTGTAAAACGCTGCCCTCTTGTGGATGGGAGTTGTACATAATCCTATAGTTAGAACAATGAGTCAGCAAAGTCTCTGCCTAAACAGTTTTACTTCAAACTAATTTAGAAGAACCTTGTACAAAACAATCGTCTCTCAGAAACTCTTGATATAAACACCTTGTACTTCCTGCCTGCTTCCTTTCCAAGGGTCCTGCTCTGAGAAACTTTATCAAAGTACGTGTAGACAGCACATTAGGATCTTACTTAAATACCTTTTTATTGACTATTTTTAACTTTTAACTTTTAAATAAGACTTTCTCAGATTTGAAGTAGGCTAATTATTCTCTCCAATGATTCTTAAAGGACCAAATTGCTCCTCGCTGCATGTAAAGAGGCTCCAATAGGTACTTACTTAGATTTAAAAGCTATTCAGCTCTAGATCACCTGAAAGAATTGCTGAATAATAATCCAACTCAGACTCAGAAAAATTAATGGGTCTGACTCAAACTCTTTGAACCACAAATGGTCTGAAGGAATTAAACTCTCTGATTTTTGTGTTTGCTTGTTGGCTATAATATGACAGGAAAGGTTGCCACTTTATTCATGGCATATTAGTTCATTGTACGTATTACTTCCAGATAAAGTTATGTTGATCTTGGATTACTCACTCACTCACTCACTCACTCACCGCTTATCCAATTAGGGTCGCTGGAGCCTATCCCAGCTTTTCAACAGGTGCAAGGCACACAGTAACACCCTGGACAGGGCACCAGTCCATCGCAGGGCAGACAGTGCTACCCACCGAGCCACCGTGCCACCCTGATCTTAGATTAGTGTTTCCATTTTTATGACTGTGAGACAGCTAAGAACTGTTCTTGCTTTGTCTTGGTTAAAGATTTTCAGCGTTTTTTGGGTTAGGTTTAGTGGGGGTTTCTCCACTCTTTAGAGTGTGAGTGTGTAAGCCTAGTGTATCCGATATGACATCTGGTGTACACTACTTGGTCTTCTCAGTTTTTTTGGTATGTTGTTTTTTATTTAATACCCATGCTGGGGCATATTTCATATAGTTTGTTTGTGGTCTGCGTGCTCCATTCCATTTGTAGGAGGTTACTAGAGGCTTGAGTCTACTGGTGGCTTGCAGTCTGCTGCCTTTGACCCTCTTGTCATTTTTACTAGTTGGTCTGCTTCCTTATTGCTAGTGATGCCACAGTAGCCTGGGACCCAACAAAGTCTTATGTCTAAGGCCCTACCTAATTCACGGCCATGAAAATCACTTCACTGACCGTGAAATTAGCCGTTCTCGTGCAACACGATTTAACGTTTTTCATTCACGTACAGTATGAAATATGAGCCGCAATATGCAGTATGAGGCGGTCCTAGCAATAATACAGCATCATAATAAATTTCATGTAACAGACTTTTCTGTGGTGTAGTGTGCTGACAATGTTTGATGTGTTTACGTTTTTAGTGCATTTTTATATTCCATAATCAATGGAAAAGTGTGCTTCTCTACACGTGATCATCTCTGTGCTGCTCCTAATAGTTTGTCTATGTACAGTTTATTTCCTCCTTTATAAACTCAGCAATCTTTAAAGATGCTCGGTTACACTAGAATGTTATTTATATAAGGGTGGTTGGTAGTGAGGTTTTCCAGTACTGGTGCATATCAGGTCTCCATGCCATGTTAGATCTGCATATTTCAGTGCCAATAGAAGGGTTTAGGCTTTAGCTGTATATATTGAGCTGTGTTAAGGTAGATTAACACTGCATGTTGGGCAGTAACTACAGCTGTTGATACCTGGTTCATGGTTTTGAAACCATCTGTGTATGAGGGCATAGGTTGGAAATCGTTCTTTGATACCATGAAACTTCTTAGGGTATGTTTGGGCCTAGCATTGTACAGAGAAGGGTAATATGTGTAGGTAAACTCTGGGTTGCTGGGTTATTTTTGAGTCTGATGGGATATTGGAGGGCCAGTTTTAGTCACTTGTGTTCCAGAGATGGTTCATGGGCTTCCACGTATGAGTTCTGTATGAGGTAAGTTTGGTATGCTCTCAGAGCCGATCTGATGCCTTGGTGGTTGCAAAGCGTTTAGGCTGCTCAAGTATGATTTTCTTGTTGAGCCATAAAGATGCACCTGTAGTCTAGTTTCAATCTGATGATGGTCCTTGATCCTTAGGTCCTTCAGGCATCATTTTCATTGAAGTGTACATACATAAAATAATTATATACATAAAAAATTAATGCAAGTAAAACTGGACTTACAAGTGACTACTTTCCATTTTATTGTCATATTAACTACTGTCCTAACTTTTCAGGAGTCTTCACATAAATGTAAAAATGAATAGTTTGTTGTTGTTATGAAAACAATATTTAATTTTAAGATGTTTAATGCAACATATTGCAAAATACACCATATGGTCAAAAGTATTTAGACACCTGAACATGAGCCTAATGGACATGGTTTTAAAATAAAGTGACCCCTATGTGATCTTTTCAGCTATAACAACAGCCACTCTACTTAGAGCGCTTCTCACAAAACTTTGAAATGTGCCTGTGGGAATTTGTGGACATTTTGTCAAAAGACGAGAGCTTGTATGGCTGGACATTGATGTTCCAGTTCATTTCAAAGCTGTTTGTTGGGGCTGAGGTCAGGGCTCTGTGCAGGACACAGGGGTTTCTTTAAACTGAGCTTTTCTTCATGTCGTCATAGAGCTTGCTTTAAGCACAGAGGCACAGTCATGCTGGAACAGGATAGGGTCTTCCCTGAACTGTTGCTTGAAAGTTGGGAGCTTATAATTTGCTTTATATAATTGATTTATTGCACCTGTTAGCAGATGTTGTGGTTGAAACACATAAATTACAAAAAATATATGGGTGTCCCAATACTTGCGTCCATATAGTGCATGTTTAAACCCAAAACTGTGAGCCATAAATTCTCTTTAACAGTAAATAGTTACAGCATAATAATAATAATGTGAAATACACATCCAGCACACCAGAGCTGGGATTTCTAATACATCATATCAAATCTCAGCTCTGCCATCCAGCTGGGCTGAGCGGCTTCATGAACAACGATTGACTGTTGTTCACAGGGTGGGATGAGCCAGACCAGGGTTCCTCATAACTGGTGCAATTACGACCTCTGCTGGCTGATTGATGGCACCTGCACAGGAGCGAGGGATAATGGGGATCAGGGTGTGGCTCTCTGTACACATATGATTCACATATGAACTCGCCTCACGCAGGTGAAAAGATGCAGTCGGTACTGCACATGTGTCGGAGGGGGCGTGTCATTTGCGAGGCTCCTCAGTCAGCAGTGGAGGGTTGTATTGGTAGAGGTGAAGCGTAACGCACTCAGGGTAATTGGATAGGACTAGATTAGGGGAGAAAATTGGGGAAAATTTAAAAAAAAAAGAGAGAGAAAAAAATACACATCCAAAAGCACATCGTTCCCATAACTGATACTGAATTAAAATAAGAACAAGAAATTTATTTCCCGATGATGAAAATGTCCATGTCACATTTTTGTCAATATCATTACAAGAACCACAGCCTAATGGAAACTATTTAAAGAAAAAATAACAATAGTGCAAAACACCTCAAGATCTCCAACATTCATAAGAGTTACATTAGTAGTAGAAATTGTACTTACATCTTATAAAATAAAGAACGTTAACACAAATGGATAACAATACACCCACAGTGCCTGACACTAAAACACAGTAGTATTAGTTGAAGTAGCTAATAAAAAATGAAATAAATCAAATATAAAAACTCCCTTTCAGTGCATCAACAAGAGCACTTTAAGATGTTTGCTTCTGTCATGCCAATACTTTCCAGTGTACAAAATGTTTGACTTTACAATTTATAAAATGTGGAAAAATAGAGTCTGTAAATGATGATAATGTTCACATTAAAACTTTAAATAACACACAGTGTATTCACCAGGAATTACATGTAAACAATTCTGACAGTTGAGTTTCCTCCCTACAGCCTTTCTGTACAAAAAACATAAAAACTGTGCATTTACACACACACAAAATAAACAGCAATAATTTGACATCCGGATTTACACGGGTGTTATTAATCTGATAAGTCATAATCAGATTTCTTTCATTAGTGTTTTGACAGGTTGTAAAGCTGTTAAATTTACTTTCCAGCAGTACATTTGTGGTATAACTGTACTTTTATTGAACTATTAATCAGTTATCTATATATACGAGGGTTCTTCAAAAAGTTTCCACACTTTTTTCTGCATAAACTCCATTCATTACACATTTCAAAAACAAATGACATCACTTTTCTACACAGTCACCTTTACAGCGTCGTACCAACTTTTTAATGCCATCGGCAAAAAATGATTTTGGTTGAGCGTGTAGCCACTGATGCAGCGCTGCTTTCACATGAAAATCTTCTTCCCCTTAAAGCTTCTTTGAGCATCCAAAAGGTGGAAATCAGTCGGAGCTAAATCCTGACTATAAACATCTCTCAGTCTCTCAGAAACGACCAATTACTATTCCTCCCACCCCTCACCATTTATAACCAAAATATAAAAGTGCAGAAACTTTTTGAAGATCTCTCATGTATGTGTGTATGTGTGTATATATATATATATATATATATATATATATATATATATATATCACACACACTGTATTCTGAAAAAATTACATCTGCACACTCAACAGCTCAATATTAAATATTAATATTGAAGATGTTTTATTTTCTTAATTTCTTCCAAATACTGCTCAAAAGGTGTCAAAATATTTCTACACATTTAGTGACACCATTAGATTTAGATTTATAAAGCATTACAGAGCGTTCCTCTATTCACAAATTCACCATCAATTCCATTTTAAACTTCAGTACTAAATACTGAATAAGCATCATGACAAGGCGTTTATATAGCGTTTATTCCTAATGGCAGTGGGTCAGGGTGTCACCTAGAAACCCTAAACACAGGACAGGATTACACCCTGGACAGGGTATCAATACATTAAGTCACCTATTTACTGACTTGCACCTAGAGGTCATTTAGAGCAGCCAGTCCTGCATCAGACACATTTTTGGGAACAGTAAGTAAAACATGAAGTTCCTCCCCTGTTTTTTTACAAGGACACTGACATTACAGGTTGACGTTATTCTATCTTTATTTTTTTATTAATTCATGTTTATGAATATAAACACCAATCTTTACAAATAAAGATGTTTTGAAATAGTTATGAATTGTTTTGCTTAATAGGATAAATCTGGGCAGTAGGTTTTACAACTCATATATACAGTATATTATTTTCAGGTACACTGTGATTCCTCCCAATAAAGTTGTGCGTACTGAAAAGTACAAAAAAAATGGAATAACCAAAAATCCATTAGCCATTCATTTAATGGAGAGGATCAGTGTTTTCTATTTTTAAATGCAACTGTTGAAAGAACCATGTATGTGTGTATTTTCTCATTGCTGAGTGCACATCCCTGGCTGATCCTGCTCCAGGTTCTCCGTGGCTCCCTCATTCTTCTGCTCCATCTCCACCTACAGCAAAATGCAAACATAACAGAATTGTAATGACAAGCTGCTGCCACCTGAGGGCGATCACTTCAAAGGAAACGCAACTGCATGTTTAGAAACTACTGGTTAAATCCAAATACAAAGGATTTGTATAGATAGATATTTGGGGCAGGTCATTTAAAAAGCCAAATTGTACAATCCTTCAAATGTAAAACAATAAAAAACAAGTCTATCTACACTATATTGCCAAAAGTATTCGCTCGTCTGCTTTCACACGCATTTGAACTTGAGTGACTCCCATTCTTAATCCATAGGGTTTAATATGATGTCGGCCCACCCTTTGCAGCTATAACAGCTTCAACTCTTCTGGGAAGGCTTTCCACAAGGTTTAGGAGTGTGTTTATGGGAATTTTTGACCATTCTTCCAGAAGCGCATTTGTGAGGTCAGACACTGATGTTGCATGAGAAGACCTGGCTCCCAGTCTCCGCTCTAATTCATCCCAAAGGTGTTCTATCGGGTTGAGGTCAGGACTCTGTGCAGGCCAGTCAAGTTCTTCCACACCAAACTCGCTCATCCATGTCTTTATGGACCTTGTGCTTTGTGCACTGGTGCACAGTCATGTTGGAACAGGAAGGGGCCATCCCCAAACTGTTCCCACAAAGTTGGGAGCAAGAAATTGCCCAAAATCTCTTGGTATGTTGAAGCATTAAGAGTTCCTTTCACTGGAACTAAGGCCCACCCTTTGTTCCTTCCAACTCCTGAAAAACATCCCCACACCATAATCCTCCCTCCACCAAACTTGGCACAATGCAGTCAGACAGGTACCGTTCTCCTGGCAACCGCCAAACCCAGACTCGTCCATCGGATTGCCAGACGGGGAAGCTTGATTCGTCACTCCAGAGAACACGTTTAATAATGCCATTTCAACATCAACACTCTAAAAAAATTTCTCCCCCTCCTCCATGTGCTGCCGGGCAGCACGGCACGGTGGCTAAGTGGGTAGCACTGTCGCCTCACAGCAAGAAGATCCTGGGTTCGATTCCCAGGGGTCCTTTCTGTGTGGAGTTTGCTTCCGGTTTCCGTCCACAGTCCAAAGACGTGCAAGTGAGATGAATTGGAGATACAAAATTGTCCATGACTGTGTTTGATATAACCTTGTGTGAACTGATGGATCTATCTGAGTAACTATCTGTCCTGTCATGAATGTAACCAAAGTGTAAAACATGACATTAAGATCCTAATAAACAAAACAAACCTCCATGTGCTGCCTTGAAATCACACCCCTGTTAAAACAGCATGAATACATAATCAGAGAGTCCGTGTACTAGACTGGCCTGAATGCATAAGACCTGTCTACTACTGACAACGTGTGATGCATTATATGCCTGTATGGTTGTGCAGCTAAAAACCTCAGACTGCCTGAGGAGATCAAATGAATTCAATTTCTTTAGTTTTCAAACTATTTGTATGTGCTGTTACAAGACTTTGTTGACATTTTGCAGTCATTAAATTAATAAATTCTGTACATTTATCAAAATAAATAAAAATAAGAATTGGAATACTGTCAACAAGAATTTACAGTGTTTTTATTTACATTTTACATGCTTCGTAATTATTAAATGTACTGCAAACCTTTACCAGAAAATTAAGTGTTTACTGTGACCTCCCCTTACATTTGAGCAAAAGCAGAAACCCGGCTTTCTTAAACCTAAATGGAACAGAACCCTATTTAATGCCATTGCTAATGCCTTTATTTGTTCTACAATTTCATGTCAAAATGACATGACAGGTTTGTACAAGACATGCTTGAGCATTACATACACACCTTGTATAAAGTTAAGTCATTGAAAGCTTGATAATATGTATAAGAACAACGATGAATCACATTTAACATAAAATGAAAGCTTGTGGTGCCCTGAGACTTGCACAATTCTGTATTTATTATGTGTATGGGCGCATTCACATGAGAAGCGACAAAACCATGAGCCTTGGCACAAATCATCGCTTTGTTCAGCTCTTGGCTTGAGCGGTGTGGTAAAACATCATCAGTGTGAATATGAGACGAATCTGCATTAGTGTGGAATAACCAAATCCAGTCTAATAGCTCCACATGTATCTGTGTTTAGCTGTATTTCCCTCACTGTTTCACTTTTAAACTTGCGTTACAGCTCGAGGTTCTGAGAAACTGTAAGAATCAGCTTTTCCTAGAGAGTCTAAAATGATTATTGTTCAAAATGCTTAATGTGACTTAATGCATTAAAAGAACGACACAGGAACACTAAACTTTCCTTAATTAAAACTACTCATAAATAGTTCTCTCCACTAGTGAAATTCCTTGCTCGTTGTTTTAGTACAATAGGTCACGTTAAGCTTTGTTCATCTGGTCTGAGTCACTTCTCCCGCGTCAAATGAAACAGTTTGTCTCATTGGAGGTGTTTGAAAAGATCAGCAGCAAACTGGGTTAAAGTTCAAATCAGGTGAACCTTGAGCACCGCAGCAAGTGCAAAAGGCGAGCCCAACGTGACAAAAGTGTGCGGTGCGCCGCTTAGGGAAGCAACACTCCATAGGAAATAACGGCAGAGCCGGCGCAAAAGTGGTTTTGCCGCTTCTCATGTGAATACGCCCTAACAGTTGCACTAGCTAGTTTACTTTTACTCCAGAAGCAAACCTAAACACTGAACACATCCCATAACTACCTGGTTTCTGCTTCCAGCATGACAAAAAATTTAACACTAAGATGAAAATCATCAGCTGCCACAACCAATATCAACCACAAGTTTAAGAATGCCACATCAACACACTAAAAACTGTTTTTGTTTTCTCTCTCTACTCATCCAACGCTGCGACCCTTTCTCATGCGCCTCTGCTGCTCCTGTGACGCCCCTTGTTCTCCTCTGTAATCCTGATGAGGAGTAATGGGAGCAGCTGCTAGTGGGCGACAGCTCCAGCCACCTTAATGACATGTTTGGATTGCAGCAGGGAAAACAGCTCTGACAGCTGAGACAGCGACTTGCTGGAGGGTGACGGCCTGCCGTTCACTGACTGTCACAGACCTGATGATCTCAAACAGAACCTGACTCGTTCCCAAAAGACACGCAGATCGCTATAATGCGGCCAAATGTGCAGCAAGTGCAGCACAAACCACAGGTTGTATCGGTTATAGTGGCAGACCGGTCAGTACCTTCAGGGTAAAGTGGCAGAATAAACACAGTCTTGTTTACAGAATAAACATCAGACCAAGAAACGAGTACCTGATAGAAGTAGTGCGCTTTATAAGTGATCCACTTCTTCAGCTCGGCCTGATCGCCCACAGACAGCGAGCGAACAGAAGTTTTGGAGGCAGAAGCAGAAGGCATGTCGAACTCCACCTCCACCCGGCACTGGAACATCTGTGGTACCTCCCAGTCTGAGCCCAGCTCCAAATGGCAGAAGAAGGTGTGAGGGTGACCAAGTGCTGAACCACAGGAAAAAACAAACAAACAAATAATGCATTAATAACTTATTTATTTATCTTAAGGAGGCGGGGGGCTTGTGTGTTCTCTACGTTTAGACTCAGAATCTTGCTCGTTTTTTATCAAATACAGGAGACACTTAGAAGAACCAACAGTTTCCTTTGTACAATTCTTTCTGATAATGAAGCTGTTGGCATTTCATTTTCCAGACAGCCAGACTTTACTTTCACAGTCTCAATTTTAAGAAGGTGGTTGAACAGTCTAGCCATTGTGAGGTGCACTTATCAGTGCGGCAGATACAAATAAAGAGGGCTGCATTCGGAAGGGCAGCCAGTGTAAAAACTGTGCCAAATCAGGTATGCAGAGCAGGATGATCCTTGTAGTGACCCCTACATACTGAAACAACCGAAAGAAAAAAAAAAAAAGCTGGTCACCATGGGTCAAAAAAGGGCGTCTATTTATCCATCCATCCATCCATCCATCTATTCATTTATCCATCCACCAATCCATTCATCTATCTATCCATCCACCAATCCATCCATCCATCCATCTATCTATCCATCCATCCATCCATCTATCCATCCATCCATCCATCTATTCATTTATCCATTCATCTATCCATCCATTCATCCATCTATTCATTTATCCATTCATCTATCCATCCATCCATCTATCCATCCATCTATTCATTTATCCATCCATCTATTCATTTATCCATCCATCCATTCATCCATCCATCCATCCATCCATCCACCCACCAATCCATCCATCTATCTATCCATTTATCCATCCATCCATCCATCCATCCATCCATTTATCCATCCATCCATCCATCCATCCATCCATCCACCCACCCACCAATCCATCCATCTATCTATCCATTTATCCATCCATCTATCTATCCATCCATCCATCCATCTATCCACCTACCCATCCATCCATCCATCCATCCATCTATCCACCTACTCATCCATCCATCCATCCATCCATCTATCCACCTACTCATCCATCCATCCACCAATCTATCCATCCACCAATCCATCTATCCATCCATCTATCCATTTATCCATCCATCCACCCACCAATCTATCCATCCATCCACCCACCAATCTATCCACCAATCTATCCATCCATCCACCCACCAATCTATCCATCCATCTATCCATCCATCCATCTATCCATCCACCTATCCATCCACCTATCTATCTATCTATCTATCTATCTATCTATCTATCTATCTATCTATCTATCTATCATCATTCATCCGTCTGTCTGTCTGTCTGTCTGTCTGTCTGTCTGTCTGTCTGTCCGTCTATCTATCAATCTATCTATATTCAGATTTACAGCATTAGACACTTCTATCCAAAGCAACTTACAATGTTGAGTGATACAATGCAAGCAACTGAGGGTTGAGGGCCTTGCTCAGGGGCCCTACACTGGCAACTTGGCATAGATAGGGTTTAATTATTGGCATGGTCAGACAACTTGAAGAGGTTGTTACCAACGTTTAACATGCTATTAACACTTAAATTCTAATCGTTGATCAAAGTTACTTCTGATAGCATTGAAGATGGACAGCTCTAGATGTGTCTCCTCTTTGGGAGATCCATAGTAATGATAAATTTATCCTCAAAGTTGATGTTAGAAACAGGAAAAATGGGCGAGCGTAAGGATTTAAGCGAGTTTGACAAGGGCCAAATTTTGATGGCTAGATGACTGGGTCAGAGCATCTCCAAAACTGCAGCTCTTGTGGGGTGTTCCTGGTCTGCAGTGGTCAGTATCTATCAAAAGTGGTCCAAGGAAGGAACAGTGGTAAACCGGCGACAGGATCATGGGTGGCCAAGGCTCATTAATGCACGTGGGAAGCAAAGGCTGGCCCATGTGGTCTGATCCAACAGACGAGCTGCTGTAGCTCAAACTGTTGTTCTACATACGGAGTTGATCCAGACGTCGCCCTGCCTTACTTTTTCAATATAAAAGCACTAGCTTTGAACCTGGAATGTTTGTTTAAAGTACATCACTGATAACATTGTTAGACCTGTACTACAGTCACTCACGTGACCTGTGGGTGAAGATATACCACAAACAGAGGGAGTGTTTTCTCCTATCCTCTGGAATTTGTCAGAAGCCAAAGTATTAAAGTGAAAACGTTGGCAATCGAAATCTGACTTGCTTTTGATGATCATTTTACCCAGTATAAAAAGTAGAAGAGTTGTTAGTATGTCGAAATTTTTGTCTGCAAGAAACATATTGTGATACATTTAAAACATAATATTTTTAACCAAATTTAGACCTTTTGGAACACACATTAACAGCAATAAAGATCCAAATATATATATATATACAGTGTATCACAAAAGTGAGTACACCCCTCACATTTCTGCAAATATTTCATTATATCTTTTCATGGGACAACACTATAGAAATAAAACTTGGATATAACTTAGAGTAGTCAGTGTACAACTTGTATAGCAGTGTAGATTTACTGTCTTCTGAAAATAACTCAACACACAGCCATTAATGTCTAAATAGCTGGCAACATAAGTGAGTACACCCCACAGTGAACATGTCCAAATTGTGCCCAAATGTGTCGTTGTCCCTCCCTGGTGTCATGTGTCAAGGTCCCAGGTGTAAATGGGGAGCAGGGCTGTTAAATTTGGTGTTTTGGGTACAATTCTCTCATACTGGCCACTGGATATTCAACATGGCACCTCATGGCAAAGAACTCTCTGAGGATGTGAGAAATAGAATTGTTGCTCTCCACAAAGATGGCCTGGGCTATAAGAAGATTGCTAACACCCTGAAACTGAGCTACAGCATGGTGGCCAAGGTCATACAGCGGTTTTCCAGGACAGGTTCCACTCGGAACAGGCTTCGCCAGGGTCGACCAAAGAAGTTGAGTCCACGTGTTCGGCGTCATATCCAGAGGTTGGCTTTAAAAAATAGACACATGAGTGCTGCCAGCATTGCTGCAGAAGTTGAAGACGTGGGAGGTCAGCCTGTCAGTGCTCAGACCATACGCCGCACACTGCATCAACTCGGTCTGCATGGTCGTCATCCCAGAAGGAAGCTGACGCACAAGAAAGCCCGCAAACAGTTTGCTGAAGACAAGCAGTCCAAGAACATGGATTACTGGAATGCCCTGTGGTCTGACGAGACCAAGATAAACTTGTTTGGCTCAGATGGTGTCCAGCATGTGTGGCGGCGCCCTGGTGAGAAGTACCAAGACAACTGTATCTTGCCTACGGTCAAGCATGGTGGTGGTAGCATCATGGTCTTGGGCTGCATGAGTGTTGCTGGCACTGGGGAGCTGCAGTTCATTGAGGGAAACATGAATTCCAACATGTACTGTGACATTCTGAAACAGAGCATGATCCCCTCCCTTCGAAAACTGGGCCTCATGGCAGTTTTCCAACAGGATAACGACCCCAAACACAACCTCCAAGATGACAACTGCCTTGCTGAGGAAGCTGAAGGTAAAGGTGATGGACTAAACCCAATTGAGCACCTGTGGTGCATTCTCAAGTGGAAGGTGGAGGAGTTCAAGGTGTCTAACATCCACCAGCTCCGTGATGTCATCATGGAGGAGTGGAAGAGGATTCCAGTAGCAACCTGTGCAGCTCTGGTGAATTCCATGCCCAGGAGGGTTAAGGCAGTGCTGGATAATAATAGTGGTCACACAAAATATTGACACTTTGAGCACAATTTGGACATGTTCACTGTGGGGTGTATTCACTTATGTTGCCAGCCATTTAGACATTAATGGCTGTGTGTTGAGTTATTTTCAGACGACAGTAAATCTACACTGCTATACAAGTTGTACACTGACTACTCTAAGTTATATCCAAGTTTCATGTCTATAGTGTTGTCCCATGAAAAGATATAATAAAATATTTGCAGAAATGTGAGGGGTGTACTCACTTTTGTGATACACTGTATATATATATATATATATATATATATATATATATATAGTCTTTTCACTTTAGTCTTTCTTTTATTACTTTGTTCTAGTGCACTGCACCTGGAGACCTTCACACCACAGCATGTCCAGTTTTTCTTCTCCTCCACCCTGATTCAGCTCATTTGATAACTACCCAGCCCTTCCAGAGCTGGAGCAGGTCCGTCAGTGCAAGAAAAGCTAAAAAATCTGCACTGCGGTGTTCCCCTGAGACAGGTGCAGAAAATGCGAGTGCAAGTTTCAGCCTCAGCAGGACGTTACGATGCTGGCTAACTTCCTGGGCACTGATTAGTCATTGTCTAGGTGACATTGGGGCGTCTTCTTTTACGTCTACTTTGACACAATTTTAAAAACCTAAATCCTGTGAATAAGTCCAAAGAATAAAATACCAAAATATGTTTTAAACTGGTGGCTAGAAAAGCCTTTCGTGATGGAGGGTGGGTAAATATCAAATGAGAAACACATCACATGAGAAAGGAAACACAACAGAACAGATGCTGGAGAGAAGCTGGGTGTGTATGGCGCAGTAAATGTGCAGGGGTCTGAGAAAGTTTTGGAGACAAAAAGTGAAAAGAAAGCCTGTGGCTCTGTGACCTGATGAATAATGACAGCTGAGGTTTAGTCCAACCAATCCAGCGAGCACTGGGGGAACCCTGCTGATGAGGCACTGAAAGGTTTGGAGCGTTGGCTATTGACACAGCACAAGCTATTGAAAACTGGGAGTGCAGAAAAGCTACGTATTGTATAATGAGTCCCAGCGCACATTCTTTGGAAGGGACAAGACCTATAATACTAATGAAAATAATAATTTTCCATTTAGTCCTTGAGGAATATTACTAGCCAGAGTAGTAATAAAGCAGAAAGCATAGCTTGTATAGTGTTGGAGAAACTTAAAAGAAACATTTTTACTTCAACAAAAAAAACTAATAATTTAATCCAACATGAAGAACACCCTTACAACACTGCAATCTGTACTCAGAGTGTGTCTGCCATCAGTGTTTAATGTATTAAACACAAACTGCTTTTTACAACAGATAATGTATTAAAGCTACTTTACTGAATCCAGTTCCAAAAAACAATCCTCCATCCTCTTTGGGTGCCCTACAAGCAAATATCAAGTAGCCAAAAGTCTCAGCTCTGAAACTGCTATTGTACTGGGAAAAGAGCAGTCATAATGGTGTAGAGCACATGTCAAACTAGGTCCATGGGCCAAATCCGGCCCGCCACGTCATTTTATGTGGCCCGCGAGAGCTTAAAAGATGTGTGATTGTCTTAAATTACACTGTAAAATCGTACATAAACTGCATCTACAACAATGCATGCCAATTTTGTGACCCGCAAAGTGACCGTATCCAGTGTTTCCACATCAGCTGTTTAACTGAGGTGGTTTTCCAACAAGTGACGTTGAGAAATATTTACAAATAATCCCAAAATGTACAAGAAGAGAAAACTGAAGCAGAAGGAATGAAATTAAATGAAAGATGGGAAAGTTTGTGCTTCAAGAAGACAAACCGGTAAGTCTCTTGTGTTATGAGGCCATGTCTGTGGTAAAGGAGTACAATATAAATGTAGATATACTGTACATTATAAATATATAAAATAAATTTGGCATATTGACACCAAACACAGAATTTAGCCTCCAAGAAAAACAACAAATTGTCCAAGACTGCAATCATAGCAGGATACGTTACAATCGGCCCTTTGAGGACCACCATAATGCAGATGTGGCCCTCTGTGAAAATGAGTTTGACACCCAGTTCCCAGTTAATGTTCTGGCAGTAATGGTCACATGCCTGTTAACCCTTTAAGGGTCTTACCAAGAAAATAATGTTTAAAAATTTATTTCTTTGCATTTCTTAGTTTCTTGGGACTAAACCAACAACAAATACTTCTTATTTTTAATAGTGCACTCAGTGTTTTTAATAAGCCTCTACCAAACAGTTGAGATTAATTTCATGGATGATTTTTTTTAGCTGTTAGCTTCAAGTTGACATATAGATTAGAAATGCTGTTTTTTTAAAACCACAGTGTCATCTACCAGTATATTACATGTCAACCAAGAAGTAGATACGGCCCAAACAAGACTGTTTAAATACAGCTCATTTTTAACCAAGTATTTAGACTCAAAGTAAGTGTAAATACTTGGTTAGGCTAATAAAGGGTTAATAAATTTGTGTGAGAAAGTGAGAAAGAAGTAAATCATTCTAACAAGCCAACTGAACTTTCTAGAATAATAACTCCCTAGCAGTGTACATACTGAGCTCCTATTTTATGAAACAAGTTATATTTTTACTCTCCTACACCTCAGTTTCCTTTGACTGGCAACCAGGATTGGCACCTTTGAAGAATGTGTCCTCTGATACCAACTGTGCAGCACAGCAGCTGTAATTACCTTCCAGCAAGAGGCCGGAATAAAGCTGTTCGTTCCTACCTGAGTTTTTGTCTGGCAGACGGCCGATTCTCCACACCACAGACTTGAAGGCTTGTTCATACTTAGCAGTGCCCAGTGTTATCCTCATGGCTGGTTCTGACCCTGAACTGCTTACAGAACCAAAACTGGCTCCTTTATTGAACCGTGCCTTTAGGGACTTCTCTCCAGTCACGCTCTCTCTGCGGAAGTTTTTAGCCCATATTTCAGGGATGGGGTAACGAATAACCACGTTTTCACATGGTATTAATGTTAGCGGGTCTCTATTTGACGAGAATCCCGTTGACATCACCAGCCAGGATTGGAGTTCCACCTCCGCGCCTTGAACGCTGACGACTGTTCTCAAAATAAATGGCAAAGTCTTTTCGGCATACGCAGTCCTAAAGTGCAGCAGCTCGAATCGACGTCCAGATGGGGGTTCAAACGTGATGGTACTGGATTCTTTAAACTCCGACTGGTCTGCGCAGTCATGCAGGCGACAGTCTCGCAGACGTATCCAGCGTGTTGTAGTGTTGGGAATGATGTCATGCCGAGACACCACCTCTTTTCCTTTGACCTGGATGTCGTTGAGGCCAAGACGACAAGTCGGCGAGCCTGTCAAAAAGGCAAGCATGGATACACGGGTCGTTACTAGTTGTTGTAGAATACGGTTGTCGCCTTTTGACATGACTCCATAAAAGTTATCCACAACTTCAACCTGTACCTCCTCCTCAGAATAAGTCACAGGTGAGGTGATGGAGTCCGCCTCTGGCGATATGCCCACCAGCTTTTCCTTCAGAGCATGCCTAAAGCTGAGAAAATCCTGGTAATCGATGGTACCAAGCTTCACCAGTTGCTCCTTGATAGGTACATGAACTACACTTACTTTGGGCTGGATTTTTCGCTTCTCCTTGTACACCACGTGGTCCAGGCTCAGACTGTGCACTCGACTGTTCTCCTCGTAGTTCTGCAGCTTGTGCTCGGATAGCTCGAGCTGAGCATTTAGCTGGAACTCCTTGAAGGGTTTATCCAGGCCTTTCTCGTAGAACAGCTGCAGTTTACCGGAGTCACCCAGTCTTACAAAGATTGGCCCCCAGTGCCGAGAGGACATGATGTTCTTCTTCTCAGGGATGCGCAGAAGCATGGGCCAGCCATCCTGCGGAGACATGTGAGCTGGTTTGTACAGGGTCTCTTCCTCGTCTTCGCCATCGACAGAGTCATCGGGTAAAGACGGACTTCCTAACTGATCAGGGTCAGAGATCTGCAAGTTTTTGAACTGATCCAGGTCATCTTTAGAAGGACCTGAGGGGTAAGCGTTAGTCTCATCTGTAGTGGAGAACAGAAAGATCGATTTCGGCTTGAAGTTAGTATCAGAGGCAGTGGAGCTGACAGAGAAACCAGGAGTCTCCACATCATGGCTTTCAGACGAGTTGGACTCGGTCTTATTAAAGTAGGCACTAAAAGGGTTAATAGGTGATGGCTGGATGCTTGAGTAATCATCATGCAGGAACGGATTCTTTTTGGTATAAGGAGAGCTGTTGTTTACCGCCGGACTCGCAAAACCAAACACGGAATCTGTTCCATCTGGGGTTAAATCCAGTATGTGTCTTTCCGTCTTCTGGTTCTGTATAGAGGACACAAAGTTGCTGTTGGCATCCTGTAGCGGGAGGTTGCTGAGATTGTCGAGCTTGAGGTTGGAAGGTTTTGGAGCAGGTTGGAAGCCTGGCAACTCAAAGTCATCGTCGTCAAAAGTTACCCAGCTGGAAAAGCGGCTGGTGCCGACGTGCGATTGCCTGTTTGTATGGGAGTTGTTGGAAGTCCAGTTGAGAGTATCCATGTTCACTCCTTCATCCTCTTGACAAATGGATGAATCTGCAAAGCAAGAAAATAAGCTTAGTTTTTTGGAATAGTGGATCTCAAAGCACTCACTCACTTTCTTAACCAATTAGGGTCGTGGGGGGTGGGGGGGGGGGGCTTGCTGGAGCGCCTATCCCAGCTTTTCAATGGGCGCAAGGCACACAGTAACACCCTGGATGGGGCGCCAGTCCATCGCAGGGCAGACACACATACATACACACCCATTCACCTATAGGGCAATTCACTGTCTTCAATTAACCTGCCTGCATGTTTTTGGACTGTGGGAGGAAACCGGAGCTCCCAGAGAAAACCCATGCAGACACAGGGAGAACATGCAAACTCCGCACAGAAAGAACCCGGACCACCCCGCTTGGGGATCGAACCTGTGAGGGAACAGTGCTACCCACCGAGCCACCATGCCACCCGATCTCAAAGCAATCTTTGTTCTTTACAATCTTGACAGGATACACTAACCCGTCCCAGATAAATGTGCCAATGCTAACCATTTGTAGCCAACTTTCTCTACTTTTTAAGATACTTACAATAGGTCTGTTCGAAAACCTATTGAGCTGCCTTGCTGCCTACTGCCTACCTGTGCAGCTGCCTGAGTAGAGGCATTGAACTCATAAGGCAGATTATTTAGACGTACTACTTAGACAGCGATTACGACAATTACGTCACCACAGTTTACGCTTACTAAGCAACAGTTAGCCTTTGAAAGAAACATTTGAAAGGAACTTCGTTGCTCCGCATTCGTTCACCATATTTGTAATCTTTTTGTGAGAATAGTTGTGCGGCACTGAATGCTGGGATTGCCTTCCCCGCTAAGAAAGCATCGGATGCTCACTGCTTATTCAGTCAAATTATCACTTTAAAATAAGGCACCTTAGTAGGAAGCATTTAAAGGCATCTAAGAATTTGTACAGTCTGTGTAGAGAGATCACTAGGTTTTCGGACAGACCCATTGAGACTATTTAAAAACAGTTTAAACATACACACAAAGATGCAAACGTTTAATGATTATCAGAGGAAGGAAGCTAATATGCTGATTCATTAGTCTGAACGTTATGCAATGTTCAGCTCTCAGTAAACTAGTTTTGGTTTCAGCCACAATGGACTGCTGACTCAAAGGCTTTACGCAATCCACAACAATATGCCAAGGGGCTTAGACCTCAGTCATCCATAGGATAGATCCTTATTTTATGCATTAGAAACCAAACCTTCATGCAAAGATCTTTTCTCTAATAAGAAATAAAAGTAACCTATTTTAATTCTACTGCCTTTAATTATGAAATAAACATAGGAGTTCAAATAACTCATATTATTACTCATTACACAAGGTTCATCACTTCTCAAGGTTATATCAAACACAGTCCTGGACAATTTAGCGTCTCCAATTCACCTCACTTGCATGTCTTTGGACTGTGGGAAGAAACCGGAGCACTCGGAGGATGATGATAGCTGGGATTTATTTCAAGTTTCTGGTTCATATAATGGTGACAATGTTTTTAGAGGGCGGGGTACGGCTTGGTACTCCCATCATTTCCTTTATTACATAAGGTGTACTAGTTTGACCTGTGTTAAGTAATTATGTATTTTCCCTGGTGAGGTGAGCACCCGGAGGAAACCCACACGAACACGGGGAGAACATGCAAACTCCACACAGAAAGGACCCAGACCGCCCCACCTGGGGATCAAACACAGGACCTTCTTGCTGTGAGGCGACAGTGCTACACACTTAGCCACCGTGCCGCCCCACCATGTCTGATTGATGCCATTACAAATACAGTTTCTATCTGATGAAATAACACCTGTATCTAATTACATTCCCACTCAGAAAGTTTAAGTACGTTCTGCACATGTGCATTGCGTCATACTCTTACAGAATGTTGTGCAGAGGCGAGATAATCTTTCAAGTACCATAAAATCATGAATGACTGTCAGGTCCACTCAAAATCAGTAAATTCCTTCAGTATAACTTTCTCCCACCAGTCTTTACTGTGCATTCACATCTAGAGGTTTCGCATCATCGGCTGTGGGACTGGTATCCAGTTTGTGGCTCAATCGCAGGATATTTTCCTGAGTCTGCTATAATGTTAAAGCAATTAAAAAATGAACAAACCCACTGGACTGACGTGATGCTTGTTGTGGCAACCTGTACACTAAATGGTACCTTACACATGTGCATCTTTTTTAATCTAATTACTTTTTGCACGCATGTAAACAGATTTATCAGCACATTGTTAAGAAGAGTGTAAATATAAACATCTCAGTCTTAATTTAAAATCGGAGTAAATTCAACTGGTCGGAAAAATCTTCGCCTGTAAATGCAGCCAGTGACTAAAATTTTACAAAACTTCTCGTCCATTCCGGCACCCACAGGAAATTATATATATAAACACGACTTTACCTGTTGCTAGGCACCAGCGCTTTGTACTTTAGACCCACTTCCACCGCACTAAGGCAGCGGCTGAACTCATACGCAGGCGTGCACACACAACAAATCACGACCTTCACCTGCTCTAGTCAGTATTTTACACTGTGTGTGGGCAGGTGTGGTAACTTTCATCAACTCGCAGAGTAAAGAATAAAGAAAGAATTTATCATATACACATCACAACCACATCAGTGAGACATGATATAACCATACACAGGAGCAAAAGGTGCAGTAGCACAGCTGGTGTGGGTGCTACACAGCAACATGAGTCCTGGGGATTCTGGGCAGCTTTTGGGATGAATTGGAATGATGACTGTAAGCCAGGTATTCTCTTTCAACATTAATGTCTGTCCTCAAGAATGCTCTTTTGACTGAACAGGCACAAATTCCCACAAGCACCCTCCAAAATATTGTGCAAAACCTTCTTAAAAGAGTGAAGGCTGCTGTAGCGAATGGTGTGTCCATTTAACAAGCTTATTGACAGCCTTATTTATGCTTGTAAACAGGCACAAGCACAGACCCTAGGTAGCATTCAAGCACCTGACCTATTCAGAAAATGTAAGCTAAATATAATCTTATTTTAGATTTTACACTTGAATGTGTTGAGTATTAAATGGCTGCATTAATAAATATGATAAAATGTGGTACTGTAGGTATTTTTAATAAATAATTATGAAAAGAGGTGCCCTTATTATTTCACTTGCCCCCCAAATTGTCTGTGCATGTCCCAACTTTTAGTCAAAAACTGTAAATAGACATCCGGACAGGTCTCTGAAAGGCATGTGTACTTTGTGTAATTTGCAGTAATAGCTCAGCACTTAAGGTACTAGACTAGTAATTAAAATGTAGTTGCCACTGTTGGGCTCTTGAGCAAGGCTCTTAAACCTCAATTGCTTGCCCTGCATAATATTACAGTTGTAAGTTGCTTTAGATAAAAGCATCTGCTAAATACCATAAATATGAATGTAAGTTACAAAATAAAATGAGCATGATCCACCTTTAAACTCCAATAGATTCACATATGTTTAATAGTAAAGTTGTTCTTTGTTTTTACAGCGCTGTCATATTTATAATATTCATGACAGGAATCGATGCAGTGTTTTATTTGTTTTGCATTAAATACATGTTTTCAGTAAACAATAAGTGTACTAAAATTATTATTATTATTATTATTATTATTGTTATTATTATTGTTGTTATTATTATGAGCCTGTATGCTGTATTGATAAGAGCCATGCTGCTACTAACAGAAGTGGCTGAGTTTCAATTCCAGGCTGGACTCACAAATACACAAAAAGGCGTTATGTGCATCTAGCCAGTGGGGGTTTAGTGCTGGTCCCAGTCCTGGATAAATCAGGAAGACCATTCAGAGTAAAAACTGTGCCAAATCAAATGTGCAAACAAATAATCTGCATTTGCACTGCGTTGATCCCTAATAGGAGCAGCCAATTTATTATTATTATTATTATTAATCATTAAGTATATTTAACAACATTTTACAAAAATTAAATGAAAATTAAAACTTTGAGTGCAAAAAATAATCAGAAACAAACCAAAATTAAGTAACGGGAGAACAAAATATCATCAATGCAGAAAAACTGAGCTCCCCCATGCACATGATTTATTTATTTTAGAATCATTTTCTATGCAAGTCACTTTCTCCTTCAATAAATAGATAAATAAAAAGCCTGGCGGTGGCAGTGGTGCAGTTGGTGGAGTGGGTGCCTCACAGCAACATGGTACCATTAAGTGTGAATGAGTGCGTGAAGGTGCGAGTGTGTGTATCCAGCTTTTAACTGAGCAGCTCCCTGTCCGGGGTGTTCATGCCTTGTTCACAGTGTTATCAAGTAGTCTTAATAAATAACCTTACAGCTTTGAGTTTGTCCCTTAAACAAACAAACCTGAAAAGCAGTACGATCAAGTAAATCTAAAGTGTGTGTGAAAAACATGAACAAATCAAATTTTTAAGAACATTAAAGTTAAAGTAATGGTTGGAGTTATAAAGTTCTAATTTGTGTGTCAGCAGATGGGAAAATCATTTCTCAACCCGCCTCTATCGGGTCATTTCATGTTGAAACAAGCGTGAGCAGCAGAGCCCGAGGCTCTACAGATCTACAGCTCGATCAGCACAAACTTCAGAGATTGAACCAGTTTATACAGCAAACGAACCTGAATTCCCCCGCTTCTGCCCGAGCTTCTGCCCGTGCTTGTTTAAACTTTGTTTTGCTTCTCTTCTGGAGGACCGAGCGGATGCTGAACAGAGAGGCTTTATCACCCTGCTAATCCCTCAGCAACCAAATGTTCCTAAGCACCGTCTACACTGGGTTTGTATTATCATTATGCTAATAAAGTACCATTTAGCATGAGCTCAGTCTGGAAACACTTACAGAACCACTAATGAAGAGAGAACGTCAACCTTCAGCTACTGCACAATCCACATCATTCTAAACTAAGCTAACATAAAATACTACACACGCATGCTAAACATTTTGTATTCCAACAAAACTAAAACTAGACAAAAGTACCAAAAGTGAAATACTTAGCTACTAGTAATAAAAAAATAGATGGTTAAAAGGTTCAAGTCCCATATCTGACAAGTTGCCAGAGTTGGGCTCTTGAGCAAGGCCCTTAATGCTGAATTCTTTACACTGTATACAATCACAATTGTAATGTGCTTTAGATAAGTTACCATTTAACTCCATTAGAGTTCCATAATTAATAGTAAAGTAAAACTAAAATATAAGTAAATAATACTGATGTACTAAAATTACTACTACTGTTATTATTATTATTAAGAACCTTATTATTATTATTGTTATTATTACTATTATCAGTGTTATTATGTATTATTATTATTATTAACATTGTTATTATTATTATCATTATTAATATTATTAGTATTATTATTTATTATTATCATTATTACTATTATTAAGAACATTATTATTATTGTTATTATTAGTATTATTATTTATTATTATTATTATTAAGAACATTATTATTATTGCTATTATTAGTATTATTATTTATTATTATTATTAAGAACATTATTATTTTTAGTATAATTACTATTATTAGTTTCATTATTATTATTATTATTATCATTATTATTATTATTATTATTATTAAGTTATTATTAAGTTTGGTTTCTAACTGAATTAAGTAACAAATGATTTAGGTAACAAAAACTAAAACTAGACAAAGGTATCAAAAGTGAAATACTGAGCTATAATCAATAATATAAAAAATTAGCATTTAAACAAGAACGGAAATATTGCCTCAAATACAAAAAAATCCTAGACATACTAAAAATACTAGAGCACAAAAACTAAATCAAAGATTACAGTTTACCATAAAACGGTGTCCAAAATAATCCAAAAATAAAGCAAATAAACTATAAATAGCAATTAATAAAATTGTAAATAAAATGCACAATTAAATGAAACAAAAGGCCCAAAAATGAACTAATTAGAAAAGAGCAAACAAAATACTAATTGTTTTCTTTTCAAAATGTTTTAAATCGGAGTACTGTCTTTTAACAAACCTAAAAAAATTAGCTAAACTGTATTTTTTTAATACCAACATAAACACTAAATAAATCTGTAATTCTTGGAAATTACATTAAAAAATTTAAAAATTAAATTAACAAACTTTATTATTTTATCATTTTTTTAAATCAGAGTTTTGGTTTTAAAACATAACTAATGCACTGTTAACATTTCTTACAATTTTTACAGAGAAAGAGGAATAATGATATATGGAAACTAAAACTTCTCTTTTCTACTTCTTCACTAACAGAACAGCAAAAACAACAAGATATTTTATATATATACAGTGTATCACAAAAGTGAGTACACCCCTCACATTTCTGCAGATATTTAAGTATATCTTTTCATGGGACAACACTGACAAAATGACACTTTGACACAATGAAAAGTAGTCTGTGTGCAGCTTATATAACAGTGTAAATTTATTCTTCCCTCAAAATAACTCAATATACAGCCATTAATGTCTAAACCACCGGCAACAAAAGTGAGTACACCCCTAAGAGACTACACCCCTAAATGTCCAAATTGAGCACTGCTTGTCATTTTCCTTCCAAAATGTCATGTGATTTGTTAGTGTTACTAGGTCTCAGGTGTGCATAGGGAGCAGGTGTGTTCAATTTAGTAGTACAGCTCTCACACTCTCTCATACTGGTCACTGAAAGTTCCAACATGGCACCTCATGGCAAAGAACTCTCTGAGGATCCTAAAAGACGAATTGTTGCGCTACATGAAGATGGCCAAGGCTACAAGAAGATTGCCAACACCCTGAAACTGAGCTGCAGCACAGTGGCCAAGATCATCCAGCGTTTTAAAAGAGCAGGGTCCACTCAGAACAGAACTCGCGTTGGTCGTCCAAAGAAGCTGAGTGCACGTGCTCAGCGTCACATCCAACTGCTGTCTTTGAAAGATAGGCGCAGGAGTGCTGTCAGCATTGCTGCAGAGATTGAAAAGGTGGGGGGTCAGCCTGTCAGTGCTCAGACCATACGCCGCACACTACATCAAATTGGTCTGCATGGCTGTCACCCCAGAAGGAAGCCTCTTCTGAAGTCTCTACACAAGAAAGCCCGCAAACAGTTTGCTGAAGACATGTCAACAAAGGACATGGATTACTGGAACCATGTCCTATGGTCTGATGAGACCAAGATTAATTTGTTTGGTTCAGATGGTCTCAAGCATGTGTGGCAGCAATCAGGTGAGGAGTACAAAGATAAGTGTGTCATGCCTACAGTCAAGCATGGTGGTGGGAATGCCATGGTGTGGGGCTGCATGAGTGCAGCAGGTGTTGGGGAGTTACATTTCATTGAGGGACACATGAACTCCAATATGTACTGTGAAATACTGAAGCAGAGCATGATCCCCTCCCTCCGGAAACTGGGTCGCAGGGCAGTGTTCCAGCATGATAATGACCCCAAACACACCTCTAAGACGACCACTGCTTTATTGAAGAGGCTGAGGGTAAAGGTGATGAACTGGCCAAGCATGTCTCCAGACCTAAACCCAATAGAACATCTTTGGGGCATCCTCAAGCGGAAGGTGGAGGAGCGCAAAGTCTCGAATATCCGCCAGCTCCGTGATGTCGTCATGGAGGAGTGGAAAAGCATTCCAGTGGCAACCTGTGAAGCTCTGGTAAACTCCATGCCCAGGAGAGTTAAGGCAGTTCTGGGAAATAATGGTGGCCACACAAAATATTGACACTTCAGGAACTTTCACTAAGGGGTGTACTCACTTTTGTTGCCGGTGGTTTAGACATTAATGGCTGTATATTGAGTTATTTTGAGGGAAGAATAAATTTACACTGTTATATAAGCTGCACACAGACTACTTTTCATTGTGTCAAAGTGTCATTTTGTCAGTGTTGTCCCATGAAAAGATATACTTAAATATCTGCAGAAATGTGAGGGGTGTACTCACTTTTGTGATACACTGTATATACACGTTTCCCTTAAGCAATCTAGAACCAGTAAAAGTTCATGTGAGCCGGTGTGTGATGGTGAGAGACTCACCGGTAAGCAGCAGTAGATTATTAGCAGTAGACGGTTCAGAAGCTGTGAGAGTAAAATCCCACACTGCAGCAGTTTAAATCAGATCAAAAGAACCAGCGAGCACTAAGTCTCTGTCGTGTTCAGTCCTGTCTGTCTGTCTCTGTTAATTCATGTGTTTCTCTCTATATGTCTGTCTCTCTCAGCCTCGCTCTCTCACTGTCTAAGTCGCACTCTCTCACTCTCTCTGCCTTTCCTTCACTCTGTCTCACTCTCTTGCTTTCTTTGCTTAGTCTCTCTCTCTCTCTCTCTCTCTCTCTCTCTCTCTCTCTCTCTCTATTCTCTTCAGCCACAGACAGTCTGAACTCCAACAGGTACCAGTATCATTGTGTTACCTCGAACATAAAAGTCTGTTCTATTTATTCTCATAAATGTTCGTTAGTTTTGCAAATATATGCAAAAATAATATATTATATTACAAATACCCAGATAGACAACATAGTTTTTTGTAAAGATTAAAGATTTGTTAAAGTGTGTGTGTTTAGATGTAGTCCTATCTTTTCATATTACATAATTTTTTTCTGTATACAATTAGAAACATGTATTAATAATCAGCTTATTCATAAGCTTTTATATCTTTTATTCATTAAAGTGTTTTCGCCGTTTGACTGGACGATAATATCAGACACAATGTGAGCAGAGATTTCGGCGGTAGATGGGTGCACCTACATATGTCACACTCATTTCCTATGATCTATAAACACAGTGGTGCACCCACTATTACACACACACACACACACAAACAACACAACACAATACACAGTCACAACAGCTGCTAACAGGTGTAATAAATCTATTATATAAAGGAAATGATATGCTTCCAACTTTGAAGCAACAGTTTAAGGCCTTTTCCTGTTCCAGCAGGACTGGAGTTTCTCTAAACTGAGCTTTTCTTTATGTCTTTATGGGCACAGTGTCCTGCACAGAGCCCTGACCTTAGCCCCACTGAACAGCTTTGGAATTAACTGGAACATCGACTGAGGGTTTCTTGACCAACATCAGTGCCCAGCCATACAAACGCTCTTTTGAATGTTTGTTTGTTTATTAGGATTTTAACGTCATGTTTTACACTTTTGGTTACATTAATGAAAGGAACGGTAGTTACTCATTACACAAGATTCATCAGCTCACAAGGCTATATCAGACACAGTCATGGACAATTTAGTGTCTCCAATTTACCTCACTTGCATGTCTTTGGACTGTGGGAGGAAACCGGAGCACCCGGAGGAAACCCACGCGGACACGGGGAGAACATGCAAACTCCACACAGAAAGGACCCAGACCGCCTCACCTGGGGATCGAACCCAGGACCTTCTTGCTGTGAGGCGACAGTGCTACCCACTTAGCCACCGTGCCGCCCCCTCTTTTGAATGAATGAGCACAAATTCCCACAGACATACTTCAAGATCTAGTAAGAAGCCTTTGTTAAAGCTAAAAACATCACACAGCGGGCCAACAAGTTCATGGTCAGGTATCCAAATACTTGGCCATACAGCACACACACACACAGTTACCTGAGGATTAACTTAATTTCCTGATCCTTACAACACTATTTTGCAGGAATTAGTGATTGTAATTTAAAATATATAAGTCCAACTCTTGTGGCTATTCTAAAGCAATCTAAAGGAAGCAGAAAAACAAAACCTACAGCACCACTGACTCACGTTCCCACAGAAAACCTCCACTGAAGGAGAGCGGCAGGTGAGACTCTTCAGGAGTAAGTGGATTTATAAGGGTCAGAGGTCACAGCTAGAGAAGAAACATGTCACACGCATAGTAGGATGAGCTCTCATTTAAACAGATGCTGCTGGGTAAACACACTGCCCACTGCTCATCACACCACTCACGCAGGCAGAATCTCTGTGGTAAAATACTTAAACATCACAAATCTGAAGTAATACTAAAGTCATCAGACCCAGCTAATGTTGGAGCAAATAAAAAAACAGTTTATTTTAGTAGCTTATTCAGTTTTAAGATACAACAATTCGCTTTAGATGGATTGTGTCCAGTTTCTGTAAATTTTAGCTGAAGTGTGCACAGATTGACAATTCTTAAAATATTCTTATTAAACATTTACAATTACATTTTCAGCATTTAGCAGAAGCTCTTATCCAGAGCGACGTACAAAAGTGCTTCCATAGTGAACATTAACTTACTCTAGTTAAAGTAGACAACAGTCCAAGAACACAAATCTGCTAAAACTTGTTAGAACCAATATATAAATATATATATATAATTAGTATTAGTGAGTGTTAGTAAGTAAGTACATCTCAGCTTAAGTGTTTAGTAAAGAGGTGATGAAGGTTTTTAATAATTTTTTAAAGACAGTGAGAGACTCAGATGTTCGGACAGACAGGGGAAGTTCGTTCCACCACTTGGGTGCCAGTACAGAGAAGAGCCTTGATGCTTGTCTTCCTCTAGTCCTGGGTGGAGGATCAAGTCGAGCGAGACTAGTGGCTCGGAGGTTGCGTGGTACAGAGCGGGGTTTGATTAGACCTCGAGGGTAGCTTGGGGCTGGTCCATTTCTGGCTTTGTAGGTGAGCATCAGTGTTTCAAACTAAATGCGTGCAGCTACAGGAAGCCAGTGAAGAGAACACAGCAGTGGGGTGATGTGGCAGTGTTTAGGTTGGTTAAAAACCAGACGGGCAGCTGCATTTTGAATGAGCTGCAAGGGTTTAATAGTGGACATGTGAGCACCTGTCAGGAGGGAGTTGCAGCAGTCCAACCGTGAGATACAATTGCGAAACCAAACAAAGAAAGTGACAGCAAAAAGGAAAGTTGAAAGTTGTAAGAACCACAATAGAGGTAAAAAAGTGGCATTAGCATATCTGATATTGCTGCACAGCTCGGAATGGCGAACTCTACAAACAGCACCGTCCTACAAAAATAAAGAGATCAAGGGAGCTGGTGTTGCAAAAGGTGTGAAAATGCTTAGTGGTGCAAAGAGACAGGAAACAACAAATGAAATCTGGTGTCACACATGTTATTTATTAATTTAATGTTTATTGTGTTTATGTATGATATTATTAGGACTGGCTGGATACCACTTTTTTATGTCCGATACCGATACTGCAAATTGAGTATCTGCCGATACCAATCCGATACCGTCATTTCTCCTCTCAAACAACTAAGCAGTAATAATACATGTCTCAATGCACCATGGTTAAACTAGCTATCTAAATAACAATGCTCAGACTGTGAAACAAATATTCTAAAGGACTAAATACAGAACCTACAACATCACACTTATGCAAAACTGCTATTTATATTTTAACTTTCACACACAGAACATTTAGTCAAGTTTAGTCTGTGGCTAAACGGAAAACAGTGTAGTTCGTTTTTATTTCATAACACTAATGGATTAATCGTTGAGGGGGCATCACGGTAGCTAAGTGGGTAGCACTGTCGCCTCACAGCAAGAAGGTCCTGGGTTCGATCCCCAGGTGGGGCGGTCTGGGTCCTTTCTGTGTGGAGTTTGCATGTTCTCCCTGTGTCTGCGTGGGTTTCCTCCGGGTGCTCCGGTTTCCTCCCACAGTCCAAAAGACGTGCAAGTGAGGTGAATTGGAGATGCAAAATTGTCCATGACTGTGTTTGATATAACCTTGTGAACTGATGAACCCCTTGTGTAATGAGTAACTACCATGTCATGAATGTAACCAAAGTGTAAAACATGACGTTAAAATTCTAATAAACAAATAATAAACAAACATAATCGTTGAGGATGTGAGAGATCTACAAGCCAGGACTCGATTTATCATTTATAAAGGTGAGCGATTTATCATTTATAAAGGTGAGCGATTTATCATTTATAAAGTGATTTTTATTGTGTTTAAACAGTGTTTCTAGGTGTGACTGTAGTAGATTATATCCAATCCAGTGATTTGGGCCAATATCAGAGTATCAGATCGGTGCCAGCCCTAGATATTACGAATGTAAGAATTGTATTATTAAACAGGTTAAATGCTTTATAATTAGGGCCCTACTACATTCACATGTCACAGCAGTCATTAATAACACTAATAAATTAAATGATAGAATAAATGGAAGCTACAATACACAGCCAGCCTTAACGGTTAATGTAAACCTAGAACATCCAGCGACAGAGCGAGGCTCTGTCCCAAATACAAAAATACTCGTCTGAATCTCAGCTCTGCTACCAGCAGGCCAGGCACCTATACGGACAATGATTGGCTCGTCCATGGGTGGGATTGCTAAAGTGCAATTATGACCTCTGCTGGATGCCGCCTGCAGAGACGGGGGATAATGGAGATCAGCGTACAATACTGAGCACCGTGTGATCTCACCTTGTGAAGGTAAAAATAAGCAGTCGGCTACTGCACACAGAGGGGCGTGTGTTACACACGGCTCTCTTAGAAAAACATTAGAGGTCGACAGCATTATTTAATTATTTATTTTATTTATTAGGATTTTAACGTCATGTTTTACACACTTTGGTTACATTCATGACAGGATCAAATAAATTAATTAATTACTTACTACAGTTTAGTTCCTAAACATAACATTGTCTAGGATGATAAATGTATACTTGTATGGTGATAGAATAAGTTAAAGTTGATAAATGCACTGGAAGCGTGATCTATTACGCCAGCCTACCACTGCTGAGACCTGGGTTCAAATCTCTGCTGTGCCATCAGCCTTCTAGGTGTCTACACAGACCTGATTGGCTATGTCTGAGGGTGTGTGTGATGGCCAAAGCACTACGATGGATTGGCATCCTATCCAGGGTACTAAATTCCATAAATAAAATGAATATGAAACGGAGGTACATGATGAAGCCAAAAGCATGTGGACACATGACCTTGGGATTGCTGGACATCTTGTTCTTAAACCATGGGAGTTAATATATTAACACCACCTCCCCCTTAATGGGTATAAAACTCTTCTGAGTAGGTTTCCCACAAGACAATTTCAGCCGTTCAAGTCTTTAATGTCAAACAGAGTCATGGACAATTTTGTGTCTCCAATTTACCTCACTTGCACTAGACTTGCATGCATGTCTTTGGACTGTGGGAGGAAATCCACACAGACACAGGGAGAACATGCAAACTCCACACAGAAAGGACCCGGACTGCTCCACCCAAGAATCAAACGCAGGACCTTCTTGCTGTGAGGCGACAGCACTACTCACTGAGCCACTGTGCCCCCTAGGTCGGCAGCAGTAGAGAGGAGGCAAAATGCAATTGTGTAATTGGATACGACTACATTGGGAAGAAAATTGGGGTAAAAAATAATGCACTGTTGCTGAATGACATTTTCTTGGTCTGCAACACTTGTTTTATTGT